>NC_073233.2:98927500-99251250 GCF_029281585.2 Gorilla gorilla gorilla | reverse complement strand
CAAACCATCTTTATTATTTATGTAGTATTGGTGGTAATGTCTACAAGTTCATTTCTAATTGAGCTTATTTGAATGATTTCTTGGTTAATATAGCTAATGGCTTATCAATTATTTCTATCTCTTCAAAGAACCATCTTTCTGTTTCATTGATCTTTTGTGTGTTTTCTGTTTTAATTTCACTTATTTCTGCTCTGATATTTGTTATTTGTTTTCTTTTGCTAGCTTTGGGTTTAGTTTGTCCTTGTTTCTCTGAAGTACAGCATTAGGTTGTCAATTTGTGATCCTTTAGACTTTTTAATGTAGGCATTTAGCACTGTAAACTTTCTTCTTAGCACTGCTTTTTCTGGATCCCAGAGGATTTGATAACTTGTGACACTATTATTATTCATTTCAAAGAATTTTTAAATTTTCATCTTGATTTCATGATTAACCACAAAATAATTCAGGAGCAGATCATTTAATTTTTATGTATTTGTTTTGTCTTGGAGGTTCCTTTTAAAGTAGATATCTAGATTTATCTCTTTATGTACTTGATATGATTTCAATTTTTAAAATTCATTGAGAGTTGTTTTGTGGCCTATCATATGGTCTAGTTAAGAGAATGTTCTGTGTCATGATAAGAACAATGTATATTCTGCTGTTCTTAGGTAGAATGTTATGTAAATATCTGTCAAGTTCATTTATTTTAGAGTGTACATTAGGCTATTGTTTCTTTGTTGACATTTTTTGCTGATGATCTGACTAGCACTATCAGTAGTATATTGAAGTCCTCCACTATTATTGTGTTGCTGTCTATCTCATTTCTTAGGTCTAGTAGTAATCATTTTATAAATCTGGAAGCTACAATGTTAGGTGCATATGAATTTAGATTTGTAATATCATCTTGTTGGACTGATTCTTTCATCAATATAAAATGACATTCTTTGTCTTTTTTTTCTTTTGCTGCTTTAAGGCCTGTTTCATCTGATATAAGAATAGCTATTCCTGCTTGCGTTTGGTATTCATTTGCATGGAATCTGTTTTTCTACCCCTGTACCTTGAGTTTATATGAATCTTTCTTTGTTAGATGAGTCTCTTGAAGACAGCATATATTTGGTTTGTCATTTTTTCATCCATTCTAACAATCTGTATTTCATAAGTGGAGCATTTAGGCCAATTATATTCAACAAAGTTATTAAGATGTGTGGTACTCTTCAATTAATCCTGTTCATTGTTACCTATATACTTATTTTTTTTCATTGTGTAATTGTTTTATAGGCCCTCTGAGTTTTGTGCCTTCAAAAAGTTCTGTTTTGGTGCATATAAAACTTTTATGTCAAGATTTATAACTTCTTAGAATTTTTTGTAAGGGTACTGTAGTAGTGACAAATTCTCTCAGCATTTATCTGTAAATAATTTTATTTCTCCTTCATTTATGAAACTTAATTTTTCTGGATAGTTATTCAATGACAGTTATTCTGTATGAAGGAGGCTAAGGATAATACCCCAATTTCTTCTGGCTTCTACGGTTTGTGCTGAGAAGACTGCTGTTAGTCTGTTAGGTTTTCCTTTATAAGTTATCTGATGCTTTTGTCTAATTGCTCTTAGAATTTTTCCTTTATATTGACTTTACATAGCTTGATAACTATACACCTTGGTGATGACCTTTTTGCAACTAATCTCCCAGGAATTCTGTGCACTTCTTGTATTTGGATATCTAAATCTCTAGCAAGGCCAGGGAAGTTTATCTCGATCATTTCCTCAAATAAATTTTCCAAACATTTTGCTTTCTCTTCTCCCTCAGGAATACCGATTATTCTTAGGGTTGGCCATCTTACAGATTCTTGGAGACTTTGTTCATTTCTTTTGATTCATTTTTCTTTATTTTTATCTGATTGGGTTAATTAAAAAGCCTTGTCTTTGAGCGCTGACATTCTTTCTTTTACTTGTTCTACTTTATTATTAAGACTTCCAATACATCATGTAATTCATTTCATTTCCAGCAGTTCTGATTGGTTTTTCCTTATGACATCTATCTTTTTAGAAAAATTTTCACTCATTTTTGATTTTTTAAATTTTTTTATATAGGCTTTCATCTTTCTCTGGTATCTTCTTGAGCAGCTTAATAATTAACCTTTTGAATTCTTTATCTGGTATTTCAATGACTTAATCTTGGTTTGGATTGACTGCTGGAGGGCTAAGGGTGATCTTTTGGGAGTGCTACAGATCTGTCATATTATGAAAATTATGTTTCTGGTTCCTTCTCATTTGCATAGACTTCTTATTTTTGAAATTATTTTTATTTGACGGTGTTTTTTATTATTCCTTTTTCCCCTTAATGATGTGACTTTTATGTTTATAGTTTATTATAGCCTCATTCAGCTCTTGGTGCTTTAAGGGTTGAAGACTTTACATAAGTTCTTTTGAAGCTTATCTCATTCTCCCATGGTATGTATTTTTTATATATTTATTTTTCCCCTAGTATTTTATTTACTGGATTGAATAGTTCAGGATTCAGGCCTAAACATCTGGAGATGTCTTCAAGTAGAAACTGGTTATGGCTAAACCCGGTGGGTGAATGCACTACCCAATGATGGGCAGAAGTCCCAGCTTTGACAGAGGTGGTTAGAGAAGCTGTCAGTGAAATGCACTGAAGTCTTATCAGGGGGGAGAGCCACCTCAGTTCCCTTGCCAGGTCAGCAGGAAACCTATCCACTTCCAGAAACACTCCTGACCCAGTATTCCAGCTATTCAGATCAGACAGCCACCTCTTTTCATCTGCTGAATATTTATGTTCCAAGCAGAGAGGAATTGTGACATTTCCCCTTGTGCAAGCCTGAACCTGGAGGGTGCACCTGTGATGGGGATGTAATCACCACAGTCCAGAAAGGCTGTCTATATATGCACCCATTCTTCCTGTAAGATATATATATATATATGCTTATATATATTTATATCTATATGTGCTTATATATATGCTTATATATATTTATATCTGTATATGCATATATATGCTTATCTATCTATCTGCTTCCTGTGAGAGAAGCCCCAGCTGTGTCTGTAGTGGTGGATGAAAGGCAAAATAAGTCACCTTCTCCAAGACCCTTGACAAGCACCCGCACTGCCTGACTCTTGCGGTAGAGCTGCAGATTCTCCTTGCTGAACTCTGTACCACACCTGTGCCTCTGTTGAAAGAAACTTCCCACCAGCTGAAAGATTTGGGACTCAAGGATGGCCATCTGGATTCTTTCATCCTATAGGGTGTTCTCTTGATGTGGTGCACTCTCCTTCCTCTAGGAGTGGGGATCCCTGAGAACCAAGCTACTGTGAATACTGCTGCTCCTCTGGGTCTAGCTGCCCAGTGGGGTTACCACACTCCAGGTTGGTGCTGGGGAAGGTCTGCAAGGGATCCACTGATGTAGATTGTCACCAAGTCTCCCAGCAGCAGCTCTGATGGGTGTGGCAGGGGAGTGATATAGACTCTGAGATTCCTTAATTAGGGATAGCCTTGGTGTGTTGGCTTTCTCAAATGCTGGTTGTGATAGTAATGAATTAGTCTTGTGGACAGATTTCAGACCTTCTCATTAGCCAGGGTAGGGTGGGCAATGGTAATAACCAAGGCCATACACAATTTTTATCCTTCCTGAGTGCTATGTTATTTTACCTGGAGATGCTGTAATGGACTGTGTCAGTTGACCTCTAGCCAAGAGGTGGTACTTGCACCTTCCTACTGCAGCTGGAAAAATACCAGCTGCAGTAGTAATGGTAGGATATATACTTGCCTTATGTTATCCAGGGGAGATACTCTTGTTTCTCAGGTGATGGGCAGGGCCATAAAGCTCCCAAAAGTTTCTGTCCTTTGTGTTGAGCTACCAGGGGAGGTAGAGGAACAAACCCAGGTGGGGGCTGGGTGAGGCAGATCTGTGCTCTGGCTCCTGACATGTGGGTCAAGCAGTGTCCCCTCTGGGAGTTGAGAGGTGTTTCTCTGGCTTCTGCTGCAGAGAAAATGTTGCAGAGGGAGTGGAAAGTAGCAGGTGCCGGTAACCCCAACCAGCTCCCAGGTACTTGGTAAGGCAGATCTCACATCTGCAGTATTCTGCTAGCAGCAGTGAGTTAAGTTCCAGGTCGTCTTTGATTAGAACTCAAAACTGCCCCAGGCCATAAGCGTTCCTCAGGGAAGTAGCTATCCCAGCTTTCAGGCCACACCCCTCCCAGTCTAACCACAAAGCTGGGGCACCCAGCTCTTGCACTCATGACTGCAGCACACTTCCACTCACATTACCCCTGATTCAGTTCTGGCCAAGGGACTTCATCCCCCCTTGAGGTCATATTGCAAAATTCAGGTGGGAGTTTCTTTTAACCTATGACCACTGCCTGAGTTAGTTCGTAGAATTCTGTGAAGTCCCCTATGACACAGAATAAGAAATGGCTTCCCTTGATCCATGCTGGAGACTGGGAATGCACACAAGGCTCTTCTCACTGCTGTTTGTCCTTTTATATTCCTCACCACTCCCTATATCATTGCCAGCACTGGGTAAGATTAAGGGCCTTCCCCTGTGACTTGGATTTCTAGGTTCCCCAGTGGAGAGGTGTATATCCTAGAGGCAGTCTCTCCCAACTCACACTCTGAGGACTTACAGTTTTTTGCCTGGCTCATGGTGTAGGCTGCAGCCCACTGCTTCTTTCAAAGGGTCTTTGGATTCTTTCAGCTTTCCTGTTAAATCCCTGCATTGCTTCTTTAAAAAAAAAAAAAAACAGTGTGAATCTCTACATGCTATTTTGTCTTTTTACATGAGAGAGGCATGCTAATACTGCTTCCAATCTGCCATCTTAGGAAAAAATAAACAATTTCAATTTGAATCTCGATGAAACTCATTTTCCTTCTTCTCTCCTGGATAAGCATGATCAGGCTCTGGATTGGTGTTGAAGTCCCAGAGGTCTTACCTGGGGTAAGAATTAACTGAAATATGTCCCTGGAAAAGTGGTGTGAAGCTGAGGCAGGAGAGAAAATAAAAAGTAAGTGAGAGAGAGAGAGACCAAGAGAGTTAATATCTTGATATCAGATAAAGGGAGAGATTCCAAAATCAGTAGAGCAAGAAAGAAGATTCTGATGGTTAAGAGAGAGAGACAGGAAAGATTCCATAGTTTACCGGACACATAACTATATAACAGTCTGCACTTTAAGGCACTGGAATGAGGCAGACACCATTGACCAAAGAGTTGACCTGTGCCTGTCCAGTAGACTGTTCAGTTGTTGGGGAAAAGGAGGGACCTCCTGATTAACATACAGTTTTTTCCAAGGAAGTAGATGGATGTGAGAATTTCCTTCCTCACCACCAAGAAGGAAATAGTATTGGAAGACACCTCCAGTCTTCTTCTATTTTCATTAAATTTCTCCCATTCATGAAGGAAGAATGATATTTCTGATTGATGAAATTGGAGCAGAGATAAACTGTGTCCTGGCCTTTCAGATCTTGCTATTTCTGTCTTGGATCTATTGGCACTGATTTGGAGTAAACTCATTTTTCCTATTCCTGCTTATTACAGTTGGCCATCAGTATCCCTACCCACCTTGCACCAGACACAGACTGTATTAGAGAAGTTTCACTTCTGCAGTTGTACTGCAATTGATTAGATGGATAGATTGATAGATTCAATTCAATGAGGAAGGAATTGCAGTATTATCCAATACAGCTTTATTAGGAAACCTGAACTTTAGATTATAAGGTGGATATCACATTGTAATCCCTATTTGCTGAATTCTGTTGATCCACACTTTATATCACATGACTCCATAGGTTGAGTTTGGAGTACTTGTAGTCTAATTTTTTACCAGTACCACTCCCCACTAGTCTAATCTACTAGAAATGAGTCATAGATGGGAGGGCAGAGTGGGACTGGAAGGTTTTCTGATGCTGTTCAAAGTATGCACAGGTCATTCTTTTCCATGGGAGAAAAAAAATGGGTCACAAAGAATTAGGATAAATGTCTTTTCTCAAAAAGAACCAATTTTAAATTATGTTCCTGGATGTCACATACAGCTAAAACCTTAATTCCCATCCAATCTCATATTTCTAAAATATTGATGGTAAAATACAAATTATCTACTAAATGCACTAAAACTAATATGATTTGAGAGGACTGGAGACAGGCTGGGAATTAATTTTGAAATTTTCAAAAGATGCCTATTCATCTTTCTATGTACTAATCAATAGAGACATTTTCTATGCTCTTATTTTCTAAAAATAAAGTCATTTTCATAGAGAGATGTCAGAGAGCAAATTGATCAAAGACTAACAATAAAAAGAATTGATAAATATAAATGTACCTTGTTGGGGTGAGTGGGTTGGTGTCATGAGACTTGTATTAGATCCAACTTAATTATCAGCTTGACTTTCTCTTAGAATAGTGTAAATAGTACAGGAAATTTGTAAATTAGGCCAACTTGAGAGATTTAGCACATTCTAAGAAAAATAGATAAATTGATCAGAAAAGGAAGTGGGAAAATTACTACAGAACAAATATATTAAATATTCAATGTACAGTATAGAATATAAGACCAATTATTTTAACAGACTGAGAGTTTATACTCTAAAACAGAATCATCGAAGATTACTCTTTATGGCAAATGTGGCCTTTAACCTATGAACATTTTACAAAATTCTACATGACTAAAGCTTTCTCATTCTAATAGTTTTTTTTAACAGATTAATTTAGATATAACTTACATTCTATAAAATTTTCTCAGTGTACAAATTGGTTTTTAGCATATTTACAAAATTATAAAACCATTGCCACAATCTACTTTTACACTATTTCTGTCACCCCTAAAAGAAACCCTGGAAACCATTACTCCATTTTCTGTTTCTGTGGATTTGCCTATTTTGAACATTTCACATAAATGAAATCACACGATATTTAGTGTTTTGTGGTTGGTTTATTTCACTTAGTGTAATGTTCTTAAGGTTCATCCATGTTGTAGCATGTTACCCATGTTTTATTCCATTTTATTGACAAGTAAGTTTTCACCTTATTAATATACCAAATATTATTTTATCCATTATCAGCCGATGAACAATTGGATAGTTTCTATGCTTTTGCTATTATAAGTAGGCTGCTGTAAATATTTGTCCACAAGTTTTTGGGTGGATACATGCTGTGATTTGAATATATGCTTAGGAGTAGAATTGCTGCATCATGTGGCAACTCCATGACAACATTTGAAGAACTGCCAAACTGGTTTCTAAAATAGCAGCACAATATTACATTTTCAATAGCAATGCATGAGACGTCTAATTTCTCCACATCCTCATCCACACTTTTTATTGCCTTTTTTATTATAACTATCCTAGTGGTTATGAAGAAGTTCTCTTAATGTGGTTTTGACTTGCCTTTCTCTGATGACTAATGATGTTCAGCACGTTTTCCTGTCTTTGTTTGCCATTTGTATATATTTTGGGGGAAATTTTTATTTATATCCTCTTTGCTCACTTTTTATTATGGAGTTGTAATGGGTCCTTATATCCTTGACACAAACCTCTTATCAGGTGACTTGAAAATGCTTTCTCCCATTATGTGGACTGTCTGTTCCCTTGTTTGATGGTATTGTTTGCAGGTCAAAAGTTTTACATTTTAAAGTACAACACAACTAATTTTTTTTTGTTCCTTGTCCTTTTGGTGTCACTTTAGGAACCAACATGCCTAACATCAGGTCACAAAGATTTACACCTACATTTTCTTCATAGAGTTTTATAGTTTAGCCCACACTTTTAGATCTTAGATCAATTTTGAGTTTTTTGTTTGTTTGTTCGTTTGTTTGAGACGGAGTCTCGCTCAGTCACCCAGGCTGGAGTGCAGTGGCGTGATCTCGGCTCATCGCAAGCTCCGCCTCCCGGGTTCACGCCATTCTCCTGCCTCAGCCTCCTGAATAGCTGGGACTACAGGCGCCTGCCACCACGCCCGGCTATTTTTTTTTTTTTTTTTTTTTTTTGTATTTTTAGTAGAGACGCGGTTTCACCGTGTTAGCCAGGATGGTCTCGATTTGCTGACCTCATGATCCTCCCGCGTCGGCCTCCCAAAGTGCTGGGATTACAGGCGTGAGCCACTGCGCCCGGCCTTGAGTTTCTTTTTCGCTTGGCATGGGTTGGAGTCCAACTTACTCTTTATCAGGTGTTTACCCTGTTGTTCCAGTACAGTTTGTTGAATATATTTTTCTCGTTGAATTGCCTTGGTACCCTTGTCAAAAGTCAATTGACCATAAATGTAAAGCGTTATTTCTGGGCTTGCAATTCTATCTCATTTCTCTCTCTCTCCCTTTATAAATATATAAATTATTGATATATTTGTGTATATATGTATTATGTATATAATATATGCATGTATATATATGTATCTCAATGGGATGGAATATACCACTGAGATAACAAGCATAACAAAGATAATGGGTAAGAATGGGATTTTAAAAATGCATGTATTTATTCTTATGCCAGTACCACACTGTATTGATTACTGTAGCTTTTTCTAAGTTTTGAAATCAGAAAATGAGAATGTCCAATTTTCTTCTCCCTTTTCTAGATTCATACAACTATTCTGAGTCCCTTACATTTTTATATATTTGGGAATTAGATTGTCTATATTAGAAAAATAAAAAGGAAACTGTGATTTTTATAGGATTGTGTTGAATTTGCAGATAAATATGTGGCGGAATGCCATCTTAACAATTTATAATCTTCCAATTTATCGACACAGCATGTTTTTAATTCATTTAAATGTTCTTTAGAATCTTTCAACAATGTTTTATAGTTTCAATGTACAAATCTTGAAATTGGTTAGATATATCCCTAAATATTTTATCCTTTTTTATACTTTTAAAAACAGAACTATTTTTTATTTCATTTTAGACTGTTCATTGACTCTTGCATTTTCATCTTGATCTTGTATCCTACACTATTTCTAAATTTGCCCTTTAAGTCAAAAGTCTTTCTGTGGGTTTCTTAGAATTTTCTAAATATACAATCAAGTCATCTCCAAATACCTTTACATTTTAATTTTCAATTTAGATGCTTTTTATTTGTTTTTCTTGCCAAATCGTCCTGTGTACTGAGTTGAACAGTTCATCACTACCCAAAAGAAAAAAAATGTGTCCACCCCACTATCTCATAATTGATCTTAATTGGAAATAAGGTCTTTGCAAATGTAATTAGTTAAGTAAGATGAAGTCATACTTCATTAGGACGAATGCTAGATCTAATGACCAGTATTCTTATTAAGAGGCTGTGTGAAGAAACACAAACACTCACAGAGGAAATATGACCATGTGAAGATGGGGACAGAAATTTGAATCATGCAGGTATAAGCCAAGGAAGCCAAGGATTTCCGGCAACCACCAGAAGATAGGAGAGAAAAGGAAGGAACCTCCCTTAGAGTTTTCAGAGAAAGTATGGCCTTACCAACACCTTGATTTCTGACTTCTTATTTCTGGGACTGGAGCAGAATACACTTGTCATTTTGGCCACTCGGTTTGTGAAACTCTGTTACAACAGTTTGAGAAACTAATATAGATTTTGATACTGAGAAGCAGGAGCTGCTGTATCAACTACCCAAAAATGTGAAATGGCTTTAGAATTGGGCAGAGGCTAAAGTACTTCATAGAAAAAGCCCAGATTCCTTAGATAAATGTCTGGTAGATATTGTTAAAGATGATTAAAAATGTTTAAAGATGTTAAATATGATTCTGATGAGAACTGAGATAGCTGTGAGGAGCACATTAGAAGAATTTTCTGTCACTTTAGAGGATACATGTACCACGAACAGAAAGTTGGTGGAAATATGAACATCAAAGATGCTTCTGGTGAGGTCACACAACAAAATGAGCAATGAGAAACATGATATTGGAAACTGGAAACTGGAGTAAAGGCAATGATGTTATAAAGTGGCAAAAATGTTGGCTTAATTGTGTTATACTGTTGAATGGAAAGTCAGACTTATAAGTGGGGAATCTGGATATTTATCTGAGGAGATTTCCAAGCCAATTAGGGAGGGTGTTGTCTGGTTTCTCTTTGCTACTTACAGTAAAATGTGAGAGAAAAGAGATAAATTTAGGTAGGGTATGTCACAGGGAAGAAAAGGTTTGATGATTTGGAAGATCTTCAGCCTATCCATATTGTAAAAGTTGCACACTTTCTGGAGATAACACTAAGTGTATGGCTGTACAATATTTTCCTGAAAACATTAGGCATGTGATTATAGAGTCAATGACCAATACCAGTAAAAGTCAGGAATAGAGATGGGGCTACATAGAAAGGATCTCTGGAGAGCCCTCATGTGTAATGGTGTGGATCACTTTTACATTCCCAGAAGGCTGGAAAGGATTTTGAGAATAACAGCAGAAACAAACCTACCTTGAAGATAACAGATTGGAAATAGGGAAATATGAAGGAGGATTATCAGACTTTCAGGATCTGCAAACATAGAATGGGCTATTCAGAAGGCAGGGTTGCCACTGCCTTGCAGGTCTTAGAGGGTAAAACTGCCACCTCAGTGATAGAAGGTGGGACTGCTGCCCTGGTCCCCAGGACAGATCATGAAGCCACAGAGATTGTTCTTAGGTCTTGAAACCTAATGAAAATTTTCTTGCTGGGTTTTGGGCTTACTTTAATACTAGTGACTCCTTTATTCCTTTTATTTTCTTGCTTTTATTATGTAAAAATGGCATCCATGTCCCTTCCACCATTGTATTTTGGAAATAGAGAACTTGTTTTTCAGTTTCACCGGTCCACATGTAGGGAAAAATTTTATCCCAGGATAGATCAGACCCAGGGTTTCATCCCTACATGTGTTGGATGACTTAGATGAGATTTTGAAACTCTGAGTTGATAATTGAGATTTTGGACTTAGAGTTTTAGTGGGTTTAACTGAGTATGTTGGGATGGGATTAATGTATTTTACAGGTGGGATGTGGATGAATTGATGGGGTGCAGCGGATATACTGTCTGGATTGCATAGCATCTCCCCAAAATTCATGATCACAGAGATCCTTGGAAAATGACAACTTCAAAAACATATAAATTAAAATATTATTAAACGTTTTTGTTACAATTCTCATTATTAAGTGAAACTATGTGCTATAGGAGCTTGAAAAATCCTCAAGTCAGATACCCTGTTGAGAAAAATATCATAGAGAGTTAACATATCAGTTTACTTCCTTAAAATGTTTTGGCTGAATTTAGATTATTCTCCTTGATTATGAATAGCTCCCTACTTTGGATAAAGAAATATAATTTGGACTGTCTCTGTAGGGACAAGTGCTATGCTTACTAAATATCCACCCCATTACATATCCAATTCTCTGGTTAGCCCACCACACTCTTCCCACCATTCTGGGTTTATAAAAATGACATCTCTCTACTCATGAACAGAGTTCATTCTACAACATCAGTTGAAACTGCAGAATGTCTCTGACCATCCCAGAATGGTACATACCCCAAATTATAAAAGGATAGGCTGTGCTGCTAATGGCTGCTTATATTCTCCTGTCAAAATTGTAGTTCTTAGGATGAACAGCTAGGTGATATGAGATAGAACACGCTTTTAAAAGCTTTTAACAGATGAGTTCTTTGCCTGTTAGTAGCCTATATAGGATCAATAAAAACTTCTCATACACATGCATGCTCAGGCACGTACATACACACGCACACCCCCTCACACACACACCCCCTCACACACACATACACACAATCATGCTCAAGGTAATAAGCACTGACTTATATGATTTTATTTGTACCTTTGCAAATGGTTCTGGTTAGAGGTCAGTGTTGGTGGGGCAAATGCTTGCTTCCGGTATTTACTTTCTAATAGAGGTTATTGGAAAGCTCACTATAGTGGGATTATGAAAAGCTGGTTTAAAATGCTGTAATTCTGTAATTCCCTCCCACTGCTGCTCATCAGACACACACACCACACCACACACACACACACACACACCCACATGTTCTCTCTCTCTCTCTTTTTTTCTCAAACATTTTATCATAAAACTCCTGCACTTCTAAAGAACAGGTTAAAAAAAAAAGATTCTGAAGTAAGACAAATCTGAATGTTTACTCTCCAGTTGTGTGACCTCTCAAACTCCACTTTTCTTGTCTATAACATTGAAATAAATAATAATCTTGTGGACTTTTGCTAATTTTTTGTTACAAATCTATCTCCTCCCTTAAACTCTTTGTGAAGTTCTGTGTCTTATTTCTATTTCTTCAGCATGTGGCATAGTACTGTGTACATACTAAATACTAAAACTTGTTGAATGGAGGCTGGATGATGTTTAAATCACATTTGCTTCTTATGTAATCTGTCATTTCAAAAATCAAGTTGTTTGACTTAGACACTGTTTCCATAATATAAGAACTATAATAAATAATATATAAAATGATATCTTAAGCCCCTGGCATTGTTAATATTCATGATGTCACTGGTTTTTCATGGTAGGGGAAACAAAGATGGTGTTTCCATATGATACTTCATTTAATTAAATGAATTAAATTTAGATTTAATTTAACAGCCATCAGAAGCTTTTCCCAGTGCTTGCTTATTTGTATCTGAAGTCATTGTACCCAGCTGAGAAAAATTGAATCCAGCAGTATATGCACTACTTATAAAAACTTTAGATTTTGATCTGAAATGTCATGCTAGAGTATAAGAAAGTCAGGCGTGAGGAATACATCATCACTCATGGTTTTTTCATGATCTACATAGGTATTATTCCCTGATGTTTTTCACCATAATTACAAGATAATCACTTTTTTTTTTTTTTTTTTTTTTTTGCATTTTGGGAGAAAATCAGAGTGAGACAAAGTGATACTGGCCTTGACCAAAACACATACTTTGTATTTACCAAAGTTTACAGCAATACCCTCATGCTCTCTACTGATGATTCATTTTAAAGCTATTCCTGGTTCTATTCATTTCTGCTTTTTATCCAAAATATCTTAAGCACACCACTTTGGACTACCTGATTCCTTCCATCTTGGGTTGGAGGAATTAGGAAATAGCAGTTCTCATATGTCTTTTTTTTTTCTTTTCCCACTTTGGAAATTAATTCCAAGTTTATTTAAGGGAAAGCAAAAAAAGAAGATATGCTTATTTATCCCCCAACAGGCTAACAAAGATGCAGGCTTTTTCACTAATTGAGGATTCAGAGAGAAGACTCAGTGGTGTCATGAGGTGTCATACATACAGGAAACACAAGTGGCAGCTGGTTGCTATTGAGGTAGCTAAATGTGAAAACTCACTAATTAGAGAAATGCAAATTGCAAAGACATATTTTGCTACACCCTGGAGCTATGTTGAAGCAATCGGCAAAGGAGGATCCTGAAAGTGCCCACCTTTTGGAGGAATCTTGGAGCCAACATGGTGTTCATTGACAGTTATTGAATACACACTGAAGTAGCAGCTACTGCTCTAGATACAGAGAGGTTTAAATTGTGAGCAAAGATAGAACTCTGTTAGTCCATTAACGTGAGTGATTTATTTTTGAAACCATTTGATGTCACAGAATCTCCTGTGTTACTGTTCTCTGTCCTGCCTTTGATTCAGTCTCTAGTAGTTCAAGAAGTATAGTGTGCTGGGTAAGATAGGGCAGGAAACAGGTTAAATATAAGTGTAGTCGTTTAACTTCTGACCAATTGACTATGAGGAAAATGAAGAAAAAGGGATGAAACTATGGCTAGAGACATGAACAAATTTAAATGTTGATTTTTTTAACCAAATAAACTGTAGATCTTTTTCCCTCACTGAATTAACTGATTTTTAATGAAATTAAATTAATTGGCTTATGGTTTTAACATCATGCTGCCTAAATGTCTGCCTTCTTGTGCTGAGGACCTAGCTTAGATTCATTGATTATCAGACTATAGGTCAGTGGTTCCTAATTTCAAGTTTGTGTAGTCCATGGATATATTTAAGTTGACAGAGGAAAATCTATAAATACTCCAGGACTCTAGGAAATAGTGTTTGTTAAAATGCATGTGTACAGTTTTCTAAAGAAAAGTTGTATGTCTTCCAATATATGTATTTTTATAAGGTCCCTATCCTAGCCTCCAAATTTAAGAAGAGTGCTCTTACAGTCTTATCACTAATATAGTTTAGGCAGTCCTTAATAAATGTGTATATCCATTTCCAACCAACTGTACTTACATTTATTTCTGATATAGGGTTTGGTGGAGGTCACCTTACTTTCAATATATCAGAAGAATAGATATCAGACTTCTTGATCTTTACATAGCCCTTAATGCTTTAACCCATATTTCCCTCTAGTATAGAAGTTTCAGGTCTCTGCTATCAATGCTGCATCCTGCAGGCTTATTCTCTTTGCCCTAGGAGGCAGAATTTGTGGGATCGTCTTAGCTGTCCAAGCACAGACACCTGAGAGAATTTAATGAAGGCCTGCCATTGCCCTGGGGTAGGAAAATATTGCTCCCTCCCAGAGGTATTTATCTTGTTTTTTGTTTCTTTTTCTCCATATTTGAACTGCACCGAATCCCAGAGTAGTAAGTGATTTTTTAATTAGCGTAAGTGGCCACAATCCTGAATCTAGAACTTTAAAGGCAGCTTCTATCTAGTGGCTCTACCACTTCCTGACTCTGTGACTGTGACCCATTATTTATCCTGCTGTACTGATGTTACCATATCTGAAAAATGAGGGTAATAACTATGTCTTATTTTTACATGGTTATTGAGAAGATTAAATTAGACATATCCAAAAACTGTTGTGAAAAGTAAGTGTTCTAAAAATATGTTTGATTTTATTTATTTTAAAATAGACTGTTGCCTGTTACAAAAACAAAAACAAAAACAAAACAAAACAAAAGACATTAGAGAACAATTATTTTGGGTCCTTGATTTTTATTAATGAAATGACTCCTGAACCTATTTGGAAACTTGATTTTCTCTGTACCTCTGCTTAAATAAAAATGCCTACCGAGTAATGGGAGAGTGGGTATAGGCATTCAATATTAGTGTTTGAGGAGCAAGGAAAGAAAGTTTCCTGATTTTACTTAAAAATTTTGTATATGTTGTGATGTTTATATTATGGACAAAGAAGTGTTACTTCCTAAATTGATATGTTTCTGATTCTACTTCTTATGGATTTCAGGAGAGATTAATCCTATAGCTTTGGCCTCCAGAAAATGACTTTTTAAAAGCTATCTATTTTAAGAATTGGGAGAGCATCACAAGCCCTGTACATTGAATCCACCTCACAAAATACCATACTCTAATTTGGAATAGCCTCTGAGAGAGGCCGTTGTTGAGGGAAGAGGAAGTTTTCCACAACAGTGAGTGGGGAGCAAATGGAAGCCACCTTACAAAAGATCAGTGCGAGATTCCAACTCGCTAGTTGGAAAAATGGGATTGGTGGTTGGTGCCTACTCAACAACTTTCACTGGGCATAGTATAAGGATCTAAGAAAGCAAAGAAAGTTTCTTTTTAAATAAAATACTTGCATCTTTGTCATATAACCAGAAAATATTGAAAGAAATTTACTGTCTTTATTAGTTAAGAAGAAAGCAATAATTTAATGACCTCTCTTCTTCATAGTGTTACCTCAGTCTTTACCTTTATAAAACACAGACATCTAAACCTAATTAATTCAGAGGCTACTAATATATAATTTGCAATTTTGGGCCCAATCTGTTGTGAAAGTTACCTATACATTAAATATGAGGAAAATATATACTTCAGCATTTTATATGGTACAATAATGAAGCAAACCTTGCATAGCATTTTATGCATTTCAAAAACGAGATTCTATAAACTGCTTCTTTCCAGATAAGGATTAGTAACACCAGGCGACGTGTCCTATAAATTAAAAGAGTCCAGACTGGAGTTTAACTTATCAATAGTTTATTTTCAATATGTGGAGTAGCAAGAAAATTACATTTCTTAAAAAAATGTGTTTCATTTTTTTACTTGTTAGACTGTGTTCCCTCCCCAAATTTTATTAATTGGTAAACTTTGAATAAAGATGTTTTATAAAGGAGATAGACACAGGTAGAGAATAATTTAGTAAGTTTTATAAAAAGCTCATATCAAGATAATGCTAAACAAAATTAAGCCTTAAATAATGACACAACCCTTACCTCTTGAACCACTCTGCGTGTGTTTGTTTAAAGTAGAGCAACTCCAACATATAGCTACATACACTGCTTCTCTATTTATAAGCAAATGTTCATACTTTCTTTCTCATAATCTTACCAATAGCCTGATTTAAAAAGTAGGGAAAGGGAGGAAATGAACAGTCAGAGGTTACATGAATTGGTCAAGTCATATAGTCTCAAATTTGCTAAGGATGATGCTCTAAATAAATTGTACCAATAGTGAATAACTTCAGTAGTTTTAAGGGCATCAGTTTTTGGAGTCAAACATCTGTATTTAAATCTGTTCTACTTCTTTGTAGTGGTATAATCTTAGAGGAATGATTTCTTCTCTCTGTGCCTCTGCTTTCTTGTCTGTAAAAGAAGTTATTAATAATAAGCTGATAAAAGTTGGGTGTATTAATAAAATAACATAAGAACGTTCCAAGCAGTGTGATGTAGTGGAAAAAGCGTCAATATACTTTGGATTTGACTGATATACTTTGGATCTGACTTTCAGTCTGGCCTTTGTTGATTTTTGTTTGTACCCTTAGGCAGATTTCTTCAGCTCTCTGTAACCCACCTGTAAGGTGCATAATTATATGGGCAAAATAACTTATACAAAGTGATATATAATATTTGGCATATGATAAGTAGTGCATAAATATAGGTCTTATGCCAACAAGGTTGTCTACACTTCCTTACCTGCAGTTTGTGATGGTGATATTCCATTATAAGTTGGTACAGAGAAGTGACATGGTACTCTTGCATTTTAATATAATGTTTACAGAAATAATTGTAATTATTAAAAATACAAACAATAAATTCAAAAAAATTTACAAGAAAAACAATCCTATCAAAAACTGGGCTAAGGACAAGAATAGGCAGTTCTCAAAAGATACACAAGTGGACAAGAAACATACGAAAAATTGCTCAGCATCACTGATGATCAGAAACTACAAATCAAAACCGCAATGTGATACCACCTTACTCCTGAAAGAATGGCCATAATCAAAAAATTTAGAAAAAATAGATGTTGGCTTGGATGTGGTGAACAGAGAACACTTCTACACTGCTGGTGGGAATGTAAACTAGTACAATCACTGTGGAAAACAGTGTGAAGATTCCTTAAAGAACTAAAAGTAGAACTACCATTTGATCCCACAATCCCACTACTGGGTATCTACCTGGAGGAAAATAAGTCATATGCGCAAACAAGAACAGATCCAGTCTGCAGCTCCCAGTGTGAATGACGCAGAAGACCAGTGATTTCTGCATTTCCAATTTAGGTACCTGGTTCATCTCATTGGGACTGGTTGGACAGTGGGTGCAGCCCATGGAGTGTGAGCTGAAGCAGGGTGGGGCATCGCCTCACCTGGGAAGCACATGGGGTCAGAGGATTTCCCTTTCCTAGCCAAGGGAAGCCATCACAGACTATAACTGGACAATTGGGACACTCCTGCCCAAATACTGCAGTTTTCCAACTGTCTTAGCAAATGGGACACCAGGAGATTATATCCTGCACCTGGCTCAGTTGGTCCCATGCCCACAGAGCCTTGCTCACTGCTAGCACAGCAGTCTGAGATCGACCTGCGAGACAGCAGCCTGGCAGGGGGAGGGGCATCCACCATTGCTGAGGCTTAAGTAGGTAAACAAAGTGGCCAGGGAAACTCAAACTGGGCGGAGCCCACTGCAGCTCTGCAAGACCTGCTGCCTTTGTAGACTGCACCTCTGGGGGCAGGGTATAGCTGAACAAAAGGCAGCAGAAACTTCTGCAGACTTAAATGTCCCTGTCTGACAGCTCTGAAGAAAGCAGTGTTTCTCCCAGCATGGTGTTTGAGCTCTGAGTACAGACAGACTGCCTACTCAAGTGGGTCCCTGAGCCCCATGTAGACTAACTGGGAGACACCTCCCAGTAGGGGCTGACTGACACCTCATACAGGCGGGTGCCCCTCTGGGACAATGCTTCCAGAGGAAGGATCAGACAGTAATATTTGCTGTTCTGCAATATTTGCTGTTCTGCAGCCTCCGCTGGTGATACCCAAGCAAACAGGGTCTGTCTGGAGTGGACCTCTAGCAAACTCCAACAGATCTGTAGCTGAGGGTCCTGACTGTTAGAAGGAAAACTGACAAACAGAAAGGACATCCACACCAAAACCCCATCTGTACATCACCATCATCAAAGACCAAAGGCAGATAAAACCACAAAGATGGGGAAAAAAGAGAACAGAAAAGCTGAAAATGCTAAAAATCAGAGTGCCTCTCCCCCTCCAAAGAAATGCAGCTCCTTGACAGCAACAGAACAAAGCTGGATGGGGAATGACTTTGACGAGTTGAGAGAAGAAGGAGTCAGATGATCAGACTTCTCCGAGCTAAAGGAGGAAATTTGAACCAATCGCAAAGAAGTTAAAGACCTTGAAATAAAATTAGACGAATGGCTAACTAGAATAACCAGTGTAGAGAAGTCCTTAAATGACCTGATGGAGCTGAAAACCATGGCACAAGAACTACATGACGCATGCACAAGCTTCAGTAGCTGATTCGATCAACTGGAAGAAAACGTGTCAGTGATTGAAGATCAAATGAATGAAATGAAGTGAGAAGAGAAGTTTAGAGAAAAAAGAGTAAAAAGAAATGAACAAAGCCTCCAAGAAATATGAGACTATGTGAAAAGACCAAATCTACGTCTGATTGGTGTACCTGAAAGTGATGGGGAGAATGGAACCAAGTTGGGAAACACTCTGCAGGATATTATCCAGGAGAACTTCCCCAACCTAGCAAGTCAGGCCAACATTCAAAGTCAGAAAATACAGAGAACGCCACAAAGATACTCCTTGAGAAGAGCAACTCCGAGACACATAATTGTCAGATTCACCAAAGTTGAAATGAAGGAAAAAATGTTAAGTGCAGCCAGAGAGAAAGGTCGGGTTACACACAAAAGGAAGCCCATCAGACTAACAGCGGATCTGTTGGCAGAAACTCTAGAAGCCAGGAGAGAGTGAGGACCAATATTCAATATTCTTAAAGAAAAGAATTTTCAACCCAGAATTTCATATCCAGCCAAACTAAGCTTCATAAGTGAAGGAAAAATAAAATACTTTACAGACAAACAATTGCTAAGAGATTTCGTCACCACCAGGCCTGCCTTACAAGAGCTCCTGAAGGAAGCACTAAACATGAACAGGAACAACCAGTACCAGCCACTGCAAAAGCATGCCAAATTGTAAAGACCATCCAGGCTAGGAAGAAACTGCATCAACTAATGGGCAAAATAACCAGCTAACATCATAATGACAGGATCAAATTCACATGTAACAGTATTAATCTAAAATGTAAATGGGCTGAATGCCCCAATTAAAAGACCCAGACTGGCAAATTGGATAAAGAGACAAGACCCATCAGTGTACTGAATTCAGGAGACCCATCTCATGTGCAGAGACACACATAGGCTCAAAATAAAGGGATGGAGGAAGATCTACCAAGCAAATGGAAAGCAAAAAAAAAAAAAGCAGGGGTTGCAATCCTTGTCTCTGATAAAACAGACTTTAAACCAACAAAGATCAAAAGAGACAAAGAAGGCCATTACATAATGGTAAAGGGATCAATTCAACAAGAAGAGCTAACTATCCTAAATATATGTGTACCCAATACAGGAGCACCCAGATTCATAAAGCAAGTCCTGAGAGACCTACAAAGAGACTTAGACTCCCACACAATAATAATGGGAGACTTTAACACCCCACTGTCAATATTAGACAGATTAAGGAGACAGAAGTTTAACAAGGATACCCAGGACTTGAACTCAGCTCTGCACCAAGCAGAATTAATAGACATCTACAGAACTTTCCACCTCAAATCAACAGAACATACATTCTTCTCAGCACCACATTGCACTTATTCCAAAATTGACCACGTAGTTGGAAGTAAAGCACTCCTCAGCAAATATAAAAGAACAGAAATCACAACACACTGTCTCTCAGACCACAGTGCAATCAAATTAGAACTCAGGATTAAGGAACTCACTCAAAGCCACACAACTACATGGAAAGTGAACAACCTGTTTCTGAATGACTACTGGGTACATAATGAAATGAAGGCAGAAATAAAGATGTTGTTTGAAACCAATGAGAAAAAAGACACAACATAGCAGAATCTCTGGGACACTTTTAAAGCAGTGTGTAGAGGGAAATTTATAGCACTAAATGGTCACAAGAAAAAGCAGAAAAGAACTAAAATTGACACCCTAACATCACAGTTAAAAGAACTAGAGAAGCAAGAGCAAACACATTCAAAAGCTAGTAGAAGGCAAGAAATAACTAAAATCAGAGCAGAATTGAAAGAGATAGAGACACAAAAAAACCCTCAAAAAATCAATGAATCCAGGAGCTGTTTTTTGAAAAAATCAACAAAATTGATAGACCAGTATCAAGAATAATAAAGAAGAAAAGAGATAAGAATCAAATAGATGCAATAAAAAAATGATAAAGGGGATATCACCACCGATCACACAGAAATACAAACTACCATCAGAGAATACTATAAACACCTCTACACAAATAAACTAGAAAATCTTGAAGAAATGGATAAATTCCTCTACACATACACCCTCCCAAGACTAAACCAGGAAGAAGTTGAATCTCTGAATAGACCAATAACAGGCTCTGAAATTGAGGCAATAATTAATAGCCTACCAATGAAAAAAAGTCCAGAACCAGGTGGATTCACAGCCGGATTCTACCAGAGGTATAAAGAGGAGCTGGTACCATTCCTTCTGAAACTATTCCAATCAATAGAAAAAGAGGGAATCCTCTCTAACTCATTTTATGAGGCCAGCATCATCCTGATACCAAAGTCTGGCAGAGACACAACAAAAAAAGAGAATTTTAGACCAATATCCCTGATGAATATTGATGCAAAAATCCTTAATAAAATACCGGCAAACCGAATCCAGCAGCACATCAAAAAGCTTATCCACCACGATCAGGTTGGCTTCATCCCTGGGATGCAAGGCTGGTTCAACATATACAAATCAATAAACATAATCCATCACATACACATAACCAAAGGAAAAAAACCACATGATTATCTCAATAGATGCAGAAAAGGCCTTTGACAAAATTCAATAGCGCTTCATGCTGACAACTCTCAATAATCTAAGTATTGATGGAACGTATCTCAAAATAATAAGAGCTATTTATGACAAACCCACAGCCAATATCATACTGAATAGGCAAAAACTGGAAGCATTCTCTTTGAAAACTGGCACAAGACAGGGATGACCACTCTCACCACTCCTATTCAACATAGTGTTGGAAGTTCTGGCCAGATAAGTCAGGCAAGAGAAAGAAATATAGGGTATTCAATTAGGAAAAGAGGAAGTCAAATTGTCCCTGTTTGCAGATGACATGATTGTATAATTAGAAAATCCCATAGTCTCAGTCTAAAATCTCCTTAAGCTGATAAGCAACTTCAGCAAAGTCTCAGGATACAAAATCAATGTGCAAAATCACAAGCATTCCTATACACCATTAACAGAGAGCCAAATCATAAGTGAACTCCCATTCACAATTGCTACAAAGAGAATAAAATACCTAGGAATCCAACTTACAAGGGATGTGAAGGACCTCTTCAAGGAGAACTACAAACCACTGCTCAATGAAATAAAATATGATACAAACAAATGGAAGAACATTCCATGCTCATAAATAGGATGAATCAATATTGTGAAAATGGCCATACTGCCCAAAGTAATTTATAGATTCAATGCCATCCCCATCAAGCTATCAATGACTTTCTTCACAGGATTGGAAAAAACTACTTTAAAGTTCATACAGAACCAAAAAAAAAAAAAAAACCCGCATTGCCAAGATAATCCTAAGCAAAAAAACAAAGCTGAAGGCATCATGCTACCTGACTTCAAACTGTACTACAAGGCACAGTAACCAAAACAGCATGGTACTGGTACCAAAACAGAGATATAGACCAATGGAACAGAATAGAGGCCTCAGAAATAACACCACACATCTACAACCATCTGATCTTTGACAAAACTGACAAAAACAAGAAATGGGGAAAGGATTCCCTATTTAGTAAATGGTGCTGGGAAAACTGGCTAGCCATATGTAGAAAGCTGAAACTGGATCCCTTCCTTACACCTTATACAAAAATTCAAGATGGATTAAAGACTTAAATGTTAGACCTAAAACCATAAAAACCCTAGAAGAAAACCTAGGCAATACCATTCAGGCCATAGGCATGGGCAAGGACTTCATGACTAAAACACCAAAAGCAATGGCAACAAAAGCTAGAATTGACAAATTGGATCTAAATAAACTAAAGAGCTTCTGCACAGCAAAAAAAAAAAAAAAAAAAAAAAAAAAAAACTACCATCAGAGTGAACAGGCAACCTATAGAATGGGAGAAAATTTTTGCAATCTGACAAAGGGCTAATGTCCAGAATCTACAAAGAACTTAAACAAATTTACAAGAAAGAAACAACCCATCAAAGAGTGGGCAAAGGATGTGAACAGACACTTCTCAAAAGAAGACATTTATGCAGCCCACAGACACATGAAAAAATGCTCATCATCACTGGTGATAGAGAAATGCAAATCAAAACCACAATGAGATACCATCTTACACCAGTTAGAATGGTGATCATTAAAAAGGCAGGAAACAACAGATGCTGGAGAGAATGTGGAGAAATAGGAATGCTTTTACACGGCTGGTGAGAGTGTAAACTAGTTCAGCCATTGTGGAAGAGAGTGTGGAGATCCCTCAAGGATCTAGAACTAGAAATACCATTTGACCCAGCCATCCCATTACTGGATATACACCTAAAGGATTACAAATCATGCTACTATAAAGAAACATGCACACATATGCTTATTGCAGCACTATTCACAATAGCAAAGACTTGGAACCAACCCAAATGTCCATCAAGGATAGACTGGATTAAGAAAATGTGGCACATATATACCATGGAATACTATGCATCTATAAAAAAGGATGAGTTAATGTCCTTTGCAGTGACATGGATGAAGCTGGAAACCATCATTCTGAGCAAACTATCACAAGGACAGAAAACCAAACACCGTATGTTCTCACTCATAGGTGGGAAATGAACAATCAGAACACTTGGACACACGGCGGGGAACGTCACACACAGGGGCCTGTCTTGGGGTGGGGGGCAGGGGGAGGGATAGCATTAGGAGAAAAACCTAATGTAAATGATGAGTTAATGGGTGCAGCAAACCAACATGGCACATGTATACAAATGTAACAAACCTGCATATTGTGCACATGTACCCTAGGACTTAAAGTATAATAAAAAATAAAAAATTAAAAAATTAAAAAGTCATTGACAAATGCACATGCATGCGTGTTTATAGCAGCGCAATTTGCAATTGTAAAAATGTAGAACCAGCCCAAATGACCAAATGCTCATCAACAAGTGGATAAAGAATCCGTGGTATGTATGTATGTATGTATCTGTGTGTGTGTGTGTGTGTGTGTGTGTATACACACACACATACATATATATATATGATGGGATACTACTCAGTCATAAATAGGAATGAATTAATGGCATTCATAGCCCTGGATAAGATTGGAGACTATTATTCTAAATGAAGTAATTCAGGAATGGAAAACCAAATATCGTATGTTCTCACTCGGGAGCTTAGCTATGAGGATGAAAAGGAATAAGAACGACACAGTGGACTTTGGGGACTCAGGAAGAAATGGTGGGAAGGGAGTGAGAGATAAAAGAGTACGAATTTGGTGCAGTGTATACTGCCCGGGTGATGGGTGCACCAAAATCTCACAAATCACCACTAGAGAACTTCCTCATGTAACCAAACACCACCTGTTTTCCAATAAACTATTGGGGAAATAAGGAACTTGTAAAAAAAAATACAAAGCAGCAATTTAGATAACTATGTTAGGTGAAGTCTGGGAATTAATTTCTTGTATTTTATCCAGAATTCAGTATTCTTTCATCTTATTTATAATTTTTATTTGCCTTGAACTTAGAACTTGAATTTAGCTCATATGGGGTTTGCACCAGAGATGTATATGGTGATTTCAGCCAGAATCAGAACTCATAGTCTCCAGCATTTCAATTTTGTTTCCCCAGGTTGGCTGTAAGTTTTACAGAGTCCAGGGATTATAGAACGCCAATGGCATTTTAGCCACAATAAATCTAATACTGACTGCAACGTCACTGTCACCACATTCCTGAGAAGATTACTTCTTTTTGGAGATATCTGTAAGTAATCTATTGTAATGTCATACACATGTGGGAGCCCTTGCCTGCTTCATCATTACATCATGCCAGTTCTTTCTCTGAAATATGTTAAGGTAGATCACTTCTCTCCATTTAATTTTTACCTCAACACCTGAATTTTACATTCCTTATAACTTTTTTGTGTGTTAAGCTTCTAGTTTTTGTTCTAATAAGATATTCTATATTCAGCAATAAACAGAGTCTAGTTTAGGCACAGTGTAGAATATCACTTCAAAATTTTGCTCAGAAACTTATGGCAAGTCTAAGTGAACTCTCAATAAGCATTTAATAATTTCATAAGAAATCCCATTCTTATCCTTACTCTCCTGCTAGGAGTTTTATTGTTCATGTACTCATTCTGGTACATTCTAAACAATCTGTCATCCTGTGGTTTGTCTGAGTTACTTTTGGCATGACAGAAGAGCAAAATTCTTTTTTTTTAACCATGTTTCTTATAGGCCTGTGTGTGTCAACACACATTCAGCGAGCACCTACCAGATGCCTGTCTTTAAGCTAAATTCTGGGCATTCAAAAATGGCCAAAGCGTTATCTGCTCTTCAAGTGCCCTCAGTCTAATAGGGAAGTGCAGACAGACTGACAAACTGGACACACTATGAAGAGCGATGTGCTGGCAGCACAGGCAGGGTAAAGTAGTTGGTGGTTGGGAAATGTAGGCAGATCTAGCAGTAGGCAGATCTGTCAACCCAGAAGAGCTGGTGTCAATCCTCTTTCTTTAATGGATAAGGATATCGATTCTGGAGCCAGACTAAAGAATAGCATGTCCTCAAACCTACATATGTGTCTATTATAATAATAATTATTATTAATCTTAGTCTGTGCTGCTATAAGAAAATAGCTGGGACTAAGCAACTTATAAAGAACAGAAATGTATTTCTCATAGTTCTGGAAGCTGAGATATCTAAGATCAAGTTGCCAGCAAATTTGATGTCTGTTGAATGCTCTCTGCTCCCAAGATGACATTTTCTTGCTGCATTCTCACATGACAGAAGAGTACAAAGAGGGACAAATGCTGTGTCCTGACCTGGTAGAGGAGGTGGAAGGGCCGGGCGGTTCTCGGAAGCCTCTTTTATAAGGGCGTTAATCTCATTCGTGAGGGTGGAGCCCTCATGATTTAATCACATACTAAAATGCCCCGCCTCTTAATATCACCATAATGGGTTAAATTTTGGAGGGACACAAACATTCAGATCATAGCTTTCTGCCTCATTTTAAAAAACAGTTAAAACAGTCTCTGGCATTCAGGTGCCCTCAGTCTAATAGCAAGATACATAGGCAAGCTAATGAACTGGACACACTGTAATGAGTGACATGATGGAGGTACATGCAGGTAGAGTGGGAGCTGGTAGTGGGGAAATGCAGGCAGATCTGTAGTACCAGAAGAGCTGGTGTCAGTTCCTCTTTCTTTAATGGATAAGGGTATAAATTCTAGAGCTACACCTACAAACAGCACATTTAAACTACATATGTTTAAATAGCATATTTACACTATATGTGTTTATTATTACTATCATTGTTAATCCACATTTCTTCTGTTTTTGAAATATATTTTACACTCTTGTTTTAAACATTTTAGATAAATTGGTGGCTTTCAAGTGTTCTAATTATGATACAATTTGACAAATACAATTTATATTAAGTCCAGCCTATGCAGTCATATATATGTATAGGTATGTACATACATGAATATAATACATATATGTGTGAAGCACTCTAATCCTTTCTATTCCATTTCATTTTATTTTTATTCCATTCCGCTAATTATAACCAGAAGAATGACTGTCACAACCTACTGCTTTTAATTTAATGATCTAACAATGGGTTGAGACTTGTAGTCTGAACACACTAATGAGAATAATATGACCAAGTAAATAAGAAATTACATAGTATTATAAGTGCCACCATAGGATGTAATATGTAAAGATGCTAAGAAAGGGTAGAGGAGGGAGTCCTGACAAGCACACTGAGGGCAAGAACCGGGTCCTGGTCATTTTTACTCTATGGTATTTGGCATTTAGTTGGTTCTTCATGCATGTTTTTAAATTAATAAAGCTGGATGAAGTAAGCATCATTACTTGTAAATAATGCTCTAGCATGGCCATTTCTTCTTTCAGTTCCAACGAAGAAGACAAGACTAGGGCATATTTGCCACCACATGTGCCTGCTCTTGGCAGACGTTGTAATGACACCCCTTTTTCTCAAACCTCAGATTCTTTTCCAGTGTAACGATGCAGACATCTGCTATAAATCCACTGGACTAGCATGGGTGATGAAATCTGTTTTTAGGATATTTTGTTATAAATTTATTTTTTGTATGCTACTGGCAGGTTGCACAGAGCCAGGTTCACTCTAAGTCTTTCTTTGAATTGTTCCTTTCTCAAAAGCCAAAACAATTGTCTCTTAATTAATTTCCACTCAAAAGAGTGCTTAATATGATGTCTGGCACACAGTGGGTTCACATATTGAGATGGTATAAATTTGTTGTAAATTCAACTCCACTTTCTCATCAAATTGAGACTGTTAAATTGTGAACATATTTTGGGTTCCCTGCTTCATAAAATATGAGCACTCTAATCCCAGATGGCACATCCTCCAGAAACATATGGACAAGACAATTTATAAGGAGTGCTCTTTCAGGAGTCGGCTCCACTTAACAGAGGAGGCTGTATGATTTTGCCAGGACCTTTCAAGCTACTCATCGAGGAGGAAGGTGAACAGGTCTTAGTCATGTAGCCAAGGGATTAAAAAAAAAAAGTTTGCCATAAATCTCATTTCTTGAAGCATATGTCTTTTCATAATTAGGGATGGAGTCAGGTGGGGTGGGGATTTTTTGTCCCTACAAGTGTAGGGCACACATTTTGTAGGTGAATATATAATATGGTCGTTTTTGTAGTGAATATATAATATGGGCCTGTGTGTGTTTTTCTTGTTGTTTGTTGTTGTTGCTGTTGTTGTTATCTGTAACCAAAGTAGGCTATACTGGTGATTCCAGTTCATGTTCAGGAAGGACACCTGCAAAGAAAGAAAAGGTACTATTATTTATAGCTCCCCTACTATATAACACTATCCAAACATTGTTGCATACATTATATCATGTGTTCTAAAGCTGCATCCTAGTGTGTCTCTCATGTTATGTTGAAATATGATCAGATAGTCAGAAATATGATCAGAAACATTATAACTAAAGAGGATGGCCTGGTAGAGATTAAGAAGCCCTAATTAGAAGAATCTTTCTCTGTGTAACATCTCCTTTTACCTGAGAAACAGTGATGATTAAGTTTATGTGTCTACTTGGCTGGGCTAAGAGATAACCACATAGCTGCTAAAACAATATCTCTAGGTGTGTCTTCGAGGCTGTTTCCAGAAGATATTAACAGTTGAATCAGTGGATTGAGTAAAGATCTTCCTCACCAATTTGGGGAGGCATCATCTAATTTGTTGAGGACTTGAATAAAACAAAAAGGCAGAGGCAGGGCAAATTTACCCTCTTCCCTCCCTTTTCTTGAGCTGGGACAACCATCTCATATTCTACTATTCCTGGACATAAATGGTCCTGGACTCTGGTCCTGGATCAAGACTTACAACGCAAGCCACCCCTACCCACCACCACCCCAGACTGCAGATTGTGGGACTTCTCAGTCTCCATAATTTTGTAGACAGTCTCTAATAATTAATGTCTTTTTTGTGTATCTATATATTTCTATTGGTTCTGTTTGTCTGGGGAACCCTGACTAATACACAAAGTTAGTTTTTTAAGCCAAAAGGTCATTTCAATCCTTTGAGCTTCAGTTGTTGCATCTGTGAAATGGAAAATGATACCAAATTCACTGGATTACTGTAGGGGCTTGAGATTCAGCATTTAACATGCTTAGTAAATCACATGGCACATTATTAATGGTTCAACAAGTATGGATAAGTATACAAAGGTACATAATAGCTGGTTGTTTAGTAAGGATGATAATTAGAATAGTTATTTCTAAAACCCAAATAACAAAAAAAATAAATCGTTGCCTACTATATAGTTCTACACAAAATGATTTGGAAGCCCAGAATAGGGAATACTGAATTTGAGGAAGATTAGACAATTTTCATGGAGGAAAAGTGGAAATTAACTTTGGTTTTGAAGTGTGACAGTTGTCTTCTAGTCAGGAAAAGTGCAAGGTAGAGTTATGTCACTGCAGATAGGGTGAACAACAGAAGTAAAGAGATAGTAAAAGAAAACATGGTACATTCTGGGGAAAATGGAATTTTTTATATATTAGACAGTTTATATTCATGGTATATAGTGGTTGCAGAAAATACAATAAACATTGATGGCTGTCAAATAATAAGAAACCCTATACACTATGCTAAGTGTTCACACATTGCCCTGGCAATGGGAGTAGTAGGGTCAGGTGTATGTTTCTATTTACTAACATACAGTTTACAGGGTTAAAAATCTGGTCTTTTCTTGTGTCAACAGAGGTAAAAAAAAAAAAAAAAAGCCTCAAGTCTGTTCTTAGGAGCACAGTGTTTCAGTGCCTGCCAGATATAAATAAAATGAGTTACATAAAAATATGCCTGACTTATCTGTAAACAATCCATTATTAATATAGTGAGAACAAATTCCATTTTTGGCTTTCCAGTATAACTTTTGTATATAATTCCCAGTGACAGAGCTGGGATATCTTTCTTATGTATTTTACTCTAGTGCCTGTAATATTTACAGTAAGCTATGCTACCTTCTATTGTGAACATCCTCTACAATGCCTCGTGCACACTAGGTGATCAGTAAGTGATGCTGCATAAACATTGGATGACTTCAATGGACTCTTTCAATACATCCCTTCACCCCCATTGTGTCTGCACTCCCAGGAAGCTTCCTTGATGTTGCTTTTCCTTTTAGGCCGATGGTAGCTGGAGCTGGGGCAGCTATTTATAATTCTTAAATTGCGTGGGACACTGTCTCTTAGAACAATAGTGAGGACAGGGTCCCAGACATTTTGCTATATGCCAGATCAAACAGTCTGCTAAGATGTTTTTCCAGGTCCCTGTAATCTCATGACTAGTATTTGTAGGAGATTTAAATCATGTTTGCATGGTTTAGCAAGATGGAATCAGAGAAATAATGTTTAAGCATTGAGCATTTCAGTGGTTCACAAACACATCACAGCTTCTATTTACTTTCCATTAAAAACACAAGTTGAAGTCCACATAGTTAAAAATCCTCACAGAGGCAACAGGCAGGGAGAGTTACCTAGTACTTGTTATACTTTCAGCACTGTACTAAGTACATCATCCATTAGTTTTTTGAATCCTTACAATTACCATAAGATGTAGATATTAATTGTTCCATGTTTCTGATGGTGAAACAGAAATATAGAGATGTTAAATAACTTGTCTGCAGTCTTGCAGCTATCATTCAGGACATAGGCATCGGCAAGGACTTCATGTCTAAAACACCAAAAGCAATGGCAACAAAAGCCAAAATTGACAAATGGGATCTCATTAAAGAGCTTCTACACAGCAAAAGAAACTACCATCAGAGTGAACAGGCAACCTACAAAATGGGAGAAAATTTTCGCAACCTACTCATCTGACAAAGGGCTAATATCCAGAATCTACAATGAACTCAAACAAATTTACAAGAAAAAAAACAAACAACCCCATCAAAAAGTGGGCAAAGGACATGAACAGACACTTCTCAAAAGAAGACATTTATGCAGCCAAAAGACACATGATAAAATGCTCATCATCGCTGGCCATCAGAGAAATGCAAATCAAAACCACAATGAGATACCATCTCACACCAGTTAGAATGGCAATCATTAAAAAGTCAGGAAACAACAGGTGCTGGAGAGGATGTGGAGAAGTAGGAACACTTTTACACTGTTGGTGGGACTGTAAACTCGTTCAACCATGGTGGAAGTCAGTGTGGCGATTCCTCAGGGATCTAGAACTAGAAATACCATTTGACCCAGCCATCCCATTACTGGGTATATACCCAAAGGACTATAAATCATGCTGCTATAAAGACACATGCACACGTATGTTTATTGCGGCATTATTCACAATAGCAAAGACTTGGAACCAACCCAAATGTCCAACAAGGATAGACTGGATTAAGAAAATGTGGCACATATACACCACGGAATACTATGCAGCCATAAAAAATGATGAGTTCATGTCCTTTGTAGGGATATGGATGAAATTGGAAATCATCATTCTCAGTAAACTATCGCAAGAACAAAAAAAAAAAAAAAAAAAAAGTCAGGAAACAGGTGCCGGAGAGGATGTGAAGAAATAGGAACACTTTTACACTGTTGGTGGGACTGTAAACTAGTTCAACCATTGTGGAAGTCAGTGTGGCAATTCCTCAGGGATCTAGAACTAGAAATACCATTTGACCCAGCCATCCCATTACTGGGTATATACCCAAAGGACTATAAATCATGCTGCTATAAAGACACATGCACACATATGTTTATTGCGGCACTATTCACAATAGCAAAGACTTGGAACCAACCCAAATGTCCAACAATGATAGACTGGGTTAAGAAAATGTGGCACATATACACGGTGGAATACTATGCAGCCATAAAAAATGATGAGTTCATGTCCTTTGTAGGGATATGGATGAAATTGGAAATCATCATTCTCAGTAAACTATCGCAAGAACAACAAAAAAAAAAAAAGTCAGGAAACAACAGGTGCCGGAGAGGATGTGAAGAAATAGGAACACTTTTACACTGTTGGTGGGACTGTAAACTAGTTCAACCATTGTGGAAGTCAGTGTGGCAATTCCTCAGGGATCTAGAACTAGAAATACCATTTGACCCAGCCATCCCATTACTGGGTATATACCCAAAGGACTATAAATCATGCTGCTATAAAGACACATGCACACATATGTTTATTGCGGCACTATTCACAATAGCAAAGACTTGGAACCAACCCAAATGTCCAACAATGATAGACTGGGTTAAGAAAATGTGGCACATATACACGGTGGAATACTATGCAGCCATAAAAAATGATGAGTTCATGTCCTTTGTAAGGACATGAATGAAATTGGAAATCATCATTCTCAGTAAACCATCACAAGGACAAAAAACCAAACACTGCATGTTCTCACTCATAGATGGGAACTGAACAATGAGAACACATGGACACAGGAAGGGGAACATCACACTCTGGGGACTGTTGTGGGGTGGGGAGAGGGGGGAGGGATAGCATTAGGAGATATATCTAACGCTAAATGACGAGTTAATGGGTGCAGCACACCAGCATGGCACATGTATACATATGTAACTAACCTGCACATTGTGCACATGTACCCTAAAATTTAAAGTATAATAATAATAAAAATAAAAAAGAGGAAGAGCAGGGTTTTGAATGTATATCTGCCTGCCTCCAAAATCCTGTATGGGCACAGCCTTTTATTTAAAACCCAGACACTGAAAAAAAAATCCTGTTTATTCTTCTGTAAATTTCTACCATCTGCTGAGAAGCTGGAGCGTCACCTAGCCTGAACACTGTCTTATTACCAGCAAATAAATGTCAGGGTAAAGACCGTAGAAATCATCTGTTACCTCAGTCTTCAAGAAGTGCATCCACCCCCACCTGACAGCACTTTCCAGCAATGCTGGGAAACATAAATAGATTAGCGAGTCTGGAGTCTTAGGGGGTGCGTAACCTTATGTTTCTGAACATTTAACTTATTAAAATTCACAAAGAAAGACCTTATGGTGCCATCATTTTATCCAACTAACATCATCAGTATGGCTCAAGGGCTATGGCTTTCTACACTCACCATAGCGGCAGTGAACATATGGTTTTACTTCTCTCTAAAGCCTCAGGGCATCTGACAGTACCTTTGATGGATAATGGATAAAGGCTGCCATACCGGTAGGTAACTTCTGTTCCATCAGTACTGCCTTAGTGCCAAGAATGCTGAACAAATTCCAGGAGATTTTGAACTGACCTAGGTCTAGTCTGTCAACAGTAACAACCTTAGGAGCAGCAGGGGCAAATGCTTCCTGTTTAACTGCGCTTTGGAGTTCTTCTATGTTTACTTGAGCTCCTTAAAGAAGGAGCCTCTATAACACAGTTAAGCCACAGGTTGTAGTTGCCACATTTTTTAGTATTGCTTTGACTGTGTTACTTTGTTCTTTCTGATATCTGCCTTACTGCTCCTGGGTTAGAAAATACAACTTTTTGCTACAGCAGCCTCAAGGAACTATGGAAAGTATGCTTTGACAGTGCATTCAAAGAAAGTAAGGTGGTTGAAAATGGTTTTGCACATTGTTTCCCACATTCCCTACAACAGCTGAGCTATAAATAGCATTACTATGTTTTAGTGTCAGTATCTTCCTAGTAATTAAATATAGTTTTATCTAATCTGCAATCCATTGTCAATTGTTCAAGAGGGTCAGCGTCTCCTTTCCACTTTCCCCAGGAATTCTCATATTGAGATGTAGGACAGTAGATTTATCAAAGTCCTGGAAAGCAACTAAGCTAAGCAGTGAATTTTCAGTTATTTTGGAGAGGAAACACATGAGTAATTTTCTCATCTTTGGAATTTACTATAGGATAGTGAACACAAAGAGGATAGGCTTTGGAATCTGATTTAACCAGGTCCAAGTCCAACCTCCACTAGTTCTGGGTCATCTTCAGCAATACTTAATTTGCTAATTACCAGTACTCGTACTTATTTTCCTTCCACTTTCCTTCCCCTTATGCATATGAATAACTATCACCATAACTCACAACTTGTCTAGGAACCCACATCAGTACTCACCATTGACTTATTTATGACACATCTAATTCTTATCCCTGTGCTTCATAATCTGTGTTCAATATCTATCCTGGACTTTACCTTTCCTCATAAGCTCCACAGAGAAAAACTCTAGTAAAAGGCATTAATTTTTTTCACCTGGGCCACAGCCTGTACATGGTCTCCTCCATTTCATTCATGTACCTTTTACAGTCTATTGTCCACAAAATTTATCTCCATAGTCCTCCACAGCCAGAGTGAACCTCTTAAAATTAGATCACATAATTCCTTTGCCGAAAGCCATCCGTTGGCTCAAATTAAAATTCCATACCCTTTAGGATTGCCTACAAGACACTGGCCCTGGCCTATCTTTCTCTCCTCATTTCCTTCTACTTTTGATCTGACCACTCTGTTCCCAGCAACTTAGCATTGTTGATGCATCCTGAAGACACAGAATTCACTCTCATTTCAGGACATTTGCCTCTGCTGTTTGTCCTATCTGGAATTCCCTTCCCCATGATATTTATGCTAGATCCTTCACATCATTAAGGTTTAACATTGACCTTGAGCATCATATTTAAATGGAATTTGTCCCCATCCTGACTATGTCCTCTAATTCTGGTGGTGGCTCGGCATTTGATTGTGACTGTCCCTAGTTTGTGTGTTTATTTATTTATGACATTAATGATTTTTATTTCTTTTGCTTAGTGTTGAAACTCTAGTATTCACAGAAGGATCTGCAAATAACAGCATTACATATTTGTTGAATAAATATGTTGATAAATGAATGAATAAGATCCACTTTTAGAGAAATAATTCCTCCCTTGAAGGATTGCTGTAAGGATTAGAATGAAAATATAAGGCAATTACTAACCATGTTGGGAATGAAGCTCTCACAAACTGTTGTTGTTACTGTTATTACTGTTGTTTCACAAAAATTTTGATAGACATTACAATTCTTGGACACATAATAAAAATGTAACATACTTAGGTCTATTTTTAATGTATTATTATTTATTATTATTGATGACTAAATGTGATCATCACCAGGCTGAGACTTGGGTGTGATGTACAGTAGCTGTGACTGCCATTATCTGTTGATGTGTGCTTATGTAATTATCTAATTGTGACTTTTTCAGTATTATTTGCTTTGGTAATACCACCCTCAGATTAATTTTAACTTAAATTTTTATCTATAATTATTGTTTAATGTATCTTCCAATATATTACACCAACAATGGTATATTAAAATGATTTTGTATGCAGAAATTGTGTGAAGCAGACATACACAGACACAGTCATATGTTTTACTGTTCTACTTCATTTCGCAAATATTTTCATGTGCTTATTAGTGGGGCTTCATTGTGAGGCTCAGCTTGCCCCCTCACTGTATCCATCCCTTAAGAGACTTACAGGTGTCAATCTAATGTCCTGTCCATTTGGCAGCTACAGGGTAGGAATGGATACAGGACAGAGAAAGATAACTGGAAAATCTTTGCAGGATTCTAGCCCAATTGCTTCAGTCATGGTAGCCAGACTCACTTTTGAAGTTTAGTCTGTCAGAGACTACAGCTGCATTGAAGTCTTCCCTGATGCCCAAGGGCAACTTGCTGAGCTTGTTTGAATTGTCCATAGTCATTTGCTCAGTCACATCTATGGAAGGGCTGGCCCTCCTCTGCAAAGCTGAGGAAGTTTTCATGCCTATTTAACTATTTCCTTCTAATACATTCTCCTGTGACCTCTATAACAGAGGACTTTGTTCAGGACCACCTGCTCCTCTTCATTAGACCTCCCTGGCTACACTATGGGAGATGAGGTGTTAAGTGCTAACGTGCCTCTCTCTAGTGATAAGAGCTAAGGATCCTCGGGGGAGGGGAATATTTCAGGAAAGCCTTCATTATGCCAAGAGTTCCACTGCAAGCTGTCCTTTGGATTGTGAGTCTATTCACCTAACAGCTGCATAACTAACAGTAGCTCTGCAAATGACTCACTTCAAGCATTAACATCCACATCAAGCCCTCCTAATAATTTAAAAAGAAAACAGGGGCGGGGGAATGCCGCCTAGTTATGCCCCATTATTGTTTGATTAGTTTACAGTAATAAACCACCACTAGAAACAAAATTTATTGTATTTATTGTGGCATTTTCTGTATCCTGAAAAGGTATTCTTGAATTGAAGGTATATCTTAAAATCACTGATATTTTAGAATTTAGAAAATACACATGTACACAGAGCAAAAGTGAAGCTATTATCACCTGGCATTATAGTACCAAAGTTGACATAAATCTTATGCTAGAAATTCCCTTTCCTTTTGTAAGGTATTTTCAAGTTATCCAAAGTCAGTCTGATACATTTCAACCTCAAAGCACAAAACCTATTCTTGCTTCTTTGATGTGAGTAAACACCAATCTAAAGCTTACTACACATTATTTGCCCTAAGACCATCTAGGATCTACCCATTGCAGACTTACCAGGCAAGGCAGCCTATTGTTCAGAGTCTAGCTACAATTTAGGAAAATAAAATGTTTCATAAGGAAAAAGAAAGCTAGATGTCTTTGACTTGTGCAGCAAGTCAAAGATAAAGAGACTTTTACCCTGTGATCTTTATTACGAAATAATACTGTACCCAATACAAACCCCAAAATTCACCTAACCGAGATTAGACCTTTTCTTAGGAAATCTCATGACATGCCCTTTATGTGAGTCAGAGAAGTGAAACTGTTGAGCTGTTTTCCAATAGGCTGTCAATAACTAAAAGAGATGTCAAAATAATGGGATTTGTTTACTCCAGATACATTATTGGAAGAATAGAATAAGCTGAATTTTTCCTGCAAAGTCCCAATTGTGTAAGGTTTTATTTTATTAACAAAATTAATAAGTGTATAACTTCATGTAGTTCTTCATTTATGTTTTTTGGAAAAAATTCTCATGTTGCTAGAACACGTTTTGTAAACAATCAACAATAACAGACATATTTGTTTTCATTAGTAAAGCTTTAAGCAAGATTTAATTCTTCATTTAAGAACCACTTGAATGACTCCTCCTAGTTACAAAAATGTAAGTAGCCACCCATTCAACAGATTCATCTTTTGTGATTTGGTGAAGGCTAACTTTTTAATAATTTTCATAAGAATCTCTGCACTACTTGGCATAAGAATCTCTAGGAAGAAAGGGAATGAATCTCTTGTCTCTTCTCCAGATTTGAAGTTAGGAAAACCTGTCAGGGAAGATGAGATTATAAAGAAAACCTTCTATTAAATAAGATGTATAACGTTTATACGTTAAAGTCTTCAAAGATCACATAAAATTATCTAAATAATTGCCTCAAAGGATTGTTGTGAAGATTAAATGAGGCATATAAAGGACATAGAAAAGCACCTAAAAACCCCGATATTTGCTGAGATACACAACCCACATCCTTTTCAAGAAATATAGAATGGATTCAGTCATTGCCATGTAAACATTGCTCAGTGAATGTTAATGTTATCATTTTACTAGTCATCAAACTTCTATGTACAGTAAATGTTATGATAAATGAAATCTCATCTATATTTTTTCTACAGTGAGATTAATGAGTCATTTTATATTAATTAAAAGAAGTGAATGCCATCATGATATGCCATATTTGAAAATGACTAACAAATCAATTTCCAGTCTCTGCACTAGGTTCAGTTTATTCTTTTTCTTACTGGAATTTAAAGGAAGTGATTAGGGACAGGTTTGAATCTGAGATTTTCCAATGGGAAAATTATTATCCTATGAAGAAATTTTAAAACGACACTATTTTCCAATTCCCGAGCTACAGAAGAGCAATTGCTACTCAAAACCTGACATTAGCTACACTTAGGTTGTTATCTGTCTAAAACCAAACTTAGATTATCTGTCTGTCCCTACAAACTCTCCAAATGCTTGTTTGTTTACTGGCTGTAGCATCCAAGAAGTTGAGAAGAGAAGTGTCCATTTATTATTGCCATGGGCATAAGGTTTTCTTTTCTTTAAACAATGCTAAAATCCCTTGGCCATTGCCATGTAGATTTTTTAGATTGGAAAATATCAGTTCACTGAATATAAAATATGATTTGGCCACATGCAATTTCTAGGAGTAACACTTGTTAAGCATAAACACTTCATGCAACTCCCTCCCCTCTGGTGGTATAATGATCAAGGAAATGAGCAAACTGACACATGACACTTCTAATAGAAAGGACATAAATTAGCTCACTGCCACAGGTTTTTTGTTTGTTTGTTTTCCTGATTGTAGATTCAGTGTTGCTTTCCTCTTGTGGATTTTCTTGACAATATAATTTGGTATTTTACCTAAGTCTCTCCAAACTCACCAAATGCCTGTATGTTTGCTGGCTTCTGAGAGTCACTAACAAAAGTGTTTAAAAGAAGCAAAATCAACGGCCTTCTCACTTGACATGAATAACCCACTTGTAGAAGACATGGCTCAAAAGTCTCTTCTCAACACAGCTGTGCTAACAGATTGCTGATCAGTGAGTGACCTTTTTCATCAGAGCAGTTCAAAGCTGCCTTTCCAACTTTGTTTTTAATTTAATTATCATTTGAAGGGAGGAAAATCCTTTTATGCATCACTGAGAAAGAGACTGTATATTGGCACTACAGTGACGATGATCTTGCCTATTGCAAGGCCTGAGAACTGTCTGGTAAAAGCAAAACTTTGTTCCAGATCAGAGAAGCATTTAGGTTAAAAATAATTGGGTTGCTCTTCAAATAATACAGAACTTAAGTAGCTTGAAAATAGGAAAAGCAAGTGTTCTCTCTAAATCTCAGACCCTACTTGGGACAATAAAAGTCTTTGAGCTGATGGTTGCCTTGTTTTATTCCATTATTTCGGGGGATAATTTTTGTTTTAATTCTAGTGTGAACCTTTGTATATTGCTTTCCCATGTAAACCAGGGCAGAAAGCATCTCATGGCTTTATTTATCCAAACACTATCAAAATAGCATGTATGAAAAAATGAATAACTTAGGCAAGGCTAAGTTATTTCTGATCAAGAGATTAATAAACATGCTATATTTTACTAACTTTGAATAGAGGTCCCAAATTCATAAGGCTTCCCTCTCATTCCTACTTTGCTATGGTCACCCATTGTGTAGTGGATGACTGGTCTTGTTCTCTCCATGTAAATGAGCTTATAGTCCATAGGCCAATATCCATTACAGGTTAACTCCTGACCCTGACTTTGTTCTCAGCTTGTGTGTTGAAAAATTGTACCTGCCCTGCCCTCTGCTTTTCAATCTGCCTTTGCTATCTTCACTTCTGACCTCTTGCCTCCTTTCTTTTGCATAGCTTACAAGGTCTTGATAATCCCTTAGGAGATACTTTCTAGGTAGGCACCAAACATAATGTTAACCATTAAGAACACAAGAATAAGGTATATCCTCTTTCATTTATATGTTTTGTCTCACAGTAAAGATAGGCAGAAAGATCATTTCAGTAAAGTGGGATATTAGCAGGTGGTCTTCCATAGGTCGAGTTAGGTCCTAACGCTTCTTTCCTCCTGCAGACCTCTCATCCCCACGGACCTTTATGTTCTTGGCTTCCATCTGGTGGACAGAGAAAAAAAGAGGGTGAAGACTTTGTAAGGAATTATGGGGCCAGATTTGTTGTTAGGTATATTCATTTCACTCCTTTCCATTGTCAGATCTTGTTCATATGGCCCTCCACAATGTTGGCTAGGCGTGTTAATTTTCTGTTGCTATTGTAACAAATCACCACAAATTTAGTGGCTTAAAAGAGTACAAATTAATTTTCTTACCATTTCAGAAGTTAGAAGTCTGAAATCAGTTTCACTGGGCAAAATCAAGACTTGAAGAGGAGAATCCATTCTCTCACCTTTTTCAGCTTCTAGAGGGTGCCTGAATTCCTTCACTCATGATTTCTTTGTGGCATCACTGCAAACTCTTGCTTCCAAGGTCATATCTTCTATTACTTGTTATTCTCCCTCCTCATTTTTATGAGAGCCTATCTGAGTACGGTGGCCCCAAGTTAATCACAAAGGTTAATCCCTCCAGTGTAAGATCTTTAATTTAACCACATATATCAAGTCCCTTTTACCGTGTAACATAACATCTTCGCAGAGTCTTGAGTTAGGATATCAACATCTTTCAGAGCCATCATTCAGCCTATCATAGGAAGAAAATAGTCTTGTTCTTTGCTCTGGGGGAGAAGGAAACTGATTTGGTGAACAGTTTGCCAGTATGTATAATAATAAAAAAGTCTATTACATATTGCATATTTACTTTTTTTGATGTGTATCGTATCTGGTATATCAACATACATATAAATACCAGATAAACATTTTATTTGCATTGTCTTAATTACTCACCAAGTCTATGCATAAAGTATGATTATTTCTAATTTACAAAGGCATAAAAATAAGGCTTAGAGGATTTAAGTACTTGCCCAAAGTATCAAGGTTAGTGGTGGAGTTGGATTTAAAACAAGGTGTGGCTGACTGTAGAACCTGTCCCTCTTTATCACTATAAGGCACTGTCAACATAGATTGAAACACAGGATACTATTTTATTAGACCACAAAAAAAGGAGACTTTAGCCCAAAGCAGAGCTGCAGGGTTAACTTCACTGACATATTAGATAGAAGGATTGGTACTAATTTTCAGTTGATTACTCTTACTTCCCCGGGGCTACAATCTCTCATTGCCTCTTGATTTGTGTCTCCCTCCAGCTCTTCCTGCAAACCTACTAGTTGAAATAGTTGGCTCTTTGTCATCTCCACCAATCTCAGAATCTGTGACTAAAATAATTCTCTACATTCTGTCACTCTAGACCTAAACTGACCCGAGCCATGGTGAGGTATTGAGATGGGGAAGGGAATGATAATAAAATTCAGGTAAGGAAGAATTCAAAAGACAAAAATGTGGGGCAGGGATCAGGGCAGGCTCAGAGAGGCTCAGAGAGGCCAAGGGCCTGGGTGACCGCTACTTGGACAGTGGGGTTCAGTAGAGAGAAATGTCTTCCAGACTTCAGAACAGCAGACATCCAGGTTTTCTGCCTCATATTGCACATATCAAGATTGCATGCCAGAATCTCTCTATCAAAAAGATTTTGATTTGTATCTACTCAAAAGAAATTACAGATTCTGTATGGACTCTTTCTTTGGCAGAAATTAAGTTAATATGCCAGCACATGGTGACCCAAGTGACCCTTTTTCAAAAAAAAACATGAAAGTGAGTCATTGTGGTTTGTGCTGACAAGCACTGAGAAATGGTAACCATTCTTTCTCTTTTTTGCAGTGACATCTGTTGACTTTCTCATAATGTCTATATAATGGACAGTAGAAGATATTATGGTACCATTTAGTAAGTCTTTGCTGCAGAAACTTCCTCAATCTCACTAAATGTGGATGACCCACTAATTTAAAACCAACAAACATATTTGAAACTCCTGATTGTTTGAATTCATGATAAGATATTTCTGTTACCTAGTTAGCCAAACCTGAAGTCATCAGCTCTTTTAAATGAAGTATTCCAGAGGACACCACTTTCGTGTACAAAGCCGTTTTAACACAGTGGGATGTGAAGTGGACAGAGTGCTCTAACTTATAACCAACTTTTCAGTAAATGTGGTCAACATATATTCAGCAGGGACCTACTCTTTTCCAGGCACCAGGTTAGATGGTGCAGGGAATCTAGGTTCATGTCTTGTCTTTGTTAATAATTAGCATTGTGAACTTGAGGAAAGGTACCATTTTCTAAGCCACAGTTTTCTTATCTCTAAAATGAATATAATGATACTTGACCAATCAGCCTTAGAGAGTTGTTGGGGATTTCAAAGAAGGTAATATATTTGACAACTCTTTTGTAAATGATAATAAAGATTATACAAGCATTTACTCTTCATATAAATGGGTTGTGCTTGGCATTCAATTCGAACATAACATACTGGGTTCATTTAGTTTTCAATTCTGATGAAAGGGAACTCACTTTCTTAAAGATTATTTGAAAATAATCATCTCTCTACTCCCCCACACTGAATTGCATAAGGTTACTCTATAAAATTCTTGATAACCTGTAGGCTAATTCCTTAAAACCTTAATCGTCTTTCTGGGCTCCCATGCATTATGTACAATACCATTGTTGCCAACACAGGAACGCAATACTCATGAATATATAATGTGTAACTATTCACCTCTGACATATTTAAGTATATGCATGTTATGTCTCCTGGCAAAATTACAGAGTACAAATTATTTCAATTAATAATCATGCTTTTCATGAAATTAATTACACATTACATTGAGATTTTGAAATTGCATAGTGAAATATAGTTGCAAACACAGCTATTAAAACTGCATTAGGAAATCTCATTCTACCCAAATCTCTCTCCTCAACCCATGTTTCAAACTTTGTACTAAAGAATCAGCTAACTTGTGTTTCTTTAACTGATAGTGCTCTTTATAAGAACAGTGGACTTTTTATGTACATTATTTCAAATCTTCTAGATAGGATACTAGATGATCTTATGATGCATATTTTTACTGGCAAAGGCATTGGGAAAAATAAGAAATAAAAAATACATAAACGTGTGTCTAAATAACTGTGTTATACACTTAGTTCCACAAAATCATAGGACTGGGAAGGAGTTAATGTAGTCTGAACTTCCCGTAGGTGATTGATTCCTTCCTTACAAGTACCTTGCAAAGGGCTGACCAATCCAGTATTTTATCTTCCAGTATGGAAGAGGTCATGACTACTCAAGGAAGCACATTCCATTGTGGATAATTTTTTATATTGAATAGTTTTCTTTTAATTTTTAAAAATTAATTATTTAGCTGACACAATGGTAGGCTCAAGGATAAAGAGAACAAGAAATAAATAGTCCATATCTTCTAGCAGTTTAGAATCTAGATTAAAATATGAAAAAAAGAATGTTGAACTTCTCTATCAAATACATTAACTCTCTGTAGTCACAAGTGTGAAAATGACTATACCAAGGTAAAATTATTTGCTGATTTATAATTTATACTATGTCTTATTCCAAGGTATATTAGAAATTACTTAGAACACAGTTCTTATTTCCTAATTAGAGGTTACATACAAGTTAATGTGAACAACTTACAGTTTTCCTGAAATGGTAATACAAAATAAACTTGCTGACCACATTTTTGTATAAGAAATATTAAATAGCATTTAAGTGATATCATCATATATGATTTGAAAAAGAAAACCTCCCTTGATTGTTCCATTGGTCTGTAGTAATTAGATTAATTTTAGATGTCAGAGCAACTGTGTATTCAGAATAGTTTATCACGTTCACCTCCCAGCATATAGATACATTACTTTCTATGATACGTACCTTCTCTCTATGACATTTGAACAACTTCATACATTGGAATTTGTTTGAGAGAACAACTTTTTAGGTTAAATTATTGGAACCCAACTTAAGTCCCCTTAAGATTATCCTCTTATAATAGAGACTTACACATGAAATACGCAAGTTCACCTGCCTATGGCTTTCTAAGTTCTGAATTGAAACAAGGTAACTTAAAACAATTTTTAATTTAGTAATTATTTAAAATAACCAAAAAGAGAATAAAGGGATATAATATTTTAGTAGGAATGATAAGAATTTATAATACCCTGAGTGAATGTGAAATAATAGATATTCCATTCTGCTGATTGTAGGTCATTAAAACTAGTCTTAACATGTGCTCTTGTTTTAGATTTTCATTTGTTTAACCTAATTCATTGTGACTCTTCTTAAAAGTAGCATTATTGAGATACAATTCACATTCCATACAATTCCTCTATTTAAAGTGTACAGTTGAATTCAGTAGATTTTATTGCATACACAGTTATGTAGCTATTAATCACATTCTATTTTTTCTGCATTTTCATCACACCAAAAAGAAACCCCGTACCCATTAGCAGTCATGCCCCTGCTCCCCTCTGAGCTGAAGAACAAATAATCTGTTTTCTATATTTATAGATTTGCTCATTCTGGACAGTTTTTTGTAAATAAAATTATATAATGTGTGATTTTTTTATAAGTGGCATTTTTCACCTATAATAATGTTTTCAAGATGCATCCATATTGTAGCATGTATCTCTATTCCACATCTTTTTGTTGATGGACATTTAATTTTTTTCCACTTTTGGGCTGTTAATAATCCATAGATGTTAATGTTTACATTTTTGTGTGGACATTATGTTTACATTTATCTTAGGTATATACCTAGGGTTGGAATGCTGAGTCATATAACTATGTGGTTAACATGTGGAGAAATGGCCAAATCTATTTTCACAGGATTGCAACATTTTATATTCTCACCAGTAGTAGTTTGAGGGCTCTAATTTCTCCTCATCCTCCCCAATGTGTTATAATTGCCTTTTATACATTAGTTTTTATTTTAAAAACATGACAGATAAAATTATATGTACTTATGCACACGATGATGAAACACATTTTGAATAGATAAATCTGGGTAATTAACATATGTATTAGTTCACAGTTACCATTTTGTAGTGAAAACATTTAAAATTTACTCAGCATTTTTAAAGAATATATTATTATTAACTATAGTCACTATGTTGTACAATAGATTTGTTTAACTTATTTATTTTGTTGAACTAAAATTTTGTGTCCTTTGACCAACATCTCACCCACATACCCCCCCACCTCTAATGCTCCAGCCCCTGATGACCACCATTCTACTCTCCACTTCTATGAGATCAACCCTTTAGATTCATCATGTGCTATTTGTCTTTCTCTTCATGGCTTATTTGTCTATCTTTTATTTCCATAATCTTAGTGGGTATAAAATATTATCTTATTGTAGTTTGACATTGCATTTACCTAATGACTTATGATGCTCAGCATCTTTATATTTTTATTACTGACTTCCAAGAGACACTTACATATTCTTGACACAAACCCTTTGTCAGATATGTGACATAATCTTTTTCTTAATCTGTGGGTTGGCTTATAGCTTTATTAATAGAATCATTTCAGAATAAAACTTTTTAATTTTTGTGAAGTCCTAATTTTAATTTTTTTTCTTTTGTCGCTTGTGTTTTTGTTGTCAAGTCAATGAAGCCTTTGCCTAATCCAAGATTGTAAAGATTTCCTCCTATGTGTTCTGTGTTAGGCTGTTCTTGTGTCGCTATAAAGAAATATCTCATGCTGAAAAATTTATAAAGAAAAGAGATTTAATTGATGCATGGTTCTGCAGACTGTACAAGCATGTTTCTGGCATCTGCTCAGCTTCTGGGGAGGCCCCAGCAACTTTTACTCACAATGAAAGTGAAGTGGGAGCAGACACATCATATGGCCACAGAAGGAGCAAGAGAGAGAGGAGTGGGGGTTACCACACAGCTTTAAACAACCAGATCTCATGTGAACTCACTCATCAACAAGGGGATGGTGCTAAGCCATTTATGAGGGAATCAACTTCCATGATCCAAACACCTCCCACCAGGCCCCTCCTCCAACATCGGCGATTATAATTCAATATGAGGTTTGTCAGGGACATATAGTCAAACTAGATCATGTCCTTTTAAGAGTTTTATAATTTCTCTTATATTTAAGCCACTGATTATTTGAGTTAATTTTTGTGTGTGATGTAAGAAAGGGATCCAGTTTCATTTGTTGTTGTTGCATGTAGATATCTAGTTTTTCCAGGAAAATTTATTGTAAAGACAATTATTTTCCCACTAAATTGTCTCAAAACCCTTGAAAATCAATTGTCTATTTATAGATATAAAAGTTTATGTAGGAGTCCATATTTAGTTAATCTACATGTCTCTTCTTTTTCTAGTACCACATTGTTTTGATTAATATAGCTTTATAGTAAGATGTAGAAAGTAGAATTCTGAGTCTTCCAATTTTCTCATTTTTGAGATTATTTGGACTTCAATGTTTGCTAGAATTTCTATACGAATTTTAGAATATAATTGTTAATTTTAGCCAAAACAAAAGCAGCTGGTATTTGGCAGGGATTGTGTTGAATCTGTAAATAAATTTGGAAAATATTGCTATCTAATCCATGAAAATGGAATGCAGCTACATCTATTAAGGTCTTCTGTGATTTCTTTGAATAATATTTTCAAGTTTTGAATGTAAAAGTTTAACATTTTTTGTTAAATTTATTACTCCAATTCTTTTTGATATCATTGTCAACAAGATAATTTTCTCAATTTGTCATATTCTTTTTGTGAGTTCATAGAAATACAATTATTTTTGTAAAATTATATTACAAGCTTACCAAACTCATTTATTAGTTATCACAGATTTCCCCTCTTCTCACCCTAGCAGTGGATTCTTCACCCCTACATATGAGATCTTGTCATTTGCAAATACGTATAGTTTTACTTCATCTTTTCCAGTCTGCATGACTTTTATTTCTGTTCCTTGCCTAATTGCCCAGGCTAGAACTTTCAGTACACTATCTAATAAAAATAGCGAAACAGGCATTCTTGTATTGTTCAAGATTTGAGACTAAAAGCGTTTAGTCTTTCACAATTAATATGGTGTTAGATGGTGTTTGTCAATATTATTAATGCCTTTTAAAAATCTACTTTTTGCCTTATTTATTTTCTCTACAGTTTTACTATTCTCTATCTCACCATTTTCCGTTGTAATGTCTATTCTTTTTTCTTGTAACTGATTTTACAATGTTAAGCTTTCCAAAATGTCCTTTCATTATTGATTTTTAATTTAATTCCATTGTGGTGAGCAAACTTTGTATTATTTCAATCATTTAAAAATTTTGAGGCTTGTTTTATAGACTAGTGTTTGGTCTAAACTGGAGATGTTACATCACGTGCATACACTTGAGAAGACTGTGTCTTCCATGGTTGGGTGGAAATTCTGTAGATGTCTGTTAGGTCCTCATTAGTTTATCATAGATTTTAAGACTTCTATTTCATTTATCTTCTGTATAGGTGTTCTGTCTATTATTGGAAGGGGGCATATTGAGGTCTCCAACTCTTATTGTTGATCTGTCTATTTCTTCCTTCAATTCTGTCCCCCTATTACTTCTTATATTTGGGGGTTCTGTTAGGTGCACATATATCTATACTTTTTAATGTTTTTTGAAGAATGGACTCTTTTTCATAATAAAATGTCCTACTTTATTTCGAAGAAAACTTTGTTTTAAAGTCTATTTTGTCAGGCATCGATATAGCCACTCCAGCTATTTTATGGTTATTGTTTACGTGATATATCTTTATTCCTTACTTTAACCTCTTTGTATCTTTAAGCCTGAAATGTGTCTCCTGTAGACATCAAATGTTGGGTGCTACTTATATTATTTTAAAATATGATTTTACAATCTCTTCCTTTTCTTTTTTTTGCCTCTATTGTTTAGTTCATTCACTTTTGATGTTATTGATATGGTTGCATTTACATCTGCCATTTTGCAAGGTTTTTTTCTATCTATTTTGTATCTTTTTCTGTAGATATTTTCTGGTTTCTTTTGCAGAAAATGACTATTTTCTTAGCTGACATTTTATTTTTTAATGATTTCTGAATATTTTTGAGTTTTCTTAGTGGTTGCTATACAGTTTACAGTATAAATTATTACTTATAAGAATCTTCAAATTTATATTAATTTCTGTGAGGTATAGAAAATTTATTTCTGTATAGTTATCTTCCCTCTCCCCTTTTCTGATGCTGTAATTATTATATAGTCTATATATTTCACAAATCCAGTATGATTGGCATCTTTCACCTGGCATAGATCTTCCACCTTATATATAATTGGAGGCTCGTTGGGGGAAGTGAAACTCAGACTTCTTGGCTGCATTTGCCTAAAACAGAGCTTTTGGTAACAGGAAGCTGGTGGAAGGGAGCAGGAGAATAAGAAATGCTGGCAGTCTGTTTCTTCCAGAAAAAAAAAAAAACACAACAAAAACTTGAGCATTATGCTGGGAACTTAGGGAGGTAGAGCCTGGTCTTATTGGTACACTGGGCAAGAGTAGAGCTTCTGCCACACTGGGCTAGGTGTGTGGAGTAAGTGGATAGTAGCTGATATGCCACAGACTTGCTGTTTTTAGCTAGATTTTGTAGATATTCTTCAAAAAATGTTTCTCCATTATATGTATGCTCAGGAAAATTTCTAGAAACTTTATGTTTTTCTAAGATAAATTGTTGTAATCATATCATGCTTCTCTTTCACTTATTCATACTATAAAATTGCCTCTCCTCCTTTCTTTCCACACTTCAGAAAGGTTATTTTCAGCTAGTAGTTAAGATTATTGATCTGATTTAGAGAGAAGGTCTGCTGGCCTCCTCATTCACCATTCCAGAAGTCTTACCTCAGATAATTATTTCTTATATCTAATTGATATTTTTATCAATTGTTTGCAATTATTGTCTTTAAAGCTTTCCTCTTTTCATGGGCAGATCTCCTGTGCCATTTCTTCATAATGTATGCTCCATAAAGTATGCTCAGTGGTCCATTTTTCCTGGAGAGATACTCCTGTTATATGAGTTAATGGTGGATGAAGATATAATTCCTTACATTTGCCTTATTGAATATCTCTTCTTAAACACAGTAAATCCCTCTGTCTTCCTTTGTCATGACTTCATTTCTCCATGCTATATAATGTGCTTTTCTTTAACTGTTCCTTGTATAACATGGTCTTTACTTTCCTCACGATAGCAAACAGTCTATTAAAAACAACGTCCTGTTTGTTGGTGTCTGTCTTCGGGTGTGGTGCCAAAAGCTCTTATCACAACGAAAGCTTAATCTGAAAAGCAAGGCAGAAAGTTTTCTTAATACCTCATTTTTTTTTGTTATAAACCATATTTGCAATATTTTTCTGTGAACTTCTTTTTACAAACTTGACATGTAATACCACATAGTTAGCTAAAACACCATATTCCTTTTTGTTTGCAATATTCTTAACTATGTCTTCCTCTAATTTTATAAGTATTGTTAGAAAATATCCTGATTATCTACTGCAGCAAAATTCATGGTGGTGGTAGTGAATTCTTTGGGTCATACCATTTGCCTTCCTTGTTAGGGCAAACTAAGAGTAAAAATAAGTGCTTCTTTGTCGAAGCAGTGGTGCCCTTTTTTCCCTAGCTTAGTTGCCTCTTTCTTTAACACTTGGAGAAACATTTAAAAGGTCATACAAGTTTTTTCTTTTATTACATTGTGTTGCTGTTCTTCTTATCTACACAGGGTTCTCATCTGTTCCACTAACAGAATGCTGTCCTCTACAGGATATTAACCAGGTCTTATGCATCTCTCACTGTTTCATGCCATAAAATTGCCTCTCCTCACTTTCTGCTATATCTCAGATACAAATGTAATAGTTAAGACTAAAATGATCCAATTCAATGAATTCATACTCGCATGTGAATAATTCACACTAGCATGTGAATGAATAACAAATTCATCTTCTTCCAAATGGTGTGTGTTTGTTTATTTCTAAGTAGGTAGCAAATGAATAGTAAGTATTCAGAGACTATTAGGGCAATTTATCTTATCATTGTGTCTTCAAGGTGTCTTTAAACTGTATCACATAGATGACAGGTTACTTCGCTTGTATATAATTATGGTACTAACAATAATGACACTGATGATGATAATTACTATTTTTCTGACACTTTATGTTTTGCAAAGCACATGTATCATTATTATTTCATTTGATCTTTAAAAATATCTTGTGAGATAGGTATCATTATCATCACTTCCATTTTACAAGTAAGTATATTTATCTGAAAATGACTATGTGTCAAATTAAAATGGTAGCATTGTCCCTGTTTTATTATAGCCACAAGGTAGGGAACACTGAATGACCTGATTGAAATCTGTGCTTAGCCCAGATTTTCTATATTTAATAGTTATTTTTTTATGGAAGATTTTGAAAATCTGATTTTAAAATGTTGTTGCAGTGAGAACATATAGACACAGGGAGGGGAACAACACATACTGGGGCCTGTGGACGACGGGAAGCAGCACATCAGAAAAAATAGCTAATGCATGCTGGGCTAAATACTTAGGTGATGGGTCGATAGGTGCAGCAAACCACCATGACACATGTTTACCTATGTAACAAACCTGCACACCCTGCACATGTACCCTTCCCATAAAATAAAATGAAATAAATTAATATTGTTGCTATGCTATAAGAGAAAGTGAGCGAATTAATAACTTATTAGTAGCCAAATGATGCAGTACTGCTAGTGATGTTCTTTTGTTTGTTTTTTATTTTCTAATTTTGGGAGAAATTACTAAGTGCCCGGTTGACCAATGACAGGAAATTGAATTAGCTGGTTGATAAAGTTTCAGGCTCACACTCTCCCTCTTCTGATAGTTTCTGGAAAAACCACTGAATTTTTAATGGCCTGATTCCTAATTGCTTCTTCAGCTCTGCAAATGCAGTGTGAGGGTGAGAGGTAGAAAAAGAAAATGATGTGAGATGTAAAAAAAAAAAATGTTTGGCTAGTGTTATAGAACAGTACACATTGCTTAAAAGTAGACAGTAATAAAGGTGGCAATAAAGTATTTTCTGTCTCCTGAAAGTTTTCCATTTAAAATGTTTTGCTGGGCAGTATTTATTCAGTCATCACTATTTTAGGCTGGAGATACAGATATTTATATGTGATTTGGCCATTCTCAATTCACAGTTAAGTGGTGGAAAAATGTAACCAGAGAATTTTATTGGGTGTTAACCTGAGGCTTTAGTTAAAATTATTCAATCCATCATTTGTTTTGGTTCAAAAGGTAATATACACATAGAGATACAATAAATGGGCTTTAGAAAAAAAGTGAATCTATATATATTTTATACTTTCAAAACTCTAAGATGAAGACAATAAGCTATTGGTTAGCTTTTTGCACTTGAAATAAGTATAATACCAATTTTTTTTTCCTTTTTTCCTTGCAAATGCTTTGATTGATATGACTGATAGCCCATTTCTGCAAACAGGATTGAGATTTTAGGGAGGTGTGAATGTACACATAAAGTGATCCTCGTCTAAGAAAGCTTGGAAATAAAAGTGAAAATGATGCTCTCTAAGATTAAGACAATTAATTCAGTTTATTATGAATAAGAATAAGCATATACATTTTCTTATTGAAGGTAGACAATGCCTCTGATACCCATAACACTTTATCTAAAGCTGATTAAAGTTATAAGCCCATCTGAAGTAAAACAAACAAACAAAAAAACTTAATTAGAAGAGAGATTGCTCAATAATGACAACATAGATAAAGGAAAGCCTGAGAACTGGATGTTACCAGTGTCTACTAAAACATTGTTCCATGTAAAAATTGACCAAATAGGATATAGTATATTTTAGAAAGATTAATATTCATATCCTATGTTCAGTCTGGAAAATGAGTATCAATTAAATTTTAATACATTCTATGACTTCATGAAGTGTTCTACTTTTATAATTATAGCTGCTTCAATTAACTATAACTTTTTATAACTTCATTTTTCAATTTCTGTGCAACAATCTTGTTTGCTTTATTTTTAAAAATAATGTCCAACATTTCTTGATCCTCTGCTGTACCTCTCACATACCTACTCAGCTTACTGTCCCCTCCATAACCAAGTTGCACTACCTAAGGAGATTTAATGATATAAGACTATAAGACAATGAGTTTTGCCAAGCCCTGAACCAATGAAAAGGATAACAATAAGCTACAATTGTGCCTGAATTTAAAAAATGCTGAACAGTCTGCTAAGCATTTTATGTAAATTACTTCATTTAATTTTCATCACATTATGATAAAGGCATTATTATTTTCATTCTGCGGTGAGGTTAGCTAATTTGCCCAAGAGCGAGTTATCCAGTTGCAAAATTGAATTTAAATTCAGATCTGTCAGACTCCAATGTCCAGGATTTTAACCCAATAATATATGGACTTGGAGTCTGCTTATGATTTAAAATTTATTAAACTATTCACAAGATGATGAGAAAAATGTGAACTGAATTACATGTTTATTAGAGATATTATTGTACCTAGCTCAAACTACAGTAATGGAGCCAGAAAAGAATACAGTGCTTGTTATCCTACAGGCCAGATTTTGGGGGCATAGGTTCACCTTTTTATGTTAGCTGTTAAAATGCAAATGAAGATGTTTCTTGTGATTAGAGAGATTACAAATTGTGTTTTTCGAGGGCATTTAGTAGACCTATGTCTAAGCATGTCCTTGAGTAAAATTTTACTATAAGTAAAAATTGCTTTATACCTTCCCCCTTGATTTAGTTATTTTGATGTAGGAATTGGAGACAAAATAATACTATATCTAGTTTATTCTGTCATTGTTAGAGTCTCTTTTATGCATATGTTGATTATATGTACATATAGATAATTACCATTTAATTGTGATTTTTAAATATTCTGTATTCTTGCTGCTTGTTTGTCTATTAGCAATTAAATGGTTTTATAATATTTCCATCATAACTGTGAATTTGTCTATTTCTCATTTTAATTTTTTTATACATATTGAATCTGTGTGATTGTGCATACCTACATAGAATTATGACACATTTCTATTGGATTGTCACCCTTATTGTAATGAAATATCACTAGTTTTGCATTATTCTACTTTGATATTAGTATATGTACATATATATATTAGTACATCTTATAAGCAGAAGATAAATTTTTGGTAGCTTGTTTTTATTTTTATTTGTTCTATTTGTAAATCTAGTCTGACAATATTAGTTTTTAACTTGAAATATTTAGTCCATTTATATTTAATGTAAATATCAATCTAGTTGGATTTTTATTTATTAATTTCATTTGACCTAGGTGTTTCATAATTCTTTTTCTTTATTATTTACTTCCCTTAGATTAATAAAATATTTTTACTTCACATTTTTTCCCCAGTGCATATGTCACCAATTTGTACAGGTACAGTTTTCAATGCTTACATTGAGATTAAATATGTATCCTTAACTCATTCAAGTACAATATAAATTATTATTTTAAAGTTTCCCTAGTAATACAGGAAACTTAGAATACTTTAACTGCATTTACCTATATCCCTTATGTGTTAATGTTGTCACATATTTTTATTTTTTATATATTTTCATCCCATAAGGCATTACAATTATAGTTTTGTGTAGTCAAAATTTATTGGAATGTTCATTTATATTTTCCCATGTATTTCCCTTTTCTTTGCTCCTCATATCTTCCTTTAACTCAGTGTTTTTCCCTGTGATCATATTCTTAGCACATGAAAAATTTTCTGTAATGTGTTTTTTAGTACATGACTTATTGGTCACCAATCCCCTCATTGTTTTGTTGGGTCAGAAAACATCTTAATTCTACATTTATCTCTGCAGAGTATTTTCACTGGGCACAGCACTCTAGATTGGAAGCTATTTTCTTCTGGGACTTTACAGCTATCATTACATATTTTACAGTTTTTATAATTCCTGTTGAAGAATCCACTGAACAGGCTTTTTGCTTTGTTGGAGATAAAATACCCATTTTTTCTCTATAATTTTTAAACCTTTTTATTGAAATATAACACATATAAAGAAAAGTGCATAATTTGTGTTGCATTTAAAAATTTCTCTTTGGTTCATAGCAATTTACCATAATGAACATAAGTGTAGTTTTATTTTCATTTATTTTGCGAGGGATTTGTAGAGCTTTTTGAATCAATAGGTTGATTTTTTCATCAGTTTTAAAAGTACTCCTTGGCCTCATTGTCTCTCCTTTTTACTTTTGGAATTAAAAAGTAAACTTATGTTTGACTTTTATGTATTATTTATGTATCTCTGATGCTATTTATTGTATTTTACATTTGTTTTACTCTTAAATTTCAGTTTGGAAATTTTCTTTGACTTGTCTTCTAGTTCATAAATTATTGCATTTTTTTAAATATGTCCTCCTCTTAATCCCATATAATATGTTCTCAATTTCAGATATTTCTCATTTCTAGACTTCGCATTTTATTATATTATATAGATTCTAATTATTTGGTGAAACTCTATATAGTCTCATCAATTTTTTCATCTATTTTTTTCTATTCTCCCATTTACTTTACTATAAACATTTCAGTTAGTCTTTGTTATCTAATATCAATATCTAGATCATCTCAGATTCTGCAACTATTTTCTGTTTATTTTATTATTTTAAATCACATGACCTTTTTTGGTATATTTAAGTTTTGATTGCAGGGCAGACATCGTTAAAAAAATTACATAGGCTTCTAATGATGTTTTTATTATCCTGAGAAGGTGTGTCTTACCTTAAAAAGGCCAGTAGAATGATAGGTGCTCATCTTAATCTAGTCAGATACTGTACTGGGCTGGGGCTTGGCTTCAGGTTTCTTAAGACACCAGTGTATCTCTGGCTGTCTTCCAGCTTTATAGCTAAGAATGTGCTGTGCTCTCCATGGCTATTCCTCCTCCCCTTGCCAGTGGACTCCACATTCTAACTTTTGGTGTTCAATACTGTCAAAACTTTTGCTCTGCTTAATAAAGATTTTCCACTTAGTTTTAAAGTCTTCCACATACATTATCACAAAATATTACAAATGACCTAGAGGCAAATCAGGTTGTAGGTAGGAGAATTCCTAAGTTTTTATCAAAATAATTATTGTGCATCCGAAGCCTTCTGAAAGCATAAACTAGAGATTGCCAACCTCTTTCTGTAAAAGACCAAATTGTAAATATGTTGGGCTTTGTGGGCTTACAGTCACGGTTATAACTACTGAACTGTATAGTTGTAGCCTGAACACAGCCATAGATAATGTTTAAACATATCATTAGCATGGTTATATTCTAACAAAACTTTATTGAAAGATGCTGAAATCTGAATTTCATAGAATTTTCATGAAGTATTCTTCCTTCATGTTTTTTTCAACCACCCAACAATGTAAAGAAACATTTTTAATTTGTAGGCCATAGAAAATATGCAGTCAGCCTCATTTAGTTCACAGATCATAGTTTGCCATTTCTGGTATGTGACATGGATTCAGAACCTCTTACTTGCTTCCAGAATTAGCACATGATCTCCAACTACCAGTGGCTATAACTTGCCTCTCCTAGTTTCTTTCCCTCATTTGAATATTATCTTGCTTGTGTTGTAGTAGAGGCTTTTTTGGTAACTTTAAGCAGATAATTTCCATTTTACATAATTTTTCTGGTTGTTCTTAGAGGAACACTAGTCTGTCACTATCTATTGAATCTCACATGAAAGTGGATGTACTAAAACTTTGTTTTTTTTTTTTGTTCTAGATAAAGATATATCATCTTCACACGAGCCAATATAATGTTATTTTGGTTGAATTAATAATGTTTAAATTGTTATATGTCTAACATTGTGCTTTGTAGTCCATGCATATAGATACATTGGATATAGTCGCTACACTCAAATTTCTCATAAATCATATCTAACATTTAAATATATAGATTAATAAATTCAGTATAACATAATCGTTTGTGAGGTGCACACATTTATGTGGAAGTAAAGGAACACAAATCTAAGCACATAGTACCGTCAGAAGTTTTAAGAAATAAATATGCAATGCAACAATAAGACCTCTAAATTTAACATTCTAGGCACAGATAAAGTGTAAAACAAAAGAATGGAGGTAAAAACAGCAGCTGGGTGCAGTGTCTTCTATCAGTAATCCCGGCACTTTGGGAGGCTGACACAGGAGGATCACTTAAACCCAAGAGCTCGAGACCAGCCTGAGAAACATGGTCAAACTTCATCTCTACAAAAATGTAAAAAATCAGCTGGGCATGGTGGTGCATGCCTGTAGTCCCAGCTACTTAGAAGGCTAAGGTAAGATGATTTCTGGAGCCCAGAAGGTCAAGGCTGCAGTGAGCCGTGTTCATGCCACTGCATTAGAGCCTAGGCGACAGAGCAGGACCCTGTCTGAAAACAAACAAACCAACAAAAACAGCATGCTGTTTGCAGAAACTTGAGGACTTTTTTTTTTATCATTGAAGATGATAAGTTGAGTGAGACATGGCCAGAGACATAGAGAGAGAAGCACACAGGTCATAGAATTCTTTTATGGCAGGCCTAACAACTTGGACTTTTTTAATCCAGAGAATTTGACATATTTTCAAATGAAATATTTTGTGCATAGAGACAGTTTTAAAGAAATTACTATAAATGTCCAGAGGCTCAGAGAATTTGATCCACATGCATAAGATCATAAGGCCATTCAGTGGTGGTCCAACTTACATGACTTGTTTTGGAAAAAGTAAAGTAATAAGCTTTCCCAATATGGAGAAGAAAGAACTGAGAATAATTTTGAGTAACTTAGTATAGTCAAAAACGTTTTTAAAATGCTAGAATCAGAGGACTTGAGTTTGAGTAGTTATTTTACTGTCTAATAAGATATGTGTGGAAAATTATATGGATGAGTAGGAGATATTAACCTACCTGTAATAATGATGGTATTGCTTTTTTTATTTTTAGGGTCTAATAAAAGATGAAATTGTCAAATAGAGGATATACCATGGCTTTGGATTTAGATAAATATTGGTCTGAATTCTAGTTTTACTATGTTCAGATATATGAGTCAAAAATTCATTCAAACTTTCTAATCCTCTCATTCATTCATTCATTCATTTAATTGTTATTGCCAATATGTGTTCATGCTTTTATTCAAGAAATATTTACTGATTAACTTTCATGTACAACAAATATTCCTAGGAACTTGTATTAATCAATGTTCTCCAGAGAAACAGACTGATAGGATGTGTGTGTGTGTGTGTGTGTCTATATATATATATCTATATATCTCCATATATGTATGTATAGATAGATGTGTGTATAAATATATATGTGTATACATAGATAGATATCTCTATCTCTGTCTTTCTATGTATATCTACATTACATATAATCTCTACATGTATCTATCTTAGAAATATATATATAGAAAGAAAGATTTATTTTAAATAATTGGCTAACACGATTGCAGGGACTGGCAATGCTGAAATCTTCAGGGCAGGTTGGCAGACTGGAATTTCTCATAAAATTTGATGTTGCAGCCTGAGTCTGAAGACAGTCTGAAGGCAGATTTTTTTTTTTTTTTCCAGGCACCTCAGTCCTTTCTCTTAAGGCCTTCAACTGATTGGATGAGGACTATTCTTATTACGGAGAGTATGATCTGCTTTACTCAAAGTTTACTGGTTTCAATGTTAATCTCATGTAAAAATATCTTAAGCAACAACAATACAGCAACATCAAGACTGGCGTTTGACCAAACAACTAGGCACCATGCCTAGTCAAGATGACACATAAGATTAACCATCATAAAGTTAGTTACAAGACAGACTCAGTAGCTGCTATCATGAAACTTACAATCTAGTGGGCATAATTGCACCTGCCTAGACAGTTTTATTTATTTATTTTTTGTGAGAGTTAATTGAACTATTCTACATAAAGTTAGTAGCATCGTAATTGGTACAGAGAAAACCTACAGCAAATGTCAGTTTCCACCCTTTTATCTTACTGCCCAATTTTTGTAGTTAAATTAGGGTGAGGAACAAGGTTAATACTGCTGCTAAGAGGGGTTTCTAAAAATTCATAAAATGATAATAGTACAAATGGTAATAAAAATCTATGTTATTTATAAAGTGCTCTCAGTGTACCAGTTACTGTTCTAATTGCTTCATATAAATTAACACATTTAATTTTCAAAATGACCCTCTGAGCTCATCTTCATTTGAAAGTTTTAAAAACTGAGGCAAAATGAAGTTAAGTCACTGGCCCAATTTCACACAGCTAATAAGAGATAGAGTTGGGATTTGAACTACAACGTCCAGCTTCTCTGGTTTATGGTGAAGGATTCAGAGGGAAAGATGTGGCCTAGATGAAGCTGTTGTTTCTTTTGGCACCTTCAATGGCTTAGTACTTTCCATCCTTCAAGTCTCAACTTATTTTCACCACTTTTGTTTTCCCCTTAATACTCTTACTACCAATTTGAATGACATTGCTTATTTATTTTAACTTCTTATCTATTTTCTGCTCAACAATACAAGTTCCATAAAGGCAGATAACTTATTCACCTTATCCATCATTTTAAACCCAGCATCTAGTACATTGCCTGGGACACAGTAGAAATGCATTAAATATTTAGTAATGAATAAACTAAAAATGAATTATCAAGAGAAAAGGAAAATTTGTACAATATATAAATAATAAGCCACTGAAAATTTAGGTTCCACTTTACAAATTTTCATGCCATGTGCACAAATTTTAGGGCAACAAAATGGAGTTGTGCCGCTTAGCAACTTTCCTGTTCTGTGCAGTTCCTGTAAGTGTAATTAAAGATCAATGAAGCAAGTGCTTAAAATGCAGCCAACTTAATTGCCACAATTGTATGATTTAGATTAATAATAAATTTGCTAATGATAGTATAGCATTAAATATTCAACATGGTTATCAAAAGTCAATTAAGAAATAATTGTAAGTCAGTAAGCCACAAGTAATGAGAAGAATCCTCCCTTTTTTGAAAAGTTGTTGGCAGGAAAAAGGAATCAGAATATTCTTTCTTTTCAGCATTCGATTTGATAATATAAAAATGTGTAAAAAATATTTAATTTAGTTAGGTTGTCTTAGTCCAGTCAAGCCACTATAACAAAATACCTTAGAATGAATGGGTTATAAACTTCAAGAAATTTATTTCCTATGGTTCTGGAGGCTGAGAAGTTCAAGGTCCAGGCATCAGCAGATTTGGTGTCTGGTGAGTGCCTATTTCTTTTTTCATAGATAGCCACTCTAGCTGTGTCCTCAAACAGTGGAAGAGGCAAGCCAGCTGTCTGCAGCCCTTGTACAGGGTCACTAATCCCACTGATGACAGCCCTACCCTAATGACCTAATCAGTCCCCAAAGGCTCTACCTCCTAATTCCATAACATTGGTGATTAAAATTAGCATAGAAACTTTAGGGGGGCATGAATATTCAGACCATAGTATAGGTTGTATAGCAGATGGCCATGTCCTCAAAATTGGTAGTGCCTTGTAGTTGGAAAGGAAATTATATAATTCCAAAGGTTACTGACACCTAGTCTTGCTGGTTTGAGGAACAGGTGTCAAGGATGACTCTTTCCCTCCTGCTTCTTTCTTGGCAAGACCATTTTCAAGTGGAGTCTTTCTTTCTATTCCTCTGTTTGTACCATCTTTTTAATTTCTGGATTTCTGGTCGAGAATTTTCATTGTGTACCAGCTTTAAACAGAGTTAGGAAATGCTACTGTAGCTTTTGTGACCTATGGAATAAATATGAGTGAAATGGTTAAAAATTCTACACAGCAGAACAACTGACCTTAGCATTCCAGGTGAAAGTTTTGCTTTTATGTCTCAGAAAAAAAAAAAACCCTGTTTTTATTGTAATGTTTTAATCAAGTAACATAACAGCTTTAATCAGGAAATTATAAGTCAATTTAGTATACCAAAATGAAGGATTATTCTAGTTGGATAAACTCTGTGAATAAAATTCAGAATATGTGATTTTGGATTCCATTGGAAGTTTGGCATCAGACTGAAGAGTGGTACAATCCAAAATTTTATCTTAGTGTTCAGAAGCCCTGAATATGTTTTCCCTTCAGATAAAAGAAAACATAACAACAAGAGAAAACCACTGTAACAGAATCTCATTAGCTTGACACTTAGCTAAGCAACTTCACTTAGGTCACCAGTATCTCCTGTAGAATTTTCAGCTAATAAAAAGCAAATTGGCCCTCTAACAAAGAATTTGAAACCTGGGTGAGATGTGAATTAAAACAAAACAAAACAAAACATTTTTTTTCTTAGTGTGACAAAGCACATTTCTTCTAGATACAAATCCTGCTCTACTCTCGATAGAATCTATTAAAAGGCACTGCAGACTACTTTTATATCTCCAGTAAGGTTTTAAGGTTTCAATTTCTTAAAATATCATACTAACAAGGTTTTATTACATCAAATATTTGTATAATTTTAATGTGAAAAAGGTTTACATACATTTGGTATCAAAGTCTCATTGAAATCTGAAAGCTGAGTGAGAGAGAAATAAAAGTCTGAGAGGTGGATAATACAAGCTAGTGGTTCAGACAACAAAATCTGCCCTATCAATTCTTGATTCTCACAGTAACATACTTTGTATTGAAAGAAGTAAATGAAACATGCTTTTACCTTGAAAGGGATGGTTGCTCAGATATATCCAGGGCCATATAAAATGGAATTAGATCAGCTAATTGGGCAAATAAGTTTTCAACTTGTATATGTCTAAATGGAAAGCCTTGGGTTGGTAGGATCAGATCCTAATTACCTATACCTAGTGACCATAATCAAAGATTATTTGGGTACATTCAATGTGAAGTAAAAAAGTTCCACATCTTAAGCCATAATAGAGGTTCAAACACAGAATTATGGTTTTAGCTTTGCTTCTTGTTAAATAGGATATTTGGGGGAAAAATAAAAAGCAAGTTTTGAGACTCAGTAATATGTATTTTGGCAAGACAGCAATTAAAATCTGAAAAGCATAAGCTAAATGTCCAAATATAAAGGACATCAAATAAATATCTAGACACATTTATATATCAGAGAAAAGCCTATCTACAAGGTATGTTTTCTTTTTTCATCATTCTTTGGTGAATTAACTATTGTCCAGACTTTGCCCCACCTTGCAGACCCAAAAACTAGATTTATGCAATATGTGAGGCACTCTGTCTCAACAAGGGCTGGTACACTATTCAGGCTCCCAGATACATGTGTATAAAACAAGAATGGAATTGAGTTTATTTATTATATAACTCTCTGATCTTCAGGTTAAAGATGTGAAGTCTCAATCACTCTCATACATTTGTTATAAAATTTAGATGTAGTGTCAAACTCAGACTTATCTGTGGATGGTGCGTTTTCACTCTGGAATTCTGTTGGCTTTGGTGCTGATGGATGACTGATCCTTCTTGGTCATCATTCTGTTTGTCATATTCAAGGAATTCACAATTGCAGCCTTGTAGTAATGTGCCCTGATGCAATTTTGGTGTAGTACATTAAGTGCCCTGGGTGGTACCCTGGGCTTAAATTTTACCTCTATTACATACTATGTGATTCAGAACAAATCAAAATTTCCAAACCTGTTTTCTAATCTTTAAATTTAGTTTTATAACATCTAGTTATGAATTTTGTGTGTACCATGTGATTTTTTTTTCAGACAGTGTCTTGCTCTGTTGCCCAGGCTGGAGTGCAGTGGCACATTCTTGGCTCACTGCAACCTCTGCCTCCCAGGCTGAAGTGATCCTCCTGCCTCAGCCTCCCAAGTAGCTGGGATTACAGGCACACACCACCACACCCAGCCATTTTTTGTGTGTTTTTTGTAGAGACAGAGTTTCACCATGTTGCCCAGGCTAATCTCCAACTGCTGAGCTCAAGGGATCTGCCTGCTTAGGCCTCCCAACTGCGCCCTGCCCCATGTGATAATTTTAAAAAAGTAAAATCTAACATCTGACACACAGCTGGACCATAGTAAGCATTGAGTATTATTTGCAGATTTTTGCATAAATACATTGTGAATTGTTTTAGTTTTACTCACATAGGGCAATTTTAATTTTTTCCTAACTATTTGAATAACACTGCACAAGAGCATTGAACTACTGACATTACTTCTTTGTAATCTTGAACAAAGTAATGATTTATTTATATTCCAGAGAAATTAGATATGACCTTGTATTGGATAAATCTTATGCCTCTCCTCAAATTCTCTTTGTCAAACTGCCTTCCATGTCAAACTGCCTTCCATACTCCTTACTTGGTCACTTACTCCCCCTGCAAAGCTCTATTGATCCCAAGATGGCCCATGAGGTGTGTATCTCACAATCCACCAGCCCCATTCCTGGAACTTGAGGTTTCTTCCTGCACTTTCAGAAATGACATGGGATCTGACTTCCTTAGATGCTGCCAAAAACTTAGACAATTTGGAAGTGTGTGTTGTCAGGGGAAGGAAACTTTGTAGGATTACCTCTCTGAGAACAAACTTTGAGTAAGGAGAGAAACGAGACAGACACACAGTCAGATAAAATCCTTTCTCCCTTATTTCTTCCAATATATTGTTCTGAAGAGCCGTTCCTCTATGTGATTTGCATAAGACATCCCAAGTGGCTGAATGATGTATTTTTTTATTAATTCATTTTTGAAGCTTGTGGAGGAGGAATAGCCAACATAGGCCTCAGTTCTCTTTTCTTCTTGTTGCTCTGAAATTGCATCGACATTTTCCCCTTGCCTTAGGCTTTGTTTCTTGGGATCACAAGCAAAGACATACACTCCATGAAACATAAAAAGTAGCAGAAGTCTTCTCACTAACTGTCATTTACTTATCCATTCTGCCACAAAATCTATTACTTACATTATTGAAATCATTATGATACGTACAGTAGAAGATACAAACGTGACAGAAACATGTTATTTGGCTTTATAGAGATTACAGTCCAATAGTGGTGATTCTACCAGAATCTATATTAAAACTGTATTATTTGAGGATAGATGTGGATAAAAGTCAGAGTTCACCGGGAGAAATTTTACCTGGGATATCATGGGAATCATATACTCTGCTGGCAGCATTGTTTTGGGTCTTTTAGTCCAGGCAAATGTGACTGGACATTGATAGCATAAATGTCCTAGAAGCTCTTCTGACTCATTGAAATAATTCACTACATCAGAAGGTTTGAGAACTCAAAAGCATTGTTGCTTATAATATTATCAAAACTATGATATTTATTTGAAATATATAAATAAAATTTTTATATTCTCTTGCATAAGCATATCATTATTTTAGAAAATATAAATAAGTAAATAAAAATAACACACAATTAGATCACCAGAAATCGAGAATGTTAACCCTTTGAATTAACATGAACATTTCAGATATTTTTTGTATGGATCCCTTTGCAGTTTTTTTAATTATCAGATTAGATGTAAAATTGTCCTTTTAGGTTTTTTTTTTGTAAATATTTTTCCATGTCAGTAATGTGACAGCAGGTTTTTAAGTACTGCATACTTTCTTTATATGCTCTTCATTATATTAATGTACCATTGTTTTTTAATTCAAAGATTTGATATTATGTTGCAGTGAGCATTTCAAGTTAGTGAAATATTTCTGCATAAATTTAAATATTTCCTTAGGTAAAATTCTTAGAAGAAAGAATCTTGGAAGTAAGACAGCATTGTCATAATTTTTCTCACTTGTCCAATTGGCAATCAAAATATGATCTTAATTGATAAGTTTAGCAGCACTATAAAATGCCAATTTTCCTGCACAGAAAAAAAGATTTTGTAATTTAAAATATATATTTCATTTTGGTTGGAATAAATTCATATCTCATCTATAAGCTAAAGATAACTACTTCATAATATTTTTACAAAATTAAAAAGTCAGTAAATATGTGATTATTAATCTTATTAAGAAAAGAAAACAAAAATAGAAAAGATTAGATGGAAAATATTATAAAGGGGAGAATTAAAATTTTATGAAAATACATTTATAACTCTAAGACATTTTATTTTAAGATGTAGACAAATGAATGATTTCTAAGAAAAATATAAATCATAAAATTTAAATTATAACTATATTTATAAATTATAAATTTATATATTATTTAAATTATAAATATAAATAAAAATATAAATTATAAAAATGAATACAAAAGTAGAAATGTACAATAGAAAATTTATAGATAAGACGTTAAAGTGATTAAACTGTATTGTTAAAAAGACAATAGGATTAGGGCCAGGAGCAGTGGCTCACGCCTGTAATCCCAGCAATTTGGGAGTGTCTAGGCGGGCGGATCATGAGGTCAGGAGATCCAGACCACACTACCTAACACAGAGAAACCCCATCGCTACCAAAAATACAAAAAAAAAAATTAGCCGGGCATGGTGGTGGGCGCCTGCAGTCCCAGCTACTTGGGAGGCCGAGGCAGGAGAATGGTGTGAACCCAGGAGGTGGAGCTTGCAGTGAGCCAAGATGGTGCAGCTGCACTCCAGCCTGGGCAACAGAGTGAGACTCCATCTCAAAAAAAAAAAAAAATACAATAGGATTAGAAGAGTTTACTACAAAGTTTTTGGTCACCTTTAAAGAGCAGATGACATTCATATCGTGAAAACATTTTTAAGCTGTAAAAGCAAATGGGAAATTTTCAAGATCACCTTAAAATGTCAGAATACCTTTAGAAATAAAATCTGACAAATAGCACACAAAAAGACAAACCTACAGAACAATTCTTTACGTGTATATAGATAAACAATTTAAATAAAGTATCATAAAATACATGAAGTATCATAAAATACAATTCATTCCCATCTTAATAAGACTAATATGCTGTGGAAATGTGGGGTTATTGCAGGAAACATAATTCAATACCAGAAATCTGTCTTCATCATTATAACAACCAATTAAAGAAGAAAACAATATGGTTGTATGAGTAGATACTGCAAATGAATTTTATATTATTTAGCTGTTATTTTAAATAATACTTTAAGTAAAATATAAATGGAAGTAACTACTACAGTCTTATAATTACTACTTTTCAAACTCCATGGCATTTATTGAACAATGGTGAAACACTGAATCTATATCAATAAAACTATAAAGAGCTCACCTGCTGTCACCATTATTGTTTAACATTGCCTTATGAATGTAATGAGTCAAAAGTGTAAAAGCTATTATAAAAATTGAAAAAGGAATGTAACATATAATGTCTACTTTTGGCAATGATGTTATTGCATGACTAAAACACTGAGGAAGTTGTAGCATGCTACTAGGATTAATTTTTAAAAATCTGTAAGGGGGCTAGATACAAGTTAAATATTTGTACAAAAGTTCTGTTGACAAGAATAAACAAAATTTTAAAACTTTTAGAAATAAGAATCGTACAGACATTTTATAAAAATAAACCATGAGTTATTATTAAATAAGACAACATACAAATAATCATAAGCATATACCATCTTCTTGGACAGGATGACTTCATATGATAAATACATCATTTTTATATAAAGAGCATATACATTTACTACAGCTCCAATTAGAATATTAACTTTTATAAGAAAGAAAAATTGATGAAATTAGTCAAGAAAAATTTAAAGAACAGTAGTACCGCTCTAATAATCAATAGAAATAGAAGAGGGAATTCAGAAATAGATCATAATACATAATGCCCATTATAAGTTTGTTTCCTTTCCCTTTTTAGTTTGTGTGTTTTCTTTTATAATTGATAGTTGTATTTTCTCTTCTGTTAATTAACTTTCCAAAATTGAGTTTTAGTTATTGTCTTGAGTTTCAAGAATTTCTTATATTACTTTTAACTGCCTTTATGTTTTATTTTTTTTCTTTTAGTTGATTTTTTCTTTTTTTTAATTATCCTTAAGTTTTAGGGTACATGTGCACAACATGCAGGTTAGTTACATATGTATACATGTGCCATGTTGGTGTGCTGCACCCATTAACTCGTCATTTACATTAGGTATATCTCCCAGTGCTATCCCTCCCCACTCCCCCCACCCCACAACAGGCCCCAGTGTGTGAAGTTCCCCTTCCTGTGTCCATGTGTTCTCATTGTTCAATTCCCACCTATGAGTGAGAGCATGCGGTGTTTGATTTTTTTGTCCTTGTGATAGTTTGCTGAGAATATTTTTTTCAAATCTATTATAAAAGTATATTAAAATACTGTTTTATACTAAATACACTGACACAAATTTAAAAGTGTTCTAATACCTACTGGCAGGATGCAGAGAAAAGGATATTCATATACTTCTTCTGGAAATGTGAATTGCTTCAATTTATTAGAAGGTAAACAAGGAACATCTAATAAAATATAAATAAATATCTTCCTCAAGTGTTAATTCTCATCAGACTATATCTCATACAATAAGTCATGATAGATATTTAAATATAAACTTATGCCACATTACATGTCAAAGAAAACAAAAACCTAAAAAATAAAATATAAATGGAAACATAGTAAGTACCTCTTATCCACTGAATATCTGAGTGAAGCAACACACCATGGAAAATTGCAGAATCATTAGAAACGATGAACTAGAACTCTCCCAGTACATTTGTATGAAGTGTTATCGAATTCTTTTAGCCAAAAAGCAGGAAAAATAAATATAATTGTGTCTATTTTTATAAAAAATAATGGTAAGTAAACTTTTTATAGATGCAAATGTATATATTATTATATGAGTATGTGAACCTACAGGAAAACATGAAAATGTGTAAATTATGTTGTTAAGAATTTTGAAGAATGAGGAAAAATAGGGAGGAAGCAAATAATAATAATACAGACTAAATAAATTATGAAGACATATATATGTATGTATGTCTGAAAAATTAAAAATAAACTAGAAAGGCTTTTCTTGAAACATCCAAGCCCCTCTCATAAAGGATGAGCCCTTTATAATTGCTCAATAAATATCAAACCCCTAATTTTTTTTGCTCTATTTTACTTGCTTGCCCAAACTAAAAGTTTGCTAAACTAATATAAATGGCATAAGCAGAGGTTGGCAAACTTTGGTCTGCTGGCACCATCTGTTTTTCTTCCTTCCATTCCCTCTTTCTTTCTTCTGAATGTTCACCAGCAAAGACTGGATTTTATATTTTTAAATAGTTGTATATTATTGGTTATATACGTACCTATGCACAATATGTTTAATTTTGCTTTTTGGCTCATAAGGCCTAAAATATTTACTGTCTAGACTTTTAGAAAAAAGTTTTCCAATTCCTGATATAAAAATCAGAGAGCAAGGCAAGGCATTTTCGGTGAAAAAAGTATATATATGGTCAAATGGTGAAAGAAAATATATCACAAGTTGTGGCAATTTAAATATAAATTAAAAATAGAAGTAAGAAAATTGACCTATGAAATATAGACCATTAATTGGCCAATAACTGTGAAAGTAATTCAATACTGTATTAAAAATGATTCTCTATTTTCATTAAAAGTTTTGAATTAATGCAAGTTTTAGGCAAGTTCAGCCAAGACTTCAAGAAATGGATGCTTTCTTTACTATTTTAACCATTTCAGAACATATAAGTAATGGAAGGTTACTATAGCACAAACATAATTTTGACACCAAAAGTTGACAAAAATTGCATGGAAAAAATAAATTTGAAGGACTATATAAATGTAGTGTTAACTGAAAAATTAGGTCCATATTTCTATCAGCATTTTTGTCTCAAGCATTTAACCAGTCCAAGAAGTTCAAAACTTTCCATCGTTCCATTGTCTTCCTGTCATCTTCTGAGACCTCCAGACTCTTTCAACCTCTTCTTGTCACACAGTTCCAAAGCTTCTTCCACATGTTTAGGTATCTTTATAGCAACACCCCACTCCGCATTACCAATTTTCCATGTTACTTGATTTGTGTTGCTATGAAGGAATGCCTGAGGCTGGGTAACTTATTTTTAAAAAGGTTTATTTTGGCTCACAGTTCTTCAGGCTATATGAGAAGCATGTTATTGGCATCTGCTCCTGGTAAGGCCTCGGGAAACTTACAATCCTGATGGAAGCCAAAGGGGGAGCAGTTGTGTTACATGGAGAAAGAGGGAGGAAGAGAGAAAGGGAGGGAGTGCCAGGCTCTTTTAAACAACCAAATCTCACATGGAATCATTACTTTGGGAAGGGCCATCGAGCCATTCATGAAGAATCCACCCCCATGATCCAAACACCTCCTACCAGGCCCCACCTTCAACACTGGGAATCACATTTCAAGATAAGATTTGGAGATGACAAATACCCAAAACATATCATGGTCTTTTTCATCTATTGTATCGATTTATTTTAAAACAAATTTATTTCTAGTAAATAGGACTTATTAATGCAAAACTAGAATATTGGTAAACTTAAAAGGTTGAGAAACAATTATAGAGAAAACATGAACTATTATTTTCCGTGATAGAAAACATGTCATTTCTCTGTTCTACCTCTGGTTGTGCTTTGCTAAATCGAATTTCACTTATTCTTTTATGATGGCATAAGTTTACTGCTGTATTCCTTCTCTTTCTTTTCCTAGACAGGTTTTTTTTTAACCTGTTTGATTCTTATTTGTGTAATTGCCATGTCTTAATAAAACCTTCTTGGCTAAATTATAGGGTAACTATGAGATTTTTTTTCTAAATGATTTGTCTAAGATTTTTATGTAGATTGGTGAAAGCTCTGGATAACTAAGGTGTATTATATTTGATAACTGTATTTGTCTTCATTTTGACTGGAGGGTGCAAACTTTGAATGTTACTTTTTAAAAAGTCCCCATTTAAGTGTGTGTGTGTGTGTGTGATAAATCTTTGGTAATAATTTGATGAAATTACTTTGATAGTCTATTAATTGTGACATTTCTAGAGCAAAGCTAGGTTATAAAAGAGTGGGGAATTCCCTTCTTACGGAAGATTCTGGGAAAACAGGTGCACACATGGCATGTGAAACAATACCCTTGAAAAATAAGATTCTAATGTACTCACTTATTCAAATTCAAAGATTTATTCTCTTAGATCAAACCACTTTCATCTCTTAGAAGGCACTCCTGGTGCCAGCTGGTTATAATTTTTAGTCACAAAGATTTTAGAAGAAGCTATATTCCTTGAATATAGTGTAGTTTCTTTCCAGATAACAAATATCCAGGACTTTTCCTCCATGTCACTTCCATTTTACAGTAAATGTTTTGTCTGTGTCACTTTAGTCTTTTGGCTAAACTTCACAGGAGTTGGCACAAGGAATCACATTAATTGTCCATTTAATCTAATAGCCGTCTCTGGCAGAAGCCCATTTATGCTGTTTCAGAGGCAGACAAAACATGAACCATAATGCATCCAATCAATTGGAGATTACAAGATTAAATTTTCTGAGAAAGGAACAGTGGATTGAGAACTTTGGTCAGCCATTAAGAAGGATTAATTGGTTTTACTGGCATTTAAAGGCATGCACACAGCTATCACAGCAACTTTGAGTGTCTGCATATAGCCAGCTTAAAAGTAGCATGAACATATAATTTTCTCAAGGAATTAAACCTATAAAAATTCCCCCTTATTTCCATTTGTGATAGATTTAAATAAGTTATTATAGGCATGTGAGTCTAGTACCAGTGTGTACAGCATTATTCTCATCATTTACAGAATGGTCCTACCAGGCCCATGCCTTATATTAGTCAAGAATCTTGAGACTCAAAGTGTGGGTTGTGAACCAGATGCATCAACATTATCTGGAAGCTCATTACAAATTTAGAACACTAGGTTTCACCTTTGACATACAGAATCAGAATTGGCACTGACATTTTAATAAGCTACCTGAGTGTTTTGTATGCCCATCAGTGTTCCAAAAGCACTGTTCCATAGGATATACCAAAAATAATACTTAAGAATAGTTGCTGGTTCCCTGCATTTTCAAAGAACTGAATAGATGTATAATTGGCAGAATCCTCTCAAACTAGAAACCTTTTTTCATAGACATTTGATACGTACTACTTTATCTTAGTCAAGTCTTTTATTTTAGTGATGGCCAGGTCCCCTGATATCTAAGTAAAATAAAAGTATTCATCCTGTATTCTGCTCAAAGTGACTGAAAGAATAAAATGAGTATTCTGTATTTTCAGGCTTCTTTAATCTGAAGTAGTTCCCCTGTCTTTTCTTGAATTTCAGCATTTTAATACTTTGGGATGTTGTAGACCAACTATTTTGTGAGATGTCTTTCAGTTTACATTTGTCTAATATGCCCTCATGATTAAATTCAGGTTATTCATCTTTAGCGAAAATATTAAAGTAGTGATGCCATCTCTTATTGCATTCTCTGAAGTGGTTCACGATTTCAACTTGTCTCATTACCCGTGATGTTACCTTTGATCACTTAAGGCAGTATCTGCCAGACTTCTCCTATGTGAAATTAATCTGGTTTTCTTTGTAAATAATAAGCATTTTGAATAGAGATATTTGAGACTATAATCATATCCTTTTCTCCATTAACTTTATTTATTTATGCAAACAGATATTTTTATTCAATAAGTAATCGTTCATTACTTTTATTATTTATTTTAATACCCCAATTTTCCCATATTTACCCACTGGGAGCTCAGTAGAAAGAAAGTGGCTTCTATATTCTTTTCAAATTTGCCTATCATTCTTTGAGAACTTCCTTATTTGTTGGCATAATAAGATATTACAGGCTCATCTCATACTTACCCTGCCCTAGTCCTGGAGGTGCTATTGCCTCCAGGAGCTGCAGATTTGTGGGTGGAGAGTGATATTTGACTCCAAAATCTGGGATCTGAGTGTGCTCATTGCTACTGAGACACTGAAATATTGCTGCTCCCAGGCCAAATGTGTAGATGAAATTAGGGAAAATATATATTACACACACACACACACACGCACACCTAGATGTATGTGTGCGTGTGTATATGTGTGCATGTGTGTATATATATACACATACCTATATACACACATATATATACACACACATATATATATACACACACACACACGCACACATACATATACATTAACATACACACAAAAATTCCTTTATTTGGCCACTACTTCCACTGTCCTTCACAGAGACATACTCTTCTTTCCGCTGAGGATTCTGGGCATCTCATACCAGAACACTGCTCCATCTGCCTGTCCTTTATAGATGTCCTTTTCATCCCAAGTAGGCCTCCCTTCCCACAGCCACTTCCTACATAGATGCCTCATCACTCTGCTCAGGCTCTGATACCACACTGTTTATCACTGCTTCTGCCATTCTCCTATAAGGATGCCCTTTGGGGCTCTGATACCTCATACTACACTATTATACCTCCCAATCCTGCGTCACTGTGTAGATATCTATCTTATTCAAATCCAACCAAAACATTCTGTACCCAATACAGCTTGAACATCCTTAATCCAAAAATTCAAAATGTGAGCTACCTGAAAAGCACTATTCCCTGGGAAACTTTTTGAGGACCAAATGGAAAATTTATACCTGATCTGATGTCATGGGTTACAGTCACATTGTGTCCGGAATTGGTGGGTTCTTGGTCTCACTGACTTCAAGAATGAAACCGCGGACCCTCGTGGTGAGTGTTACAGCTCTTAAGGTGGCGCGTCTGGAGTTTGTTCCTTCTGATGTTCGGATGTGTTCGGAGTTTCTTCCTTCTGGTGGGTTCGTGGTCTCGCTGGCTCAGGAGTGAAGCTGCAGGCCTTGGCAGTGAGTGTTACAGCTCTTAAGGCAGGACGTCGGGAATTGTTCGTTCCTCCCGGTGGGTTCGTGGTCTCGCTGGCTTCAGGAGTGAAGCTGCAGATCTTCGCGCTGAGTGTTACAGCTCATAAAAGCAGTGTGGACCCAAAGAGTGAGCAGTAGCAAGATTTATTACAAAGAGCAAAAGAACAAAGCTTCCACAGTGTGGAAGAGGACCCCAGCGGGTTGCCACTGCTAGCTGGGGCAGCCTGCTTTTGTTCTCATATCGGCCCCACCCACATCCTGCTGATTGGTAGAGCCGAGTGGCCTGTTTTGACAGGGCGCTGATTGGTGCGTTTACAATCCCTGAGCTAGTACAAAGGTTCTCCAGGTCCCCATCAGATTAGATACAGAGTATCTACACACAGATTCTCCAAGGCCCCACCAGAGCAGCTAGATACAGAGTGTCGATTGGTGTACTCACAAACCCTGAGCTAGACACAGGGTGCTGATTGGTGTGTTTACAAACCTTGAGCTAGATACAGAGTGCCGATTGGTGTGTTTACAATCCCTGAGCTAGACATAAAGGTTCTCCAAGGCCCCACCAGAGCAGCTAGATACAGAGTGTTGATTGGTGTATTTACAATCCCTGAGCTAGACATAAAGGTTCTCCAAGGCCCCACCAGAGCAGCTAGATACAGAGTGCCGATTGGTGTATTTACAATCCCTGAGCTAGACATAAAGGTTCTCCAAGGCCCCACCAGAGCAGCTAGATACAGAGTGTCGATTGGTGTATTTACAATCCCTGAGCTAGACATAAAAGTTCTCCTAGGCCCCACCAGAGCAGCTAGATACAGAATGTCGATTGGTGTATTTACAATCCCTGAGCTAGACATAAAAGTTCTCCAGGTCCCCACCAGACTCAGGAGCCCAGCTGGCTTCACCCAGTGGATCCCGTACCAGGGCTGCAGGTGGAGCTGCCTGCCAGGCCCACGCCCTGCACCCGCACTCCTCAGCCCTTGGGTGGTCGATGGGACTGGGCGCCGTGGAGCAGGGGGCGGCACTCATCGGGGAGGCTCGGGCCGCACAGGAGCCCATGGAGGGGGTGGGAGGCTCAGGCATGGCGGGCTGCAGGTCCTGAGCCCTGCCCTGCGGGAAGGCAGCTAAGGCCCGGTGAGAAATCGAGCACAGCGCCGATGGGCTGGCACTGCTGGGGGACCCAGTACACCCTCTGCAGCCGCTGGCCCGGGTGCTAAGCCCCTCATTGCCGGGGGCCGGCAGGGCGAGCCGGCTGCTCCTAGTGCGGGGCCGCCAAGCCCACGCCCACCCGGAACTCCAGCTGGCCCGCAAGTGCCGCGCGCAGCCTCGGTTCCTGCTCGTGCCTCTCCCTCCACACCTCCCTGCAAACTGAGGGAGTGGGCTCCGGCCTTGGCCAGTCCAGAAAGGGGCTCCCACAGTGCAGCGGTGGGATGAAGGGCTCCTCAAGTGCCGCCAAAGTAGGAGCCCAGGCAGAGGAGGCGCCAAGAGCGAGCCAGGGCTGTAAGGACTGCCAGCATGCTGTCACCTCTCAACATGATGGGTCACAGTCACATGGGTCACAGTCAAAACTTAGTCAAGACTGTTTTATGTATAAATTATTTCAAATATTGCATAAAATTACCTTCAGGCTACGTATAAAAGGTATATAAAAATAAATGCATTTTGTTCTTAGACTTGGTTCCCAAACCCAAGATATCTCATTATGTATAAGAAACATTCTAAAATTCAAAAGAAATCTGAAATCTGAATCACCTTTGATAATAAACATTTAGGATAAGGGGTACTTAACCTATATTTTACTAAGGGAAGAGAAAGAATGGAAGCATAGGGAAGGGAAGTGTAATGCCCATTTTCATGTGTTAACTAGAGGGGGCTACAGTTCCCAACTATTCAATGAAACACTAATCTAGGTGATGCTGTGAATATATTTTGTGATGTGATAAAAGTTCATAATCAGCTTACTTCAAGCAAGAGCAATTATACTAGATTTTCTTGGTGGACCTGATTTTAATCAGTTGAAAGACCTTAAGAGCAGGGCTGAGGTTTCCCTGAAAATAAAAGATTTTGCCTGTGAACAGCAGCTTCAGCTCCTGCCCCAAAGCTCCAGCCTGCCCTCTTGATGGCCTGCCTTATATGCTTACACTTCCCTAAACAGCCCCACAATCACATGCACCCATTTCTTGCAAAAAAAAATCTCTTAGTATATATCTCCTGCTCCTTCTGCCCCTCTAGTTGAACACGGATTGATACTGGAAAGAAAGAGGAGAGGAAAAGAAAGAGAAAGTATATAATTATCATTTTTAAGGAAGCTCACTGAGAAATATATAACTCTAATTTTCTCCTTTTACATAGGATGACAAAAAGAAAGCAGAAAAATATAACACATGAGGGGCTTAAGTATAAGGAGGGATTTCCTTAAAGATTAAAAAACAAAAGGATGGTTGATGGTTAATGGTTAATTTCCGGTGTCATCTTGACTGGATTATGGAATACACAGATAGCTGGAAAAGGATTATTTATTCTCAATCCTTCAGTAGGTACTGAGCCCAACCCTTTTCTGCTGAAAGGGAAACCCAGGGGCTTTTGCATTTATTAAAATGATTGGGCTACCTCAAGTGTGTCTTTGAGGATGCTTCCAGAAGAAATTGGCATTTGAGTCAGGGGTCTTAGTGGGGAACACTGGCCCTCAGTGTGGGCAGACACCATCCAATCAGTTGGATTCTCAGATAGGAAAAAAAAAAAGGCAGAGAAAGGGCAAATTCTTGCTCTCACTTTCAGAGCTGAATTGCCTACTTTCTTCTGCCCTTGGACATCAGGACTCCAGGTTCTCTGGCCTTTGGACTCAGGGGCTCATACCAGCAGTCCCTTCAGGATCTTGGGCCTTTGGCCTGGAATGAAAGTTACACCATTGGTTTCCATGGTTGAAACGCCTTTAGGCTTAGGCTGATCCACACTAGCAGCCTTCCTGCTTCCTCTGCTTGTAGATGGCCTATTGATATAATCTGGATGGCTGTCCCCTCCAAATCTCATGTTGAAATGTGATCCCCAATTTTGGAAGTGGGGCCTGGTGGAAGGTGTTTGGATTATGGGGCAGATCCCCATACCCTTGATGATGAGTGAGTTCTTGTTCTGGTAGTTCACACAAAATCTGGTTGTTTAAAAGAGCATGTCACCTCATCCCTCTCTCTTTTGCTCCTGCTGTCCACATGTGACATGCTGGCTCTCCTTTGCCTTCCCTCACGATTGCAAGGTTCCTGAGGCCCTCACGAGAAGCAGATGTTGGCACTATGCTTTACGTACCTCCTGCAGAATGGTGAGCCAATTAAACATCTTTTTTTAAATAAATTACCCAGATTCAGGTATTCCTTTATTGCAATGAAAGAACAGTACACCTGTCATGGGACTTCACAGCCTTCATAATCAAGTGAGACAATTTCCATAATACATTGCTGCTGCTGCTGCTGCTGCTGCTTCTTCTTCTTCTTCTTCTTCTTCTTCTTCTTCTTCTTCTTCTTCTTCTTCTTCTTCTTCTTCTTCTTCTTCTTCTTCCTCTTCTTCCTCTTCTTCCTCTTCTTCCTCTTCCTCTTCTTCTTCTTCCTTCTTCCTTCTCTCTCTCTCTCTTCCTCCCTGCCTCCCTCCCTCCCTCCCCCTTATCTCTCACCACCTCTCTGCCTTCCCTCTCTCTAGTATATACTCATATATGTATATATATATATATATATATATACTCGTATGTACATATATATGAGGATCTAAGATTAGCTATCTGCACATTAGATTCCGTACAATTTCAAGTTGCTAAGTGGAAAAATTCAAATACAAATTATTCAAATACAATCTTATTGTTTTACTTTCAGTAAGCTTTATTTCTAAATGGCAACAGTCCTACATTTTAGCTTATCTGAGTAGATGCTGTGGTTTCTCTTTCATCTGTCATCACATATTTACAGTAAAGTTTATTCATTTGACCACAAACAGCATAATAAATGGGTAAATATGGGATTGACTGATCCCATAGTTTTGTTGTGGAAGAACCAGAGCAGTATTGCAAACATGTAATAAGTCAGAAAAAAGGAGAAAAAAGTCCTACTCAATGGGCTTGGGTATATGATAAGCAGACAGAAGATCACCACCTGTGTAAAGGAGGCACAGGACTCTGAATATCAGACCTTCCTGAATGACTGACAAAATAAGCCCCATTTCTCATATTGAGCTTAGGATCAAACCAGGTTTTCTTGCTACTGGAGAATACAGTGACATCAGTGAAATATGTATTTTTATATGCTATGAAAACTATTAATAATCATATGTGTGCATGAAAAAATTATATATACAAATACATATGTTGATGTATTTATGTGACTATAAAGATGTTGGAAGTTTCAACTTATGATTTGGCTCATTTATAGAGGCAAGTAAGAAATATGGGTTCAACCCATTTTATTCAATGTAGATAGCAAAGATTATGTTATAATGATCGTTATCTGCCAGTTATAGTAATTTTCAATAACATTTATTTCATTTTTATGCCATAATAATAATCATAGTTATTTTTCTCACATTTCAGATAAGTAAATATATTTATATATTTATTGCTCTTTTGGCAAGTTATTTAGTTGCATGCTTTGTAAATGTTTGTCACTGTAATATTATTTGTCAAAATCTATGTAAAATAACATGGCCAGGCCAATCAGCTTAAAAAGCCTTTCATCCCTCTAGGCATTAACAAATATTTCCCTCCTCTCATGAAAAAAACACAACTATTGTATAAATCACATTGTTTGCCATTATAGCACTTTGCTGATGAGAGCAAATAATATTAACATATGTCTATAGATGGTGAGAGAGATATGGGTTTATAAGTACCTAAATATAATGTATCATAACCACAACCAATTGAATGAGTGAATGCCTTATTTTCTATGCAGGTGCTCTGAGTTTTTGGTGAATAGAGTTGTGTTATTTGACTTTTTTTTTGTATGATCTGATAAATTGCTAGTGATGCAATAACAAAATGCACTGCTATTCTAAGATTAATGATTACGTTGAGTGTTGAGATTATTTATTTTCTTAAAAGAAATCAGTAAAAGGACACCATTCACCTTGGCTTTCATCTTAAAAGAAAAAAACATTAACATAACTTTTGATTTCAAACATGTTTATAGCGGCAGTAAATGATCAGTCAAATGTCTGGATATTTTTGTTTTACAGATTACTCAATTTGTATTTGAACATTTAGGATTATGCACACATAGTTTACACAACAGAAAGGAGGGTGCTTTTATAATAACTTAGACTCCTTGTTTTTATATATTATTATATTAATAAATGGATGTTTTAAAGCATATGGGATTCCAGAAATGGTTTTGTTGCCTTCCAGAATGTTTCATTTTTGTATGTAAGTCACAGGCCTAAATAACAAAAATGTTGACAGTCTGCCCAAACTTACTTTAGTAAATAAAAAGCCGACAGAGCTTTTTTATTTTTGTGGGAATTTAAGTGGGCAAAGGTCCATATGTTATACACAAACACACACAGACACGCACACATATTTTGTCCGGACAGCCTGTAATGTCTTATACCTTTGTATATGTTTTTGTTTTTTCTCTTATGATATCAAAACTCTAACACCCCAACTCTTCGCATTCTGCACGTAAATCATCACTGAAAATGAAAATCATAGCTTATATTTCATGGCTTTATCTCTCAGAAGATTCAGCTGTGTGGAAACCAACTTTGATATTGAGCATTTCCCATATTCAATTTAGAGTAAATAAATTTTGCATAGGTTTAGTCAAAACATAAAAATATTGAAGCATATAATTTAAAATTTGTGAACAGGAGATATTAAGGTGTTTAGCCTTTGAAAGCACGGTCAGCTCCAGATATATTTAGAACTTGCATTATAGACTCTCCTAGGAATGTCAGGAAACAGATGTGAGGTGCATGTTCTGGTTCAAATGGAAAGGCAGAAATTATAAAAGACACTGAAACTAAAGAAAGACCATGAATATCTGTATAAAATTGGATGGAAGGAATCTTTGGAAGAATACTTCCCCGAAGTCCTGTATTATCACCATGGGATAGAGATCTTTTGCACTCATTGCCATTCACTCTCTTTATTTTAGTTGATCTGTGAATTAGTGATGAACGTGTCTTGAATGTACACATGATGACAAGGAAATCATATATTTTGTAACTGGCTCTGAAAATTTGCTGAAGCATGCACAATTTAAACTAGCCAGCCAGCCGTTCTCTCCTGCTGATTCAATGGTATCAAGGACACAGCATCTAACCCTCACATTTTACTTGGCTGCAAACCTCCCTCTGAACAGGGTCCATGGAGCATGGATCGTGGTCTTATGAAACAAATCTTTCCTCCTTAAATGTCAGTGTCTCATTAGACCTTTGCTTTGGTTCATTTTAGTAGTGTTTCTCCCTGCTCTCTAGTGAAATGAAGTGACGTGGTTAACAGTCTCTGCAGTCTTAAATGTACAAGGCTGTAATTTGACTCTAGATAGACTGTGACTCTTTGGAACAAAGCCTGTTTGAACACACATTTCTATTCACGGCAGGATTTAAAGATCACAATAAAACTTCGTGAAGACACAGTGTATATGAGAGTAATGGTAATTTCCATGTTCTATAATGCTCAATTAAAAGGTTCCAACTGACCTCTAAAAGCCCCTGCCTGAATTATGGTGATGCTCAATTGTTAAAGAGAGTCTACCCCTTGTATTTCTTGAGTGTTGCTACATTTGATAATGTGTACTGTAGGGACATACATTATCCATAATGTTAGCAGAAGGTTCCTACCACTCAACTTTCTGTGTTTTGAGCAAAAACACAATTCTGGTTTCATAAAACAATTTTATAATACATAGACTTAGAAAGATAAAGGAAAGCTTTATCTTTATTTATTTATTACTGCTAACAATTATGATAACAATAATAAAAGGATTCCCTTTTATTATCACCTCTCATAATATCCTTCCTTTCTGGGGACTGACCTGGAAGTTAACCCAGGAAGATTGATCACCTCAAGTTAAGCAATAGTACATTTTTATGCTAGATAAATATCTAGAATTCTATTGTCTTCTTATCATTACAACATCATTTTTTGTTAAATTCATTTTTATGCCAGTATAACCGTGTTAAAACTATTACAAAACCAAGGGGTATTGTAATGATAGTCCCTTTTTCCTATTTGGTCTTCTTGGAGGTAGTAATTTACCTTTTTCCACTTTCATAATATGCTATCCACACACTCTTATTTTTGTTTCAAGTGCTGTATTATTCTGTTAAATCTACATTTTTAATGGAGACTTCTTTTTCGTAATTTTTTCTTGAGAAAACTGTTTTGCTTTCTGAAGCAGTTTTTTTGCACCTAATGAAGAGTGCAAAAAGCTATATCTGAGTCCTGTCATGGAAAAAAAATAAGAAAATATTCTACCATCACGTTGTGGGGGGTATTTTGACTTCATATAATATTTAAGATTGGAGATCATTTGCCTTCAGAATTTTAAAGACCATTAATTTCTGTAATCCATAGTTGTTACTGATATATCTGAAGCTGGTATAGTTTTTATCTTATGTATGTGGCATTCTCTCCCTCTCTTTAGAAGACTTTAAAATCTCCTTATCACCAATGTTTGAAAATTTCATGACAGCTGGCCTTTTTCATTGATTGTATCAGGCAGTTGGTAGACTCATGTTCTTTAGTTCAACGAAATTTTCTTCGATAATTTGTTTTCTTTTATTTTCTCCATCTGTGCTTTCTGGGGCTTCTAAAGTCAGAAACTGTCCTTCCTAGATTCGATTTTCTAAGTAAATTTTGTTTCATATTTTCTAGCTTTATGTTTCTTTGTTCTACTTTCTAAAAGATAGTCTCAAATTTATCTTTAAAACTTTAAGTTGGATATTTTTGCAGTATTTTAAATTTGAAGAGATTTTTTCTGATTTTTGTTTCCATGGCATTTTTGATTTTTACATGCATTAACTCCTCGTTGTGGAGAGTAATTATTTAAAGTTTTTAATTTTATTACCTTCCAGAGTTCTCTTTCCTCAAGACTGAAATATTATTTTTTATCTATTTTTTCTGCCTTTAATTTTGATGTTTCTTTTCAAGTATCAGTAAACTTTAATTGTCCCTTTAAAAGGAGGCTTTAAAATTATTAGTTTGGAAGTCCTTTGTGTACTAATGGGCTGAAGAATAGGAGGCTAGATCCACTAACTGGGTGGACAGCTAGCTTTTTGCTAGGGCACTCTCTTCTAAAATATTAATAGGCAGATGTTATTTTTTTGAAGATCCTCAGTTTCTCTAGAGATGATGTTTCCAAAAACCTTCCCAGGGAAGTATCTGGCAGCCACTGTTGTTACTTAGGCTCTCAGCAGGAGGCGCAAGTCTCACCATTCAGTTTCCAAAGGTTCATTTTACTTCCTTGTTTTAAACTGTGTGCATCATCTTCACTTTCCCTCTTATCTGCGATTTTGAATCTTGCTCTTGTAAATAAGTATCTCCAAAAAAGGACTTAGAAATTCTGCGTGTGGAGTGGACATTTGACTGCAGATATTCCTTACACTGGGTGGGGAAAGGGCGGGGTCAAATATTCAGTATGGAGATTTTCAAATGATCTCTGATTTTAGTGCCACTCTTCACCACAGCCTTTCGCTGATTCTTATAACTTCCTGGGAATTCTCAGAAAAAATTAATTCAAAACGACTTTCCCCAAACTGGTGCCATGTCTTATTACTCTTTGTAGAGTCAGTGACCACTCTTTGATTGGTTTCTACCTTTTAATTTAATTTATTATATTTTTTTTGCCACTAGTCACCACATTATGTCCTACCTCTGCTGGTTTATATCATTTTTGTTCCTTTACTGTTGTTTTGTTATGGACTCTGGAGGAGATAGAGATAATAAAATGGCCAGTTGACCATCTCTTGAGAGAAGTGAAGATCCCATTCATTAAAAAATGGTCTCAATAATGGTAGCAATAATGGAAGCAGCAATCATTGTTTTAGTGGAAATGGTTGTAGTCATTACAGCAGCAACACCATCAGTATCTCCTACCATTACGTGGTTACTACCAGTGCCATCACACCACATAATTTATAATGATTCACATAATTTATAGTGATTCACACTTTTAGGAACATTTACCTCACTTAATTCTTACAACAACCCTATGTAAGTAGTTGGGTGTGTATCACTAATCATTTTTTAAGCATTTCACTTTACAGACATGAAATCTAAGAAACAGAGAGGATAAATAATTTACTCAACTTTGTTCAACTAGTAGTTGTTATAGAAAAGTCTCTTCAGTCATTCTAATCCTACCTTTCCCAATATTCACCACCCATGCTGGGAAATTTGCAGAGGCAGTTTGGGACACTAGGTGTGAGTGCAGGCTTAAACATTTCCCAGGCTCTTTCTAGTCTTGTGGTTCTTGCTGCAGTAATAGAACATGGATCTTCTCTTTAAGAATTAATTGTTTGGGAAATAACAGTAGCTCAGACATTTTATTATTACCATAAATTCTGAAACAGAGACGACTTTTGCTCATGAAAAAGCTTTACCAATAATTGGCTATCTCTAATAGTACTCAGACACAACATGATTAAAATCAAACAAAATAACCTTTTTCTGTTCCTGGCTTCCAATTTTTCCAGGCATCCAATTTCAGAACCACAGGATATTCTCTGATTCCATATTTCTCACTTACCCAAATTCCCAAGTTCTATGGATTTTCTGTCTCCTTCATTGCATTCCTAATATTTCCACTATAGCTTAGATTCTTAACTGTTTCTCACCCACACTTCTAATAACTTCCCACTAGTTGACTGTAAGCCTATGTAAGGTTCACTTCACCTAAAGCACAGCTCTGATCAAGCCACTGCCTGCTTTCTAAACTTTAGTTTGACCATTATGGTGCAACTTGTATAACACCCACTTTTTTCTGCTACTCACATCATATTCTTTGAACGATTTCCAAATATCTTTCTGCATTTTCCCATCCTTGAGTATTTTCTCTAGTCTGTCTAACTATCCATCTTCATTTCCCTTTCCCCAAATACCTTCCAATATCTCTTCTTGTTGAATTTCTATCATTATTCAGGAGTCATCTCAAAAGCAACCCCCTGTGAACAGTCCTTCTTCACTAAATTTCACCAATTGCACATGGTATTTTTTATCTGAAATTTCCTTGCAGTCTGTTTTCTTCTGGTACTACTTAAGATATACTATATTCTCTGGTGTACAGCAAATTGCTGTAAGAAGTAGTAATAAATTGGAATTATTTCTATTAGTTACAGAGGAGGTGTTTTATTGAGCTGTATTAGTGAAACATTTTTAAATAGTAAAGTCATAATATCAGCAACCAGTCTTTGTTCATGCATATCAGTTCTTCAAGTTATTTATTGCATTAGCTTGACTCACAATAAAAGGAAGAGTTTGAAGAATAGAAAAGTAACACAAAGAGGAAAGGTTGGAATAGATAATAAAGGCCTAAAGAAAAGAGAAATTGTGAGCATTAAATGCAATATTGAAGTGATTAGAAAAAATGGTTAAATATTTGCCAACTCCATTCTGGATTGTAAAAGAACCTCAAAGGCAAAGACATATATATATATATATGTATATCTATATATGTATATAGATCTATATATATGTATGTATGTGTATACATATGGTATAAATGTATAAAAAGGTGTATATATATATATACCTTTTTCAAATATTTGCTGCTTAAATACTGGCAGAAATAAGACTGATTTACCATATCAAGTTAGAAAGATTTCTTACCTTTTTTGCATACTCTGATCACAGTAACTTGACTAATATCATTAATTTCCTGACCCTGCTATCCTTCAGAATAGAAATGTTGTCTTTAATCTGTATCTTTATGAAGTCAACCAAAGGCTATTCTTGTAAAAGGGCCAAAACTACAGAGTGAAAACCATAAATTGCTTCCAGTATAGTCAGTGAAAACATGGTTGTATAACACGAACAATAAATGTTTTTATAGTGAGTTCAGAGTATAAGTTTCCAATTCTTTCTCAATATAAAAATGGTTAGCCAATGTGATTTAGAGAATATTCTCTGTTTATTTCTGGTCTTTGTATTCTCTTCCTTTAGTTTCTGCTAAATCTCTTACACATTCTTAAACTGTGGTTACCTCATGGAGTTCTATGCTACGATACCACTCTTTTATCAGACACCATATGATTATTTCTATTGAATTTCTCAAGCTTTTATTAGTTGTTTGGTAAAAAGAAATCTGCTCCTCTCCAATGGGCATTGCAAAATGCCTTCTATAAATTATTTTTGGTATCTAAAAATTGTTCTCTCATCCCATTTATGAGATGCTGTGGCTTATGGTCACTCTCTGTGCTCTCCATTATTTTATGTTTTCTTTATGTTCTGCTCCAGCTGTGATTCAGAGGAAAAAAGTATTTTGCTATTCTTTCATTAAAGATATGATAGAATTTCTGACTAGAGTCTGGCCTTAAAATGTCTTTCCTATGGGAAGATGACATGACACTTTCAGTGTGACACCATTAAACACTTTCCTTTGATCAACAGCTCAAGAGTTTATTTAAACTGTTTCATACCCGCTCCCATTCAACCTACATACAAATAATGAACATTTGGTACGTTATTTTTAAAAGGTTACAGTGAATAAATCTGGGGCTTTTGGCTAATAGCCTCTACCAGCATGTGTCCATAATGTACCAAATAGCTATTTCTAAAAAAAGAGTATTCTTGAAAGAGAAACTCAGACATTATTTATGCTTGGCTCAGCATTCACCCTACAATAACATATTCTTCATCTTTTTATTAGAAAAAAATTAATTTTAAATTTCCTATCTGCAGTAGATCTTAATCTTAAACAAAATTTCCCTTACAGCACGCCCACCAAAAAATTGAAGAACATGTTACCAAGTATTGAAACCAGACTATCTAATTTTATTTCTTTTCTGTTCTTCTTCCATGAAAAGAATACATTTGGTCTGACTTAATGTCTCAGAGATGTGTCTCATCCCAAAATCCTTGGCTGTTATCCAGACAAGTTTCTTGCAATCCTGTGTGATTTCAGAGTTTAAATGTTCTCCCTGTCTGTAGGGAAATTTCATGGTCAAAAATCAAATAGTTTTCAATTTTTTATGAGAAGACAGACTTCTCTCCAAGTCTGTTTCAGTTCATACCTACACCCCCTACTACAAACACACATATCCACATATCTCCTGGGACATATCATTCTTTCCCCAGGGTGTTGACGAGAGAGTTGGATTGCCTAGCACAGTGAAGAGTAAATAGATGAAGTACTAAGGTAATACATAACACAAGAACATCTAATGATAATTTATTTTTATTTCAACTAGGATATGCTAGTTTCCAAGAGTTGAGTATTTTTTTTTTTTAAGATTGGGGTCTTCATATATATATATATATATGTGTGTGTGTGTGTGTGTGTGTGTGTGTGTGTGTGTGTGTGTGTGTATTATATATATTTATTATACTTTAAGTTCTAGGGTACATGTGCACAACGTGCAGGTTTGTTACATATGTATACATGTGCCATGCTGGTGCGCTGCACCCATTAACTGGTCATTTACATTAGGTATATCTCCTAAAGCTATCCCTCCCCCCTCCCCCCACCCCACATCAGGCCCTGGTGTGTGATGTTTCCCACCCTTTGTCCAAATGTTCTCATTGTTCAATTCGCACCTATGAGTGAGAACATGCGGTGTTTGGTTTTTTGTCCTTGTGATAAATTGCTGAGAATGATGGTTTCCAGCTTCATCCATGTCCCTACAAAGGACATGAACTCATCATTTTTTATGGCTGCATAGTATTCCATGGTGTATATGTGCCACATTTTCTTAATCCAGTCTATCATTGTTCGACATTTGGGTTGGTTCCAAGTCTTTGCTATTGTGAGTAGTGCTGCAATAAACATACGTGTGCATGTGTCTTTATAGCAGCAGGATTTATATTCCTTTGGGTATATACACAGTAATGGGTTGGCTGGGTCAAATGGTATTTCTAGTTCTAGATCCCTGAGGAATCGCCACACTGTCTTCCACAATGGTTGAACTAGTTTACAGTCCCACTAACAGTGTAAAAGTATTCCTATTTCTCCACATCCTCTCCAGCACCTGTTGTTTCCTGACTTTTTAATGATCACCATTCTAACTGGTGTGAGATGGTATCTCATTGTGGTTTTGATTTGCATTTCTCTGATGTCCAGGGATGATGAGCATTTTTTCATGTGTTTTTTGGCTGCATAAATGTCTTCTTTTGAGAAGTGTTTGTTCATATCCTTCGCCCACTTTTTGATGAGGTTGTTTTTTTCTTGTAAATTTTTTGGAGTTCTTTGTCAGATGAGTAGATTGCAAAAATTTTCTCCCATTCTGTAGGTTGCATGTTCACTCTGAAGGTAGTTTCTTTTGCTGTGCAGAAGCTCTTTAGCTTAATTAGATCCCATTTGTCAATTTTGGCTTTTGTTGCCATTTCTTTTGGTGTTTTAGACATGAAGTCCTTGCCCATGCCTGTGTCCTGAATGGTATTGCCTAAGTTTTCTTCTAGGGTTTTATGGTTTTAGGATTTAAGTCTTTAATCCATCTTGAATTAATTTTTGTATAAGGTGTAAGAAAGGGATCCAGTTTCAGCTTTCCACATATGGCTAGCCAGTTTTCCCAGCACCATTTGTTAAATAGGGAATCTTTTCCCCATTTCTTGTTTTTGTCAGGTTTGTCAAAGATCAGATAGTTGTAGATGTGTGGTATTATTTCTGAGGGCTCTGTTCTGTTCCATTGATCTATATCTCTGTTTTGGTACCAGTACCATGCTGTTTTGGTTATTGTAGGCTTGTAGTATAGTTTGAAGTCAGGTAGTGTGATGTGCCTCCAGCTTTGTTCTTTTGGCTTAGGATTGACTTGGCAATGCGGGCTCTTTTTTGGTTCCATATGAACTTTAAAGTAGTTTTTTCCAATTCTGTGAAGAAAGTCATTGGTAGCTTGATGGGGATGGCATTGAATCTATAAATTACCTTGGGCAATATGGCCATTTTCATGATATTGATTCTTCTTATCCATGAGCATGGAATGTTCTTCCATTTGTTTGTGTCCTCTTTTATTTCATTGCGCAGTGGTTTGTAGTTCTCCTTGAAGAGGTCCTTCACATCCCTTGTAAGCTGGATTCCTAGGTATTTTATTATCTTTGAAGCAATTGTGAATGGGAGTTCACTCATGATTTGGCTCTCTGTCAATGGTGTATAGGAATGCTTGTGATTTTGCACATTGATTTTGTATCTTGAGACTTTGCTGAAGTTGCTTATCAGCTTAAGGAGATTTTGGGCTGAGATGATGGGGTTTTCTAGATATGCAATCATGTCATCTGCAAACAGGGACAATTTGATTTCCTCTTTTCCTAACTGAATACCCTTTATTTCTTTCTCCTGCCTGATTGCCCTGGCCAGAACTTCCAACACTATGTAGAATAGGAGTGGTGAGAGAGAGCATCCCTGTCAAAGGTCTAATATCCAGAGTTGAGTTTTCAATAGCAAAATTTTCATTAAATGTAATGAAAGAGTCAACTAAGTTATATGTATTTTATGCTTCTTAAAGTAGAAAAGGCTAAAATTTGTGACATGGTAATCATCAAGAATTTTGCCAAATCAGAAGCAGAGAGCACATTTAAAAAATCTATCTAGTTTTGTCCCTAAATCTATCATCGAGCAGCATGTCCTTCATGTTTTAGTTGATGTCATGCTATATAGCAGTGACATGATCCTCCCATGAATATGACAAAGTGCTAGAAGAACCTCCCCAGACAACTTTCCTAGACTTCAGGGCAAATGTAAGTGTCTCTGGTGTCAGTTTGAACCCCAACTCTAATAGGCATGTCACCCTTCGACAAATTAAAGGGCTACAGATATGCAACAATATACGAAGTTGGAATAAAAATGCAACATTCACAAAGATCTACGGATAAGGATATATATATATATATACACATATATATGTAAATATATTGTAAAATAGTCTTTAAATAAATATTCTCATCATGTTCCCTTTCTTTTCTTCCATTTTATTCCCCTCTCTTCTCTTCTGATTTAAGTGGAGAAGAATTTCAGAGATGGTTGTAGTTTCCAAACAGCCTGTGCTTCCAGAATTTTTTTTTTTTTTTTTACTACTGAATTAAGTTAAATGTATGTACTCCATGTAAGAACAACTTCCTTGAGGAAAGATGCACCTCTTTGCACAGGGTTGTGCCATCTGGTCCTTGGCAGACCAGTGTGCAAAGATAGGGAGGAACATTAAGTTAAGCACAGCCAGAAAATGATGCACACAGTCCATATGGCTTTATGGTCTGCTCCCCGTATTTCTCCAGGCAGTGGTGACCAAAAAGAAAGCCAGGGAATAAGTTAATCTCAATTCTTTCTTCTAAACTATAAATTTTAAGAGGTTGGGTACTCTTCTTGTTTACTGTATTTACTCCTGAATGAGGTCTTATGATTGGATTGGGAGAGAATAAGTCCTTCACAATTGATTTTTATGGACCTCTTCTATTTGCCACTCTGAGGGTAAACATTTAAAGTTTCTGACAAGAAGGATTATTGTTTAATGGATGCAGAGTTTATTTTGCAAGATAAAAAAGTTCTGGAGATAGATAGTGATGATGGTTGCACAAAAGGGTGAATGTACTTAATGTCACTGAATTGTTCACTTAAAAGTGGCTTAAATGCTGGGCGTGGTAGTGTGCGCCTGTAATGCCAGCTACCCAGGAGGCTGAGGCAGGAGAATAGCTGGATGAAACCCAGGAGGCAGAGGCTGCAGTGAGCCGAGATCAAGCCACTGAACTCCAGCCTGGGCCACAGAGCAAGTCTCCGTCTCAAAAAAAAAAAAAAAGGCTTAAATGTTGTATTTCATGTTATGTATACTTTACCACAATTAATTTTTTTTAAGTTTCTGATCAGTAGGACTTAAGGGAACAAGAGTAAACAAATTCAAAAGCTAGCAGAAGACAAGAAATAATTAAGATCAGAGCAGAACTGAAGGAGATAGAGACACAAAAAAACCCTTCAAAAAATCAGTGAATCCAGAAGCAATTTTTTTGAAAAGATTAACAAAATAGATAGACCGCTAGCCAGACTAATAAAGAAGAAAAGAGAAAAGAATCAAATAGACACAATAGAAAATGATAAAGGGGATATCACCACTGATACCACAGAAATACAAACTACAATCAGAGATTACTATAAACACCTCTACGCAAATAAATCAGACAACCTAGAAGAAGTGAATAAATTCCTGGACACATACACCCTCCCAAGACTAAACCAGGAAGAAGTCGAATCCCTGAATAAACCAATAACAAGTTCTGAAACTGAAGCAGTAATTAATAGCCTACCAACCAAAAAAAGCCCAGGACCAGATGGATTCACAGCTGAATTCTACCAGAGGTAGAAAGAGGAGTTGGTACCATTCCTTCTGAAACTATCCCAAACAACAGAAAAAGAGAGAATCCTCCCTAACTCACTTTATGAAGCCAGTATCATCCTGATACCAAAACCTGGCTGAGACACAACAAAAAAAGAAAATTTCAGGCCAATATCCCTGATGAACATCGATGTGATAATCCTCAATAAAATACTGGCAAACTGAATCCAGCAGCACATCCAAAAGCTTATCCACCACAATTAAGTCAGCTTCATCCTTGGGATGCAAGGCTGGTTCAACATATGCAAATCAACAAACATAAACAATCACATAAACATAACCAAAGACAAAAACTGCATGATTATCTCAATAGATGCAGAAAAGACCTTCAGTAAAATTCAACGCAACTTCATGCTAAAAACTCTCAATAAACTAGGTATTGATGGAACATATCTAAAAATAATAAGAGCTATTTATGACAAACCCACAGCCAATATCATACTGAATGGGCAAAAGCTAGCAGCATTCTCTTTGAAAATCAGCACAAGACAAGGATACCCTCTCTCACTACTACTATTCAACATAGTATTGGAAATTCTGGCCAGGGCAATCAGGCAAGAGAAAAAAATAAAGGGTATTAAAATAGGAAGAAAGGAAGTCAAATTGTATCTGTTAGCAGATGACATGATTGTATATTTAGAAAACCCCATCAGCTCAGCCCAAAACTCCTTAAGCTGATAAGCAACTTTAGGAAAGTCTCAGGATACTAAATCAATGTGCAAATAACACAAGAATTCCTATACACCAAGAATAGAAAAGCAGAGAGCCAAATCATGAGTGAACTCCCATTCACAATTGATACAAAGAGAATAAAATACCTAGGAATACAATTTACAAGGGATGTGAAGGACCTCTTCAAGGATAACAACAAACCACTGCTCAAAAAATAAGAGAGGACACAAACAAATAGAAAAACATTCCATGCTCATGGAAAGGAAGAACCAATATCGTGAAAATGACCACACTGCCCAAAGTAATCTATAGATTCAATGCTATCCCCATCAACCTACCACTGACTTTCTTCACAGAGCTGAAAAAATTGCTTTAAATTTCATATAAAAAATACCCCATGTAGCCAACACAATCCTAAGCAAAAAGTAAAAAGCTGGAAGCATCATGCTACCTGACTTGAAACTATGCTACAAGCTTACAGCAAACAAAACAGCATGGTACTGGTACCAAAACAGACATATTGACCAATGGAACAGAACAGAGGCCTCAGAAATAATACCACACATCTACAATCATCTGATCTTTGACAAACTTGACAAAAACAAGCAATGGGGGAAGAATTGCCTATTTAATAAGTGGTGCTGGGGAAACTGGCTAGCCATATGGAGAAAACCTAAACTGGACTCCTTCCTTACATCTTATACAAAAATTAACTCAAGATGGATTAAGGGCTTAAACATAAAACCTAAAACCATAAAAACCCTACAAGAAAACCTAGTTAATACCACTCAAGGCATAGGCATAGGCAAAGACTTCATGACTAAAACATTACAAGCAATGGCAACAAAAGCCAAAACTGGCAAATGGGATCGATTAAACTAAAGAGTTTCTGCACAGCAAAGGAACTATCATCAGATTGAACAGGCAACCTACAAAATGTGAGGAGATTTTTTCAATCTATCCATCTGACAAAGGTCAAATATCCAGAATCTGCAAGGAACTTAAACAAATTTAGAAGAAAAAAACAACTCCATCAAAAAGTGGGCAAATGATATAAACAGACACTTCTCAAAAGAAGACATTTATGTGGCCAACCAACATATGAAAAATAGCTCAACATCACTGGTCATTAGAGCAATGCAAAAAAAAAAAAAAAAAAAAACACACAACTAGATACCATCTCATGCCAGTTAGAATGATGATCATTAAAAAGTCAGGAAACAACAGATGCTGGAGAGGATATGGAGAAATAGGAATGCTTTTGCACTGTTTGTGGGAGTATAAATTAGTTCAACCGTTGTGGAAGACAGTGTGGCAATTCCTCAGGATCTAGAACCAGAAACACAATTTGATCCAGCAATCCAATTACTGGGTATATACCTAAAGGATAATAAATCATTCTACTATAAAGACATATGCACACATATGTTTATTGCAGTGCTATTCACAATAGCAAAGACTTGGAACCAAACCTAATTTCCATCAATCATAGACTGGATAAAGAAAATGGGGCACATATACACCATGGAATACTATGCATTCATAAAAATAAAATGAGTTCATGTCCTTTGCAGGGACATGGATGAATCTGGAAACCATCATTCTCAGCAAACTAACACAGGAACAGAAAACCAAACACCGCATGTTCTCACTCATAAGTGGGAGCTGAACAATGAGAACACATGGACACAGGGAGGGGAACATCACATACCAGGGCCTGTCAGGGGGTTGGGGGTGAGGGGAGGGAGAGCATTAGGACAAATACCTAATGCATGTGAGGCTTAAAACCTAGATGGTGGGTTGGTGGGTGCAGCAAACCACAATGGCACATGTATACCTACTTAACAAACCTGCATAGTTCTGCACATGTATACCAGAACTTAAAGTTTAATAAATAATAATAAAAAGTAGTAGAAATTTAGGTGTGATGAGAAACTAACAATATTATCTAAAATAAAATGGGGAATGTGTGGTAGACAGGAGAGACCATGTTGGTAAAGTACATTAAGATTGGAAAAACACATCAGAATATTCACATTTTAAAACTGTATTATAAGAATATATATTTTTAATATACATCATGTATATTATAGGAATAGTCTATTACAAGAATAAAATTCTACTGTAAGGGAAAGAATATACAGAGGTTTTCTTAGGATGGCATATAAACATAATCATAGAATGTTAGACTAGAGAAAATTATGATAAAGACATAAGCCATGTATTGCAATCTCATTTTTACATATGAAGCGACAGGCTTAGAGAGATTCAATGACTTCTCCAAGTTCTTATGTTTTGTGAATGGCAGTCATGGTTAGTATTCACAAACTTTACAGTGTATTCTTCCTAAGAAAGACCATACCTTCTATAGAAAGAAACAATAGAATCTCCTTCTATGACTAACTTAAAAAAAATAGAAAAATCAACTCTCTTGTACATCTTAATAGTCAGAATCTAAGCATTTTGATTTATTTTAAAATCAGCAATAAACTAATCATGTATGAATCCATAAATAGCTTTTAATACTCTGAAATGTTTTTTTATCTTATTAATGCTCATTTAATTGTATAGAAATGACATAAATGACAAATACCTACAAAACTTGTGCATACAATGATAATTGCTGTATAGCATAAGATCTTTAAATTAGAATCATTAACAGCTGCTTTAAAATATAGGAGAATAAATTGGATTCCATTACATGATCCATTTTCACATATAACTTGACTTCATAGTTAGGATGCTTTAATTCTTTCACCCTTTTCCAGTTTTATTTCCGAACAATGTTAATCTTGTTTTCACACCTAGTATGAAAGTGGTCACTGCTTACAATTCTCCTGTTCTGCTACTCCAGATTCTCTGGTTCTTTCATTGTTTGTCCCAGGAACTTTGCACTTGTTTTTGTTCATACCTAGAATTTTTTCTTGAGACTCCTGCAAAGCTGCCTCTCTCTTATTATTGATCTTCCACCTCAACTCTCACTTTATTAGAAAAGTTATACCTTTCTCACTTTATCTCAGTTTCTGCTTTCTGCATCTTTTCTATTGCATCCCTTTTTTCACTTTATGTACTACTTTTAACTATCTGAAAGTTTTTATTTGCTCATTATATGACTTCCCTCTGACTAGATTAAACATATGTTCTTTCAGTTTTTGGTTTTACTTGATTTCATTTCCCTACCTTCTCTAGAACATTTAGACTCTTTATTGTGGCACTGTGGGGCTATTTCCTAAGGTAGACGTTGCACTCACTAATACTGCCCAAGACACTTTCTTAGCATACCATCTCATTGGCTCATGTGAAGCCTGTATGCATTAAGGTTTTCATGCAAGTTGCTATAAAGACTCTTCTCCCAAATTCTATAGATATTTAATTAACTTTTAAGCAAATTTAAGTGAACGACTTTATAATTAAGTGCCATAAGATTTCAAAATATAAGCCAAATCCTTTAGCCATGTCCTTTAGAAAGTCTCTGTAGCGCTCATCTACTGAGAAAGCAGACAAGAAATCCAACATATAGCCCTGTTTAGTTTGCATTCCTTTTTACTTACTGAGCATACCTCATCACTTTAACTCCTCTGTGAAATTATGTTTCATGCATCTAGGAACTCTATATAATACCCATACAAAGGCTGCATTTTGAGTGGCTTGGGGAAATATTTTTAGAATCTTGTTTTGAAAGCAAAAAATATAATAGTGGTGACTCTAGGTGGAATGGCAAATTGCTTGTGTTATGTGTAAGGGAAGCTGTTGGCATGACTGGTGGAATGCTCTTTAGCTATTTGTGAATAAGAGATGCTGTTAATGTATTAGATATGGTTTGTCTTCCAACTCAACCCATGCCTAATTACACTGTATTGGAAGTTAAGTAGACACTGAAGTTAGGGATGTGGAATCACAGGCAGTATATCCCCATTGTGATTTCTCCCTAGCACCACACAGTTATGTTTTTTTAATACTGTAGGGAACTTCATAATTATACATTTTCTGCCTCTGAGAGATCCAGTGTATAATTACACAGTTCAAATACAACAGTGCTGTTTACTGTCAAATGCATGTAGCTACATGGGATTAAAATGTATTTAACCCTAATCGCATAGAAATTAGGTGTTTCTATGCAATGATGGGACATATTACTTATTTTATTGTGAATGTGAAACGTGCAGGTATAATCTACTCCATTTATATGTGAAGGCAGTGTCTATCTCTGTATGTGGCATTGTGCAAGAATCCAGTTAGTGTAATGCTTTTGATATTTTAACACATACTTTATAAACATTATACAAGAAAATGAATAAAATCTGCAGTGGGATGTATCTTGGGTACATAGTGCATATTTATCACTTATATATTTTGGAGTTATTTTGCTGTTTTTTCTTTTTCTTTTTCTTTTCATTTAACAAGAACTGTCAGCTAATCTCATCGGTGAACACCAGATGGCGCTGCATTGAATATCACTGCCTTGGCAATTTTCCGTGAACGCTATAAACATTCTGGAGGTGAAGTGCATGTAAGAAATAATCTTGTCCAACTCTCATTTCTCAAATGAAAATACTCAAACTTATAGAGGTTACGTAATTTTTACAAAATTATGTTAAGTGTAAAAGTCTGACACTGCGTTCACACCTTGCTGGGTTTTGCATATCCTATCCTATATTACTTGGGACCATGGTTTAGTTGCACTAAAGAAAAAGTAGCACAAGGATAATGGTCAAATTTTAAATCTATGATGTTTCATTTACTAGCTGTATGACAAGTGGGAAAGCCATTTAGCCATCTTCACCTTTAGTTTCCTCATTTGTGGAAAAAACGAAAGATTCAAAACATACTTACTTTATAGTTTTATGTTGATTAAATATAAACTCTGTATTAAATAGCACAAAATGTGCTACACAGGAGATGCTGTAGATATGATTCCCTAGATGAATTTAAGGCACCATACATGTTTCCTTATTTTCATAATCCCAAAGCCTTTATTACATACTTAATTTTATTTTACACTGTATTTAAGATAATTTACCTTTTGCTTTTTAGGAGCTTACACCACAAGATAGATATTCTGATGTAGATATGCAGACGAACAGCAGAGTGCAAGTACTCCAAGGAAATAATAAGTAGAAAGATATTAGGCAGTGATGTGTGAAAGGGATATGGTGTTTCAGCTTGACCAGTGCAGGCAAGGGACAATGCAAATTAATTCTCAAGTGGGTTACTTAAAAGCAACTTCACAGGATTGGACTCTCAGACTCTCCACTGATTGGCTCTTTTAATCTCCACTTCAGCTGTGTTCAGCCCATGCATTCTACTCACATTCTTCACTATTACCGCATGCTGCAAACTCTCCATTAGAGCTTCTCCTTTGGATTTTGGTGTCATCTGCATTCTGAATCTAGTCTTTGACAATAGTTAGATTTATGTGCCTAGCCTGGCACTTTTCTACTGTGGCTCCAATTTATTTACATGTAAAATGAAAGGCTGAACTAGATAGATGGTGTCTCTCTGAAATTATGTAGTTCTATTTTTCTCCCGCTCTAATCTCCAATGACAAACCTTCTCCCCTCCACACACACATGCAAACGTAAGCCTAGTCCAAATGTACCTTCTGGTGGGTCTCAAAGCTCTCTAAAGTGCCAGTATTATATCTCTTGTCTTCTGGACATTGTTTAATCCTCTCCCACAGTCACAGTACTTTTTCATGTGACTCGTTGTGGCCAGTGAGATGTTAGCAAAAGTGATGCAAGCAGAGACTTAATAAACACTTTTTTAATGGACTTGTCTTTTGGAAAACTCGTTTGCAAGCATGAGATCACCATGCAGGGCTCATGCCAGAATTGTGGATAAATAGCAAGGGACCTAGACAATAAACAATTACAATAAACAAAATAAATAACAGACATATGGCTCACCCAGCTGTCCTATCCAGCCCCAGCCATTGAAGCCACCCCCAAATGACACCCTAGACCTTGTGATGCCCCCACCCTCATGTCCAGCCCTGTAGTGCTGCCCCATGGTGCCTCTACTGGGTCCAGTCCAATCTGTGGTAGAATCCAGAGATCCTGCAAGTCTCTGACTGGTAGAATATAGAGCAAATAGAATGATGGATGTTTTCAAGCTATTAAATTTCTGAGTGGTTGTCACACTTCAGTTGATAACCAAAACAATGTGTAACCTTGTTGACTAGTTTTGGCTTAGCCTCTCTAAGCCTCAATTCCCTCATGTGCGAATGAGGGATAATAATGGTACCAATGTCACAAGATTAGGGTTATTAAGTGAGAATTCATGTTATTAATATTTAACAAATAGTGATTAAGGCAGTGATAGGAATAGAGAAAAATCTCAGTATATAATACTGGTTATTATTAAAGGAAAACACTGTCATGATTTGATAGATTTTGTCCCAAAAAAATCTCATTCAAGTAAAATTAAGGATTGGTTATTAGAAGGTTAATGAAATAACTGTAGTTAATCTGCACAGCTGGCAATTAGAAATTCCAGTGTGGCCTTTGTGACCCAAATATTTCCCAGTTCCAACTGCTGTTTAGTGTACCTGCTGATATTTTTTAGCTGTACCTTAAAAATGAATGGGAAGGACTTGGAGTTTTCTAAATGTTTGGGACTTCCAAAACTTTCCAGTTAATTGACACCTGTTTCTCTCACTCTATTGAAAGACACTAGGTCAAGAGATTAGTAGATTACTGGTGACACAAGGACCCATATTTTACTTCCTTGTTTCCCCTCTTTTTTTTTTTTTTAACTATTCCCTCCCTTCTAATTTCTTTATCCCAATCACATTTTCATCAGATATAAAAACTTTTGCCTGCCTCCATTTGAGAACCAGGTTTGGGTAAAAGAAATGATGGGCTATTGCAAAGCATGTTTAGGTTATGTTATCATGGTGCTTTATTGAATTATAATTCTTTGTTATTATTACCATAATAATATGCTAACTATTTTACACATTTTGTATATTAGAATACAGATGTAATAAAATGTATAAATTATTACTATACACATATTATATATTAAAAACTGCATATCAATAATGTTAAATCACATGCCTGAAATAGCATAATGAATAAGATTTGAACTGGAACAGACAATCATCTATCACTGATGGCATTTTCCCCATGTATATAATTGGGACAATTGTACCTACTACTACAGTCATTGTGAAGATTTTTGGTAATAATACACGTAAATAGCCTATGATAGTGCCCGGTATAGAACTGTTACAGATCTACCTTCTTCCACTCTGGAAAATATTCCTCATCAAACATCCAGGACCTCGTTAGTGGTACTTTGTGTACATGAGATGATCCCATCATCAAAGACTATGAAAAGACCTCACATGAGTCCTTATGACAACTTAGCACTCTATAATGCACACCTGAATTACCTAATATATAAGTGATAAGATGAACATTTGCATTTTTATTTTTGGAGTTTGTTGTTAAATTACTGACCTGGATATCTCTTCTGCTGCAAGCACCATGCTCTGGAGTTTGTTAAGTCTCCTGTGTATTGTCGCTACTTCTATAGATCATTTCTGAGTTACTTTTTATTTCTACAGTAAATTAGATTGAAAGACTGCTAGTGCTGCTCAGTGCACCCAGGAGACAGCTGTAACTTGATCAGGGTCATGCAGCCAATCAGTAATGGAGGGAAGCAGAGGTAGGAGACCTCAGAGGAGAGTATTATTAGGCCAATGATAAGCTGTTATTTGGTCCTCTGGGGAAGCAGGTCATTAGGTAGGTATCAAGGCGAGTAACATGATGCACTTGCCTGAATCATATCACTGAGTGTCTCTTGGGAACCAAAGCATCATGCACCATGGCGTTCTCTCATTCTAAAACTGAGGCTGCTCTGTCAAAGGCAACTAACATTCTGTCCTTCTTTCCCTGGTTTCCCTACTTCTTGGTAGCCATTCTTAGGTTCACTTAGATCAAGTGAAGGAGCCAGGACAAAGCCCTGACAGGCTAGCCCGGATACTTTCCTATATTTTATGTGTGTTTTCATAGTATCATAGAATCAACAATTTTGAGGCCAGAGTTTAATATCATCTGACATGGCCATTTCACAATACTTAAATTCTCTCTGTAATAATTCTTTTGGTAAACATTTAGTCTTCTACTTCAACACATTTCTTGTAGGGAAATTCATTACCAGGTAAGTAGTCCATTCATTTCTTCAGATTTTTCTAATTCAATAAATATCTTGCTTTCCTTAAATTTTACTTATTTGTTTCTCTATTATCTTTTTGTCATTAATAAATCATCAGATATCTGAAGTACACAATCAAGACTTTTTCTCATTTTCACCACTCTTCATGCTTTCCAATGCCAAGGAAAAAAAAATCTACAGTTCTAGTAATTCTTTATTTCTCATGTATTATGGTTTTGAATTTCCTCATCAGTGTTATTTCATGAAAACAAAAAATATATAGCCTTTGGAGTCAGATCCGGCTCCATTTCTACCCATAGCAGTAGATTTGTGATTCAGTACAAGTTACTTAAATTTCATGCCCTTATTTCCTCTTCTGAAAAATGAGATGAAAATATTTTATAATTTGATGTTTCAGGCATTTATCCAACTGACTAGCTTCTTTCTATCATATGCTTGATTGATTAGGAACTTATATCAACTAAATACCCTAGATTTCCTTTCTTTTTTTTTTTTTTTTTTTTTTTGTCCTTAACTCTGATCTCCTCACCTCATACTTACATAATTGGTGTTCTAACTTAACACAGTTATTTTTACTTTTCTCAAGTTTTAACTCAAAAGATTCATCCAGGAATACAGAGATATAAGAATTGTTTCGCTATTTCTGACTAGATAGCCATATGATTGGCATTGGCTCATATTTTTATTAGGGAGTATGTGGTAGGTTAGCTTGATTGCTTAATGAAGACTACAGAAACTAAGTGCAATCCTTGGGTGGGTAACTGTTGCAGTCAGAAACTAAACAGGATCCCTGGCTAGCCTTCTTGCAATTGCACAACAATGGTGTCATAGTGATATATTGTGCCTGGATTCAAGACTGCAGCTCATAAATGAGTTAGGGTATATTTCATGTTTATGTGTGAAGAGCAAATGTTTCTTCAACAGTAGGGTCCTCATTTGAATTAGCATAGGATTTTCATTAAAATGGACATTTTACTGTTAATCTCGTAATTCGTTTATTTTTTGGAACTGGTGATGTGACCCCTGAGACTCCTTACATTTATAAAACAGAAGCTTATTGCCACCCCTACTCCAATAACAAACAGGTGGGAGTTACCAGGACTGCTAGTAAGAGTGATATATGTATATGACTTTGCTTTATTTACTCATTCAAATGTACTTGCAAATTACCTTACTTGAGTTTCATTAAGAAATTTGAAGTGACCAACACATTCCACGGTGAATTTCTAAGTAAGTTTCTGGATATTCACCTGACCCATTTTAGGCTCTTTGTGGATAAGCCTGAGTTATATTGTTTGATTTTGGCTTTCTGCATTCCTTGGCAGGGTAGCTATTAATACAAACATTCCCCTTAGTTCACTTAAATAAATGTGTGGTGGTGCATTTTTGACATATTATCTGATGTTGCAATCTTCTAAAACTGTATAAGCTGTTTCACTATTACGTCTTGCTTCTGGCCTTATCGTATTTATAGTTTTCCTTTACCATCACCACTGTCTTTGAAAAATGTTTTATATGTTATTAAAACCTTTGTATGTCCTTAAAACCTTGTTTTCTTTCTGTAAGTCTCAACAGTTTATTTAATTCCAATATCTTGGAGACTAGCCGTCTTATAAATTTTCCTAGATGAAATTTATGACATCCAAAAAGTGAGTTGAGTGTTGAATTGCCTGAAGGATGTGATGTTTTAAGGACTTATTTTGTGGATATGAAGTCATGATTGGAATAGCAAAATCTTTATTTTGTGTCGAATCTAAGTTTGCTTCCATTAATAGGAAATTTGCTAGATAAACTGCATTTATCATTAATATTTTTATGTAAAAAAGGCTTTCAATGTTTAGACACAATCTGTTTTCAATGCTTAGCAGTGTGTAATTGAATACCAGAATGTTAAATACTTGCAAAGTAAATTTTTAATACCTATTTCTCTATAGATCTGTGTACACTTAAAAATGTTAGTCACATATATTAACTCATTTACCATAATAACTCTGTAAGTGGTTATTATCACTTCAATTTATAGACGAGTATAACTAAGTCTAGAGAGGTCAAAGGACGGGCCTCAGGTCATTCAACTATTAAAGCAACTGAGCTGAAAGTCAAATTTTAGTTTTTTTGACTGTCAACAAAATGTTATTTCAATTCTGCTGGCTGTATATTAAGGAAAAGGTCTTATTCTTGGCCCTTAAGGGACAAAAGACTTGTATATAAATAAGACAATCCCCAAAATACCAGAGGTATAAGATAGAAAAAATAAATAAATGCTGAAAGATTGTTGCAAAATCAAATATAAAGAAAAAACTGTCCTCTCTTTACGATAACATTTATAAAATCAGATTTAATTTTGTGTCAATGTCCCTGCATCTCCTGGAAGATTATTAGCTCCCCACGTTCTCAAACCTCTTCTGCCTTTCTCACAGTTGTAGTCCCAGTGACTAGCGCTGTGCTTGGCACACAGTATGCAATTAATAAAGTTTGCCATATGAATGTGAAATGCGTGCTATGAAGGCACATAGGAATTTTCTCTTCCTGAATTTGCAGATGAGAACCCCACAAAGATTATAAAATCTTAAGGAGCAAGGAGAAAATAGCCCATGATCTATGCTCAGCCCTAGGTTCCAATTTTGCCATCTTCCTTATTCCTTGAGTGAACATGAGCGATCCTAACCTAGAGACCTGCTGGTTTAATGAGGGTAATCATTTGAAAGTAAAAAATGCAATGTTCTCCTTTAAATTTTGTAATATACATTCTTTATCCTTCTCAGGTCTTGGCTTACATCTAACTAAGGAGAGTTTAGAAATGCAAAAATAAGGAATACAAATAAAACAAACAAAAACATATTTGTGACTTGTATTTAAAATTATAATTCAATAAAAATGATTCTCCAAGTTTTATACAAAATAAGATTTTTCAAAATTCCCAAATTGCATTTTAAATATCAAATATTGAAGTTCTCAGATTATTGCATTAGCCAGAATGGAAGAAAAAATAATTATATAGAAATGAATCAACCTTTCTGGCCAAATAGATTATGGAAAGGAAGATAGAGATCTAGAGAGTTAAATGCATCTCTATTTTGTTTCCTTATACTGGCTTAGACTCAGGGAATATGGAGATGCTAAGGATAAATGACAGCAGTACTATTGCAGAAGTATTTTTAGCCACTGTCACTAGATTACAATTCTGGAAACAAATTATTTCTCTAGCAGTTATAACACCAAACTGGGATACAGCCATCTAAATTTGGCATTTCAGAGCTTTTTTCAGTTCCCAGTGACATGAAAACTGACATGAAAGCCAAGAAGATTCCATGGATTCTGCCCTGGTGGGAAGAGGCACCACTACCCCAGAGACCAGTGGGCCCACAGGTTTGATAAGGTAAAGAAGCTATGCAAGGATTTGCAGCCAGCAGGAACTAAAGTAAGACCTTCAAATGAAGTATCACCATTCTCTGATGAAACAACATTAGAAAGACTATGGGATGTAAACCCCAAATTTCAAGCATGGAGATCATTAATGCTCTCAGTGACCAGAAAAATACAGAATACAGTAAAAGGACATCAGAAGAATCTGAAGATCTTGTCCCTCTCAACTATAAAAGAAGCCATAAAATTTCATAAACCACAACTCTCTCATAAAAAGCTAGATGTCATTTTTTTTTTTTTTTTTTTTTTGAGACAGAGTCTTGCCCTGTCACCCAGGCTGGAGTGCAGTGGCATGATCTTGGCTCACTGCAACCTCCACCTCCCGGATTCAAGTGGATTCAAGTGCTTCTCCTGCCTCAGCCTCCAGAGTACCTGGGATTAGAGGGACGGGGTTTCACCATGTTGGTCAGGCTGGTGTTGAACTCCCGACCTTAGGTGATTCGCTTGCCTTGGCCTCCCAAAGTGCTGGGATTATAGGAGTGAGCCACTGCACCTGGCCTAGATGTCATCTTAATGAAAGCATCAGGGTCCTAGAGAAAGAACTGATAAATTTTAATCATGTAATAATATTACCTAGAGGGGTTATTTAAACTACTTAGCAGGCTAAGTTTATCAAATGGGATTAAATGAAATTTCTTAATTTTCTTTTCTTTTTTTTTTTTTTTTGAGACAGAGTCTTGCTCTGTCCAGGCTGGACTGCAGTGGTGTGATCTTGGCTCACTGCAACCTCTGCCTCCTGCGTTCAAGTGATTCTCATATCTCAGCCTCCTTAGTAGCTGGGATTACAGGCATGCACCACCACGCCCAGCTAATTTACGTATTTTTAGTAGAGACAGGGTTTCACCATGTTGGCCAGGCTGGTCTCAAACTCCTGACTTCAGATGATCTGCCCACCTTGGCCTCCCAGAGTGTTGGGATACAGGCGTGAGCCACGGTGCCTGGCCCCAAATTTCTTAATTTTCTAATTGAATAGAAAGTGGCATTTTAAGTAAGAATAGGTTCATAACAGAATAAAGGTACTATTTTTATTTTTTTCCCATAGGTTCCAATTGAGTTTTGAGACTCATTACATTAATAAAATATGGATTTTTTTGAGTTCTGTTTTCTCAACATCGGCAATAGGACAGCTGAAGTTAGACAATCTGCATTTTGTGTATGTTTGTTACTGTCATAAGAGCAATAGGTTTTTCCAGTGTTCTTATCCCTTTGCTAGTTGATAGAAGAAACATAGGTGATAGCACTGTTCGGGGTTCAGATGGCAAAAACAATTCCATCAAAAAGTGGTAGCCTGGGGTTTCCAGTTTCAGGTCCAACATCTAAAGAACTGTCCATCACTACCACCCTTACAACAAGAAAAACCTGAGCGAAAATCTTACCTTGAGATTACACAGGAACTGCAGTTACAAGGCAAACTGTATCTCCCAAAATCTGGAGAAAGAAGCACTTACAGAGAGAGACAGCTGAGGCTTGCTCACCTGGAACAAAAGCTGTTAAATCTCTTAAATGGTTAGCGGCAGCTAAGTGCTAGTTTTGATGATGTGCTGAAGGTTGAGCACAGATTATCGTGAGAATGAGAAACACCTGGGGATCTTAGTCATAAGGTAAACCACATATTTTCGCAGGCTTTCACTCCAGGAAACCCTCGAGGTTCCCACCGTGAGGAACTGAGAAAGATCACCTCCTGGCCCTGGCAGGAATAGGGAAAAAATGCTATCATGAAACCCATCCAGTGTCTTCTCTTTAACAAAGACCTAGCATCCTGAGGAAGGAATTTTCCAGAGCATATGCTGAAACTTGATTCAAGCTAGGGGAAGGAGATTCCTTCACACTCCAGCCCTCTCCTAACTTCCACCTCACCTAACAGGGTAAAGGCGAGGGTAGACAACAGGGGAAAAGGCTTCAAGACAGTAGATTAGTGTACTGCAACCAGAAGAGGCAGTAGGGAAAAGCAAGCAAAAGAAGCAAACAAAAAATGACCTTGGAAGATAGACTAGAATACTTTTGATGGCCATACCCCTGAAACATTGGTCCACTAAGACTAACACTTCATTAGAAGATTATAGAAATATGCCTCTTATTCGCATGCTTCCATGACAACAGAAAGCTTCAAATATAATAATAATAGTAATAATAATGAATTATGGCTGAAAGAGCTGCAAGTCTCAGATCTTCTTTAAGCATCATTACAAAGGGAAACTCAAAGTCAAGGAGTACAAACGCGAGAACAGGAGAGGAGTGTGAAGCCTCGAGTACTTATGTGAGACATTAAACAGAGCTCAGCTAGCCACATTAACATAAATCCTCACATTGAAGGCCTATTTACTTCACTTCTATAGCATGCTTGGCTTTCAACAAAAAAATTATCCATACCAAAAGACAAGAAAAAAACACAGTCTAAAGAGACAAAGCCATTATCAGAATCAGTCTCAGATATAACAAAAATATTGAAATTATCAGATAGGATATTTAAAATAATTGTGGTTAAGATCAAAGAACTTTTAATAGGAAAACACACACACATACAATGTACAAGATCAGATGGACACTGTAACCAGAAAAAGAGGAATGATGGAAAAAAAAAGGAAATTTTGTAAATTACAAAAATAATCACAGAAATGAAGAATACATTCAACAGGATTATCATTAGATTCCACACATCTGGGGAATTACTCAATGAACTTAAATATAGGCCAACAGAAATTTTGCAAATTAAAAAGCACAGATTAAAAAGAGTGAAACAAAGAAAGACAACAAAAAATAGATCAGAATATGTAAGAACTGCAGGATAAAAGGTGTGATACAGGTAACCGGAATACCAGAAAGAGAAGAAAGAGAGAATGAAGCAGAAGAAATATTTAAAGTAATAATGCCTGAAAGCTTCCTCCAATTATTGAAAATACCAAATCATAGATTCAGAAAATTCAGATTATATCAAACTGATTCATCTACTTACCATTCCGCTACCCTCTCCTTCCACAAGAAAACACCTAAGCAAATTATATTCAAACTGAAGTAAACAAAGGCAACAAATATTGAAATCAGCCAGAAGAATAAAAAAATAGTTTAAGTATAGAGTAACAAGATTAAATATTACTCTCATCAGAAAACAAACAGCAGGAAAATAGGGAAATAAACTATTTAATGTATGAAAGACAAAAAAACACCAAACTCAAATTTCAGATCCAGTGAAATTATCCTTCAAAAGTGAAGAAGAAATAGAGAACTCTCAGATGAACAAGAACCCAGGGGCTTCATTACCTGCAGATCTTCTGTACAAGAAATATTAAAGTAAGTTATTTATGAATGAAAAGAAGATATTAAAAACTTGCATATACACAAAAAAGAGCATCAGAAAGAAAATAAATGAAGGTAAAATAAAGCATTTTATTGTTTAAACGTTCTTAATTTATCTAAAAGAAAACAATGTTTTAATCAGCTCGGGTATCATAAAAAAATAACTGAGATTGGCTTACACAACAGAAATTTTATTTTCTCACCATTTTGGAAGCTGGCTGTGTTCTTCCCCGAAAGAAACCATAAAGCCAGTCTAACAATAAGAAAAATGTGACAAATGAATCTGAAGTATATTCTACAAAATATTTTATCTGTATTCCTCAAAAAAAAAAAACAGAGAAAACATCTTAGTCTAAAGCAGTCTAAGGAGAAGAGACAAATATAATATGAAATCCTAATAGAATGCTGGAATAACAAAAAATATTAGGTAACAACGAAGGAAATCTGAATAATATATTGATTTTAGTGAATAACTATCAATGTTGGTTTATCAGTTTTGACAGATGTGCCATGGTAAAGTACGATGTTAGTAATGATGTCAACTGGGTTTAAGATACACGGGAACTCTCCGTGCTATTCTTACAATGTTTCTGTAAATTTAAATCTCTCCTAGAGTAAATAATTTAAAATATTTCATGTTGCCTCATGGTCAGAATAATAAATATGAACTCTCATTCAAAATTTGGGATGACTGTTAGTCTCCATTTTTACCTACACAGCAATTGAAAACTAGAGACAAATTTGAATTTAAGTGCCTATTTGAGACACACACCCTCCACTTTGCCCTAGTCCCTGTCACCTATTTCCTTGAGTATGCTCTACTTCATACATTTTTATTATGTACCTATCTTCTTTAGGCATGTTAGTTGCAATCATTGATATAAAATCTATAACAGCCTAGAAATAATTTTGTACTGATAAATAAAATTTGATCATAAAAAATGTTTTAATCCGAAACATTGTCATGTCCTGACTCCCTAGATAAGATTAAGCAGTTGAAACAGACGTAGAACTGCCTCCCCATGCCCACTCCACCAGCACTACACAATACCCATGATGAGAGGGAGCTCAGAAAGTTTGAAACGGAGGGACAAATGTGAATCAGTCTTGTTTGGTAAGGGGAGTGGATCTAATGAACAGTGAATTTATAAGATGGCCTAGCTCTTGCCAGGACAGTGGGCTTCACCCTTGATTGTTTATAATTATGCTCTCAGTCCCTATTGGAACTCTCTGATTCTTACTTAGAACAAACAACATCAGTTAAAATGGAAGACCTAGAATTAACTAAGCCTTAGTTTAAGATGAGTAATTTGGTGTCAAAACTATTTCAGCTACATTTATTTTAAGAGAAATAAATAAGTCTAGTTAAAATTCTTGGTGTTAAAGAAAACATAAACCACTTGAGCTGTAAGGGTAGACAATGAATTGAGCAATACTCCTATACTTTAACTCACCAAAGCCATCATCAATATATAATATGGCATATTGATGATATAATTTGGCTGATGATACGTGCAAAAGACTTAGAATGTACTAGCAGGTAGAACATATTAAAAACGTACAGATTGGCTTTCATTCTGATGTGTAGTAAATATGCAGGATGGAAGAATGGAGAGTTGGGGAAAGGAAAAACAGAGCCTATGGAAGAAATGCCAAAGGAAATCGAAAGTACAGAGTGTATTTGACAGGGATAGGAAGTTTTAAAGCTCAGCTAGAGAAGTTTCAGGAAATATTCATAATGTTTTTCTTAAATTTTGTTTTCACCTAAAAAAATGGCAACCACAAAAACAGAAGTTTCATAAAACATTTAACTGGATTAACTTTGAGGACAGATCCAACTAGAATAATTTAGGGGTATCATCACAGATTCCATTTTCATCCAAGAAACTAGCAGTGTATCTTACATGTCGTAAGTACTGAATTACTAATTATTTAATTTATCCCTTTTGTTTTTATATATATACCATATATGTTATATATATCATGTTTTATATATGTTATATATGATATATATGTTATGATATGTATCATATATAATATATATCATATATGTTATATATAGTGTTATATATATCATATATGTTATATATAGTGTTATATATAGCACATATAACATATATGTTATATATCATGTTATATAATATATGATATATATCATAATATATATAACATATATAACTATATATAACTATATAGTTATATACAATATATAACTATATATGATATATATAACATATATAACTATATAGTTATATATAATATATAACTATATATGATATATATAACATATATAACTATATATGTTATATATATAACATATATAACTATATATGTTATATATATAACATATATAACTATATATGTTATATATATAACATATATATATGTTCTTGTATGGTCCTCTTCACATAAAAAGAAAAGACTTTCTGGAACTCACTTGCCTTTGATATTTCTCTCTATTTGATTAGACTTCATTATGCAAATCAAAACCACAATGAGATACCATCTCACACCAGTTAGAATGGCAATCATTAAAAAGTCAGGAAACAACAGGTGCTGGAGAGGATGTGGAGAAATAGGAACACTTTTACATCGTTGGTGGGACTGTAAACTAGTTCAACCATTGTGGAAGTCAGTGTGGCGATGCCTCAGGGACCTAGAACTAGAAATACCATTTGACCCAGCCATCCCATTACTGGGTATATACCCAAAGGACTATAAATCATGCTGCTATAAAGACACATGCACATGTATGTTTATTGCAGCACTATTCACAATAGCAAAGACTTGGAACCAACCCAAATGTCCAACAATGATAGACTGGATTAAGAAAATGTGGCACATATACACCATGGAATACTATGCAGCCATAAAAAATGATGAGTTCATGTCCTTTGTGGGGACATGGATGAAATTGGAAATCATCATTCTCAGTAAACTATCGCAAGAACAAAAAACCAAACACCGCATATTCTCACTCATAGGTGGGAATTGAACAATGAGAACACATGGACACAGGAAGGGGAACATCACACACCGGGGCCTGTTGTGGGGTGGGGGGAGTGGGGAGGGATAGCATTAGGAGATATACCTAATGCTAAATGACGAGTTAATGGGTGCAGCGCACCAGCATGGCACATGTATACATATGTAACTAACCTGTACATTGTTCACATGTACCCTAAAACTTAAAGTATAATAATAATAATAATAATAATAATAATAATAAAAGAAAAAAATAAAAAATAAAAAGCTAAGCCAAATTGGCCGGGCACAGTGGCTCAGGCCTGTAATCCCAGCACTTTGGGAGGCCGAGGCAGGCAGATCATTTGAGGTCAGGAGTTCGAGACCAGCCTGGCCAACATGGCGAAAACCCACCTCTACTAAAATATATAAAAATTAGCATCACTTAAAAAAAACATATTAGAGACTATACATAAATGAATAACAAAATGTACTGCATACTGATGAAGATTTGAAAGAAACATATTTAATTTCTTAACTTAGTCCATATATTTTTCTTATAAAATAAATTGTTCTTATAAATCTGAAAATTGTTACCTGTAAGAATATTTGTTTTTTGTTCAGATTCTACTCATAAACCATGCCTTGGACTCTTCTCAATTGTTGGAAAGAGATTGCTGTTTTTTTGTTTCTTTTGTAAATGTAATATAAGCAGCAAAGAAGCAAAGGAAAGAACTCTCTACATATTTGAGTCAGGAATTAAACTTTATTAAAAATCCTTTCCAATAGTACCTTCCCTCTTCCAAGTCCTTCAAAGTGTCGAGAGAAAAAAATTCAATCAAGATCCCATTTCACTTTATGACAGACCAAATCTATTTCTTCTTCTCCTTCTTCTTTTCTGGAATTTCTGCATTTAAAAATTATTTTGTAATTTTTAATTTAAAAATTGTATGGAATTTTCCAGTTTTAACATGAACTGAATTTCCTTTTCCCTGAGACCTAGGAGAAGCAAGAAAGAAAATAAAATTGTTGATAAATAAAATGTTTCTCTGAGGAAGACAATTATACATGCAACTAATTACAATTACAAAGGGATGAAATACATTCTCTAACACTGTTGTATGGGAGCCCAGAAAAAGAAATGGTTAATTACAATAGGTGAATGGATTAAATACAAAGAAAAACTCCATGGGAAAAAAAATAAAACATTGAAATTGGCTCAGAATCATAAACAAGAGTGGCCATGCTGGAAGTCAGAGGGGTGATATCCCAGTCTCAGAGAAAAACTTGACCAAAATACAAAGCTGAAATCACATCTGATTGAGTTGGAATAGAAACCAATTCAATATGGTTAGAATGTAGTTTATTTGAAAGTGTATAATAGGAGCCAAGGCAGGCCAGGAACATGGCTAAATAGGTTAGAGGATTGGTTAAATAATTGAGTTTTTATAGGTAAAAATTAACTGCTGAAACTTCTGAAAAGGAGAGTGCTAGAACCTATTCTATAAACTAAGTCAACCAATTGCTTCCTTTTTATTCAATGTCAAGACATACAGGCTAAAATGTTGAATAATACTCCATTCTTACAGTGAGAAATTTTATGAAATGAATTATGCCCCCACAACCTTCATGTTGAAGCCCTAACTCCTTATGTGATTGTATTTAGAAATAGGGCCTTTAAAGAAGTAATTTTGGTTAAATAAGGCCCTGAAGGTGAAGTCATAATCTAGTATGACTTATTGTCCTTATAAGGAGCCTGGTCTGTAAAGTTTCCTCTACCACCTTATCCCCTTTTCCTGATTGTTATGGTTTCTCTCTGTCCCCGCCCAGCCCAAATCTCACCTTGAATTTTAATAATCTCCACATGTCAAGGGTGGGACCAGGTGGAGATAATTGAATCATGGGCATGGTTTCCTCCATACTATTCTCGTAGTGGTGAATAAGTCTCACAAGATCTGATGGTTTTATAAATGGGAGCTCCCTTACCAAGCTCTCTTGCCTTGTGTTATGCGAGATGTGACTTTGCTCCTCATTCGCCTTCCACCGTGATTGTGAGGCCTCCCCAGCCATGTGGAACTGTGAGTCAATTAAATTTCTTTCTTTTATAAATTAAGTCTCGGGTATGTCTTTATCAGCAGCGTGAGAACAGACTAAACACTGATTTATTTTTCTCCATAGTTTTTATCACCAGCTGATATTCTACATATTTTATTCCTTGATTTGTCTCACTGTCTCAACTACAATGTGTTCAATAAGGAATTGGGGGGCTTGTTTGTTTTGTTTTTTCCCTACCGTAGCCACAAAACAGCCATACAACAGTGTGGGGCACATATTTAGAAATGAACAGGTATTTGCTGAATACTGAGTGCATGTACATAAAAAAAGAAAGAATATAGACAAAAAGGAAGACTTAAAAATAATTTAAATAGCTTACATTTATGAAGAATGATTATTCTATACGAAGAACACAAAAATTCTGAAAAGTTGCTGGTTTGAGGAAAAATCTAATAGTTAGCTTCATATATATATAGGTCTATATATAAGTCTGTAGGAAGCAGTGACATCTGTGTTTTAGACAGTGGGAAGAATGGGTCTAGAGTCCTAAGAAAAGATTAGACGTATAAAAATAGCCCCAGGAGATCTTCAACAATTAAAAGAGCACTTTTTATAAGAAATATGGCCCTTAATGTCAGAAATCATTTTAAATTTAACTATATTTTCAATGATTATTTTACTAACCCCTATCTGCTTGTTAGTAACATCAGACATTATATATACACAAGATTGTTGGCATTCAATTTTTTAAATATGTTTTCCAAATGTGGGATTAATTAGTCCTCTTTGACAAGGCACCTGGGTCAGTGGCTTAGGTGTCTGTTAATAGTTTTAAGGAGTGTGAATTGTCCTTTCCATTACTTAACAAAAAGGGTCTATTCTCAGTAGACCTCTGCAGGTCTGGAAGGAGAAAGCAACTAACAGTCTCTGGGTTTTGTCAACATACTTAAAAGTAACATTTTCAAATGTAATTGTGATTATGCAGAGGCACTGGTGCTCTTCCTTCACCTTCCCTCTGTAGGTACTCTGGGTGTGACTCCAGGATTTCCCTTTAATTTATTTGAAGCTATGTCAACTCTCTAAAATGCAAAATGAAATGGGATAATGGGAGTGTATTTCACAATATTTTTCACTTCAAATTCAATAATGTTAACTCTAGATTAATTTTCAGTCAATTTTATCCAAATAAATGGTAGTGAGCCTAGTTCTCTATTATATTAGAAAGTTAAATTGCTTTAAAAAAGCAACAAATGCTACTATGTTTTATAAAGAAATGATTAGTATGCACTTATATTTTCCTAACAAAAATATTGAAGGAGTCAAATGGACAGAGGTAGAGGGATAATGTGATAAGAGTAATCAGAAACATGTGCTTTAGAATGAGAGGATAATGAGCAAAAGAACCAAGTCTCAGCTGTTTGACCATAAATGAGACAAGGAGTCTCATTTGCTACAGATTCTTCTGTGAAATGGGGATCATCACACTCACGTAATACCGTTGATTAGATGAGTTAATGTAGGTCGATTTTTGGCAACATTTTCTGTAGTTTGGAAGAACTCAATAAATGGCAGCTATTAACAGAAAATAGGCAGAGATAATAGAGCTTTGAGAAGTGTAATTTCCTAAACTATGCCTAGTGTTCCATTACTGGAACACTTAGCACTTGGGAGTTATTTATAGCCCACTGCTCAGGGTCATCACCAAGGTCTGATAGCAAATATTCAAAAAAATTGTAACCTCAGGCATAAGTGGGTTAAAATGATTCAAACTAAAAGGTATAATTTATTAGGCCAAATGAGTGGTTTTGAAGGTTAGGTTAAGAAAGAACTGCATAACAAATACAAGTTCTCATGTTTCTTTTTTTTTTTATCTTCAAAGGGTTGTGTTAACACAGAACTCCTTGAGAGCTGCAACTGAGATCATTGTAGCTTCAAAATGTCATTGACATAGAAAAAAAAGTCCCATCAACTTATTTCAGGAAATAACTTAAGGATTGTGGAACGTGAGAGAAAGGCATAATTATCTTAGATAGTCTATGCATTTTTTGGAGGAAAAAAATTCAGTGGATCTGTATAAGTCTTTCATAATCTGAAGACAGCTCATTTTGAAGTGCACTTAATGAGCTGGTCCTACAAAAGAACTTAAAAGTAAACACATTGCAGACCTAAGAGACAGAACAATGTACTGGTACAGCAGCATCTTTTCATCTAGGTTGTTCTTGTGTTACCTGAGAGTGCTTTTACTAACCTCAGCCAATAGGATGGGCTGGATCAGTGGCCTGGAACTAAAGTGCAGTAACAACGTCTCATAAAGGCAGCAAACCATACAGGTTTACATTGGCTTTGAAGTAAGAGTGTCAGGGTTCTAAAGTCTCCATTATTGGTTAGCAGTGACACTAAGGTCAAGTTACTTAATTTCTCCAAGTCTCACATTCTTCATTTGTATAATTGGGATAATGATAGTACCTATTTCATAGGATTTATCAGAAATTAAATAAGGTAATTCATTTAAAGCATAGCATACCACCTGGCACACAGTAGCGGATCACTAAGTGTTACTGGCTGTTATGATGCAAACAAAAAACATTTAATTATTTTATTTACAAAAGGTAAAGAAAACTCAGAGCTGGGCATCAAACATTCATCTTTGTATTTCCAATTACATTTCAAGAAGGACTGCTTTAATGCTTACGTATTTTTAATAACATTTTCTTCTGCACCAAAGAGTTTTCTATACAGATAAAATTTTAGGGAGAAGGAGATATTATGGGAGATTGTATAATCTAAGATTGTTTGTGAAATTATTTCAATGTCTCTCATATTTCTTGCCGTGAAGAGGGGTAGAAATACAACCTTAGGAAAATAATCAAGTGACCCACCCCACGGGCCCCTCTAGCCTAAGTGAACACACAGAGGAGAATTGGAAGTGAGTGCAGCATGGTGCTGGGAATGTAGTCTCAGCAGACCTCACCACAAGACAGCATTTTCTTGAATCTTGATTACTTTAATGAAGCATTTCAGGTCACCGGCCTCAAATTTTACAAACATGAATTTACATTAGTTTCTTCAGTCTCTTAAAAACACTTTCTGTAGCTCTGTACCTGATTTTAAAATAACACTTACATCTGTTATTTACAAGCCAAATTTCCATGGAAAATAAACATATCTTTGGAAATTGCTGAACTCTTGGACACTTCTAGTGAGTCTTTTCCTCTCTTTAAATTTATTTGAAGACATGGAGTCTCTTTTACTCTCTATTCTATTTATTTTTTATTCATTTTGTAACATAAAAGATAACCTCTGATAACCTACTATTCCTTATGTGGTTTATATTATCCAACCTTAATACTCCCTTTTAGTGATACAAGTATTAATAGATGTTTTTTCTTGTTTTTACCAGTTTTGCTGTTTCTGAAATAAATATTATTGACTATAAAAGTAAGAATGCATCATTCAAAAGCATGTGTGTTTTTTTTTCCAACACATGACAAATTATGTGTGAATAACTTATTATCTGACAAAGGCTACTGTGACAGTGAAAAGCTCTGAAAAAAACTAGAAGGAAAACTAACTTAAGAAAAATCTTAATTTTAAGGTAAATTTCTTCCTTTGCCCAATTCTGTTATCGTAAATTGAGGTTACATTTTAATATAGGGTCCAGACACAAAGATTATTCATCTTAGATTGGTAACTCTCTCTATATATACATATATATATGTATATATAAATATATGTATAAATATATATATATATATAAAATCTCCACACATATCCACACACATACACACACACACACATATATATACAGATATCTTGTTAATATTAAATGTATATGGTTTCTCAGGATACCATTTACACAGTTTCTTCACTAATCACCTTCCCTTTATTTGATGCTTTTATTAGTTCTAATTCCTCATCTTAATTTTGAATCCAGAAAATATTAATATTTAATGGTAATTTTCTTTCACATAATTGTTTTAATAATTTTAGCCACCTTAAAAGGGCATACGAAAGAAATGCTACCATATTTATCACCATCTTGCAGATAGAGAAACTTAGGAAATTGCCTTTTGCTAGAAGTCAGCAAAATAATAAAAAGTCGAGCTAGCTCCCTATTTTCTAGAGTTTCCATATTTGGCACTAGCTGCAATATTAAGCAAAAGCATTGACTTATAGAATGCAGTATATGGTGTTAGGTGGCACATGGGAAACATAATGTCTGAGATGTGTCAGACAAGTCTGAAGTCTGGCTGCTGCCCAGAGGCCCCACTTTTCTTTCCCATAAGAGCCACCATTTTGCTTGAAATGCTATTTTCTACCATACCTACCTGGTTGGCTCCAACTCCTCCTGCAGGATATAGAGGAGATGCTCCCTTTCCTGGAATATCTTTCTTTCCTGACCCCTCTATCTCTAATGAAAAGTTCTTTCATCTGATGCTATAATGTGCTGGGTTATCTCATTCATTGATTGAGCAATTATAGAACACTGTACTCTTAGAAATTAGAAAGGAATCACATTGTAATCACCTTCTTTGTTCAAATACCAACTCCTCGCTGAAACCTAGGAAACTATTTCTGGGCTGGTAAAATCTACCTATAGACAAATAAGCATTTGTTGACACATAATTTTTTTTATTTTTGTTTTTGTTTATTTCTATGCCTATATCCACCAAAAGATTATCATCAATTTGGAGGTTCAAATTTGCAACTTGTAAGTTTTACATTCTCAGAGATCAGAATATCTCCTGAATTTTATAAAAGAAATTAAGAGAGAAAAGGATAGCTAAACAATGCATGCTTTAAGTGCTTGACCAAGTAGACATTTAATAATCTTTCAGGCTGTGTGACAAAGATTACTCTTCATATATCATCAGCCACACTAATCCTGTTCTCAGTACAACTCTGTAGACCCAGGCCTGATTATTAGGGAAAACAATATATTGTTTCTATGATATGTTGATTGTTAATAATTGTGGTCAACTAAACCATATTACACATATTAAAATCTATTCCCTAGTAGTCATCATTTTCTTCAGTTCTACTGGCTCCAGACAGTCTGGCATTGAATCAATTCTTTGTTCTGTGGAAGAAAAAAGAAGCATATTTAGAACAGGAATGATTAAAAATAAACTAATATCATTCCACCTGGAGTTTATTTGTAAGAAACCATCTGGCCATGCTTGGATCAATACTATCAGGAAGCTTGAAAAATTAGGCTAGTATGATAACTTTCCTTGGTGACTGGTTATTATAAGAAAATAAGGTGGTACTTATTTTGAGGGGGCTTCTTTTAATAAAAGCTTGTGCTTCCCTGAATCTTAAATATAAAATGTAGATTTCCATGAGAGGACTGGAGACCTTAGAAATGATTCAAGTCAGGTGTTAGATAATGTCACAACATTATGTGATATATTAGAGAATGCCACAGGATGTTGAAATGTAGTATACGTAGTTTTTTAACCATAGAGAAACCATTTGTAAAAGCAGAAGGAAATCAAAATATGAGAATGTTTATTAATTGTGATGATTTATTCAGTAATAGTTATGGAGACTATATTATGTGTCAAACACTATGCTGAGCATCGAAAAGATTTAGGAGAGATGAAATTATCTCCTCAAGAGATCACAGTGTAGTGTGGCAAGGGGAAAAAGCAACAGGTAAAAAATTATTATAAAGTATGAGATAATAGTATAGTTGAGGTGTGTATAACGTGGACTGGGTTGCAAAGGAAGGCCACACTACTTGCAGTAGTATAAGGAGTTCTTAGAAAACTCTATAGAGAAGGAAATGCTCGCCCTGAGCCTTAAAAAATAAAATAAACGGACATATCTGCAAAGTAGATGAAGGATTCCAGTAGGAGAAACCAGATGGGCTAAGACAAAATCAAAGCATAATAATTTTGCAGAATGAGTAGTAATTTGGTACAGCTAAAGAATAGGGTTTCTTAAAGCTGGTATCAGTTTTGCAAATGTGGAGTTAAATTTAATCTTAAGAGTATACCCCAATTAAGTAAGCTAAATATTTTTCAGCAATTAACTTCACATACATAAATATGAAGCAAAACCCACAGAGATTCTTAAGCATATGCAAATGAGAGAAACAAACTTTATTTGGGGTACCTGGGAATGTTACATCACCCTTGTGGTGTTCATAGGTTAAGTGATTAGACAATTGAGAACATTGACTTTGGAGGCAGAAAAAGCTATTGTCACATCCTCACTTTGCCACTTATTACCTGGGTGACTTTGGGAACATTACATAAACTGCTTAATGTTAGTTTACTTGGCACACAAGATAATGTAAATAATAAACTCTTCTTGCAGAGGTATGCCTGGAACCTAGTAGGTCTTCAGGGAATAACAGCTATTATCTTTGTCATGCTGCTAATTACAATATTTTCAATTTGGTCTAGAGGAAGTATTACTATAACAAATAAGACATTGCACTTAGAGAATACACAACATATTTTCTTTTTTTATTATACCTTAAGTTCTAGGGTACATATGCACAATGTGCAGGTTTGTTACATATGTATACATGTGCCATGTTGGTGTGTTGCACCCATTAACTCGTCATTTACATTAGGTATATCTCCTAATGCTATCCCTCCCCACTCCCCCCAACCCATGACAGGCCCCGGTGTGTGATGTTCCCTTTCCTGTGTCCAAATGTTCTCATTGTTCAATTCCCACCTATGAGTGAGAACATGTGGTGTTTGATTTTTTGTCCTTGCGATAGTTTGCTGAGAATGATGGTTTCCAGCTTCATCCATGTCCCTACAAAGGACATGAACTCTTCATTTTTTATGGCTGCATAGTATTCCATGGTGTATATGTGCCACATTTTCTTAATCCAGTCTATCATTGATGGACATTTGGGTTGGTTCCAAGTCTTTGCTATTGTGAATAGTGCCGCAATAAACATACGTGTGCATGTGTCTTTATAGCAGCATGATTTATAATCCTTTGGGTATATACCCAGTAATGGGATGGCTAGGTCAAATGGTATTTCTAGTTCTAGATCCCTGAGGAATCGCCACACTGACTTCCACAATGCTTGAACTAGTATACAGTCCCACCCACCAATAGTGTAAAAGTGTTCTTATTTCTCCACATCTTCTCCAGCACCTGTTGTTTCCTGACTTTTTAATGATCGCCATTCTAACTGGTGTGAGATGATATCTCATTGTGGTTTTGATTTGCGTTTCTCTGGCCAGTGATGAGCATTTTTTCATGTGTCTGTTGGCTGCATAAATGTCTTCTTTTGAGAAGTGTCTGTTCATACCATTTGCCCACTTTTTGATGGGGTTGTTTTTTTCTTGTAAATTTGTTTGAGTTCTTTGTAGATTCTGGATATTAGCCCTTTGTCAGATGAGTAGATTGCAAATATTTTCTCCCATTCTGTAGGTTGCCTGTTCACTCTGATGGTAGTTTCTTTTGCTGTGCAGAAGCTCTTTAGCTTAATTAGATCCCATTTGTCAATTTTGGCTTTTGTTGCCATTGCTTTTGGTGTTTCAGACATGAAGTCCTTGCCCATGCCTGTGGCCTGAATGGTATTGCCTAGGTTTTCTTCTAGGGTTCTTATGGTTTTAAGTCTAACATTTAAGTCTTTAATCCATCTTGAATTTTTGTATAGGGTGTAAGGAAGGGATCCAGTTTCAGCTTTCTACATATGGCTGGCCAGTTTTCCCAGCACCATTTATTAAATAGGGAATCCTTTCCCCATTTCTTGTTTTTGTCAGGTTTGTCAAAGATCTGATGGTTGTAGATGTGTGGTATTATTTCTGAGGGCTCTGTTCTGTTCCATTGGTGTATATCTCTGTTTTGGTACCAGTACCATGCTGTTTTGGTTACTGTAGCCTTATAGTATAGTTTGAAGTCAGGTAGTGTGATGCCTCCAGCTTTGTTCTTCTGGCTTAGGATTGACTTGGCAATGCGGGCTCTTTTTTGGTTCCATGTGAACTTTAAAGTAGTTTTTTTCAATTCTGTGAAGAAAGTCATTGGTAGCTTGATGGGGATGGCATTGAATCTGCAAATTTCCTTGGGCAGTATGGCCATTTTCACGATATTGATTCTTCCTATCCATGAGCATGGAATGTTCTTCCATTTGTTTGTGTCCTCTTTTATTTTATTGAGCAGTGGTTTGTAGCTCTCCTTGAAGAGGTCCTTCACATCCCTTGTAAGTTGGATTCCTAGGTATTTTATTCTCTTTGAAGCAATTGTGAATGGGAGTTCACTCCTGTGTCTGTTACTGGTGTATAAGAATGCTTGTGGTTTTTGCACATTGATTTTGTATCCTGAGACTGCTGAAGGTGCTTATCAGCTTAAGGAGATTTTGAGATGAGACGATGGGGTTTTCTAAATATACAATCATGTCATCTGCAAACAGGGACAAGACAGGGATGCCCTCTCTTACCACTCCTATTCAACATAGTGTTCAAAGTTCTGGCCAGGGCAATCAGGCAGGAGAAAGAAATAAAGGGTATTCAATTAGGAAAAGAGGAACACAACATATTTTCTAATCAGTCAAACTTACGGGCAGGGCGTCTTCATCCCATGTGGGGCTATCCTTTTTACTAAAAATGTCTCAAGCCAGTCAGAAACTACAAGAGCAGAATTGTTATAATGTGAGTATAACTTTTGAGTCCTTTTCCACTACTGACTTCGTATTTCATGTCCTGTTCAAGCTTTGCTGTTTTATTCATAGAAATAGGCAACATAAACACAGATATGGCCACAAAGTGAAGTGGTGATACAGTTTTTTTCAGTGTAATGATCAATTATTAAATATATAAAATTTAATAAACAGCTTTCCAAGCTTTTGAACAATGATTACTAATTGATTAGTAAAATTATCTTATGTAATTTAGACCACAATTTCAAACCAGTATATCTTATTCCTCTAACTACTTTTAAGATAGAATATACATAAATACAATAATTTCAAAACTATTCCTAGAGTTATAATAAAGCCTGAGACATCAACACTGATTTTAATTCATATTTCTCTTTTAGATCTTATGTTTTTCAAATGTTACACTTATTTTGAGAGCTTAGTAGGGTTTTATTATTTTGATGCTTTCCTAGGGTTTCTGTAATCTCATTAATTAAAAGTCTCATAATATAATACGTAAAACTTTTCTGTAGGAAAATAAAGGACTCCATTTAATGTTCCTACAAACAGGTCTAATATCTCAACCAATAAATAAATCAAGTGATGATGTTCTTATTGTTATTGCTCTGTTATATATTGAAGGGTTAACCTGTCACAGGCACTATGCTAATGGCTGTAAAAATGCATCCTTATTAATTTTCAGGACATTCTTGTGAGTTAGCTACTGTAATAATCTGCATTTTAGAGGTAGGAAAATTGAGGCTTAAAGTGGTTAAGTTTGATCTCACCCAAGGTCAAACATTTACTAACTGGTAGATCTAGAACCTGAATCCAGCCTATATTCTAACTTTCATAAAACTAACTACTTTGTTCAGGATAAAATTATATTATTGTAAATATAGAATATTTTATACAATTATAAAAAGGGCAGGAAATAAATGTCTCTATTTGCAATGTCTTTTTCGTGGCCTTGTTCTAATGTGTAGAAGCCTTGAAGGAGCAGACTGCAAACACGGTACATCCCCTAGCCTTTATACATCATATTATTCTTCCCTCTGATCATATATTAATAAATATTTATTGAACGGCTACTTTGAATTAGGAACCAGGGTTTCTGTGATGCTCAAAGCATGTTTGCTACCTTTTCAGCTCTATAGAATGTACAATAATAAGAAAAATAGGGTTAAGCAGTGCTTATAGTACATTATGACAAGTGGTACATAACAATATTGGAAGGCATGAATAACTCTGCCTAGGTTGGAATTAACAAATTTCTTATTTGATAAACTGTATTGTAATAGGATAGTGCTATAGTGACAAATATAATTGATTTTTTTTTTTTTTTTTTTGCTGGGCCATGAAAGAGTGCTTGTAAGGTTAACTAATAGCCACGTACATTTCTGCCAGAATTACTCTATAAGGCATATTTATGGATTCATTTTAACTATAAATCAAAAAGCAAATGCCTGGGCTGCCTCCAATTTTGAGCAAGTGCCAACAACTCTAGAGTCCCCCTTACAGTTCCTTCTAAGTCTCCCTTCTATTTATTTCTTTCTCAAAATTCAGTGTTTTATCCTGTTTGGGAGTCAGCCAGACTTGCAAGATTATAGGTCACTTACCTTAGAAGAGGTTCAAGAGGGACTGTTACATGCACCATATTCAAGGACAAGCCAGGATTCCTGTTGCCCAGCAGGTATTGGTCTGACTGTCTTAGGTGGAGAATAACCTGAAATCTTGCATACCTTCCTGAAAAATGTGACACTTGATGGAAGTGTCCAGTCACTATGATAGGATGGGATACTTTAGTACATATGATAGCAAAATTTATTAAAATAATCCTTTATATTTTATTTATAGTGCTATTGAAATAAGGCTACAAAAATGACTAAAAATAATGGTCAGTTTTGACTCCCTTCCCTTTCTGACTGCAACCAGTGATGTTTTGAAAAAAGCAATATTATTTATTTATTTATTTTTTTGAGACAAGATCTTGCTCTGTTGTCCAGGCTGGAGTACAGTGATGAGATCAAAACTCACTGCAGCCACAACCTCCAGGGCTCAAGCAATTATTCTACCTCAGCCTCCCGAGTAGCTGGGACTTCAGATGAACAGCACCATGCCCAGCTAATTTTTGTATTTTTTGTAGAGATGGGGTTTTGCCATGTTGCCCAAGCTGGTCTTGAACTCCTGGACTCAAGAGAAATGCAATACTTTAAAGAGCTGACATTGACTTTGTTCCAGAGTAAAAACGTATTTATGTGGAAAAGAGCAGAATTGTTTTAGTGGAGGAACAACACGTGGGATAGAATCAAGGAAATGAACATTGGGTATAGGACTTGGAAAATGAGGAAGAAGTGGCCCATATTGGCAGTGTGTTTTAGAACGAAGCCTGTTAATTCTTAGAACAGTCAGCTGCTTAGCAGGAAATAACTCAGTGGTATACCTACAGATGCTGAATTTTGTTCACTGGGACTTCTGTCCTAATAAAAGTCTCCAACATGCAGATTCAGATTTTCAAGGATACAGTTACTTTTCAGGGCATAATGCAGCTTAAAAAATGAATATGTAAAGGTCACCAGGACAGACCCAGGCCAGAGGAGATGTCCTAGATATTTGGACTAAATAAAACCTTCTAGACTTCTTTATGTTTCTGGAAAAGAGGCAGTCCATCTTTGGCTAATATATAATTTCTCTAGCACAGTAGAGTAGAGGAGAGCTGCAGATGAAGTATGAGCTTTTAAGAAACGAATTCAGTCTTCCTTATATATTCTCTGAGGGCTCCAATTAATATTTACCACGGAAGTAAAGCCTAAAGGCCATTTAGGCTATGATCCCTTGGGAAAGCTAGAATGGAGACCAAAAGAGAAATTCACAAGCTTTAGGGAAAGGATTAAAAAAATGATTAATCCGTGGCATCAGTAGCCCTATTGATTAACTATGTTGACTGAATTCATTTGACTAAGCAGGCACATTTCTGCTTCCTCCCTTTCTACTTTATATGCATCTTTTCTGTAGCAGCTCACACTTTCAGATAAAGAAAGAAATTTTACTTTATATAGGGAGATCAAGTATTTTTAGAATCTAAGACAATTCTGACTCTAAATCCTTCTATTACCCACACAACAGACTCTGAGATATAATTTTCTCTGCGCATGAGAATCACCATATGCAAGCACAAAATCTTAGTTAACTTCACTGATTGTACTGAGGATAGCGATAGCAAGATTAAAATGAACATCAGATAACTTCTAAATCATTTATGTTTAAGCACCAGAATAAGTTTTATAATTTCCTTACTAAATCCTCACTCTTAACTTCTTTTGTGGGAGATAAATTTAAAATGGTATGTCCATTTATATTTGCAATCTCAGAATCCATCTGTGGTAGGCAGTCTTTAAAATGGCTTTCAATGATTTCTGCCTCCTAGTGTCCACAGCCAGTGTAACCTTCTCCCCTTGAGTGTAAGCTAGACTTAGTGCCTCATTTTTAACAAATACAACATGGCAAAAATGTTATCATGCCATTTATTATATCCTTTTCTCTATTCTATCTTCATATTCTATCTTCTCTATCTCTCACTCCTGTGATTCTATGGAACCAAACCACCATGTTGTCACTAGCCATATAAAAAGTCCACATAGCAAAGTACTGGAGTCTCTGCTCAACATCCAGTGAAGGCCTGAAGACTACCAGTAGCTACTTGAGTGAGCTTGGAAGTGAATACTTCCCCCATCTGAGCCATGAGATGACTGTAGCCATTTATGACAGCACACAGCCTTGTGAAATTTCCTGAGTCAGAGACACCAGCCAAGCCATGCCCAGACTCCTGACTCAGAGAAAATGTGAGATAATAAATGTTAGTTATTTCAAGCTACTATGTTTTAGGATAATTGTTATGCAATATTAGTTAACTAATATACCAGCTGAATGGTGAGAGAAGGGCAAGAATCAGTATGGGCTAATGGATGCAGAGTAGAGAAACCACTGGTGAGAGGCAAGCTTGACATAGTCATCTGATCTAGGCTGAATTATCCTACCTGAATACTTACTTCTCTATATAATCAGAGAAAAAACAAGGTACAACTATTGCATCTACAGAAGACACATTCCAAGGAATACAGCTTTCTCAAAGCACATCACATGAGCCCTGGGCTCAGCTAACAAGAAATCCCCATGAACATAAACAGATGTTTTCATGTGCAGCTTCTGTCAGCTAATCTTGTAAATGGTGCCACATTTGCTTTCTACAATGAACTTGTAATAGTATTTCCTTAATATATCAGCAATTATGTTCCTGAAACTCATATTTGTTGAACATTACAATTGTACATTGATTTACCAGTTCTGAAAATCAGTTCTTGACTGCTCTTTGTAAATTTGAGTGAGATTCCAGAATAGACAATTCCTTTATTTGAGAATGAAGTATGTTTATATGGTATCCTCTTATCATGAAACCCTCACTATGGCCTTGAGTTTAATGTTGTGTGTGCGTGTGTGTGTGTGTGTGTGTGTGTGTAATATAAACAGGAATCAGAGTTCTGGTAGTGCTACAAAAGAGAGATACATTGAACAAAATTCTGTTCTCAAAAAAGACAAGTGAATGTTAGGAATAAGTGACATGTTGATTTCTTAATGCAAGATATGGGGTTACCATGGTGATAACTGCATAACATCTATATTTCTATAAAACCATCTGGGAGGGAGTGGAACATTCTTTTTAAAAAAGACATTATATCCTTGGCATATTATTTGTAGTTGGTTAAAAATAGCCCAGGCATGTGGGCATTTGCTATTCTTGTCATAAGCTTAGGCTTAGAAGAAATGCACACCAAACATCTCTCTCCCACCTCACACTCAGTAATTGACACATTACTTTCTACTCTTCTGTCCAGTAATTCTATCGTTTCCTCTCCAGTCTGCAAGGAAAACCTAAGACTACAATTTGGAGTTAATTTCTTACTACTTTTAGTGAGAATCTCTCTACCTTAAGACTAATGCCTTCAGTTACACAACAGGTAAATACCCTATACTGTCCTTTTCCAGGTTGGATTTTTCCCTAACTGGATGACACAGTCTTGCCTGAAGATGGTCAGTCCCCACAACACTTAGACAGATAGCTTTTCATAACTACGCTTAAAGTATTGAAAAGAAGTATAAAGAGGTTTTGAGTGGCTGTGGCATCAGTGATGGGGGAGCCACAGCTGTTTTAGAAGAAAGTTTTCTTGTTAGCAAGTGAGTTTTCTAAGGATAGAGGTTGTATCACATTCTTCTCTAAATGAAGTACCTAGCAAAATGAGGCAAACAAAATGTGTTGCGAACATTTTGGCTGAATATGGTTCATCAAAATATTGGTTACCAGTTGATATTCAAAGTGTCACCTTTTTCACAAGTTGAATTGTTCATTCTGAAAGTATTAACCCTCTCAAGCTGTACTGAGTCATGTGATAAACTGTTTCTTCTCAATAATCTTACTAATTAGGACAAGAACGATTTATCTAAAGCAAGAAGTGTAGCTTAAATATATATAACTATTGATCTCATTTGTTTAGGATTTTCTGCCCTAATCACGTTCATCTGCTATTTATAGTGTGTTGTCTTAAGAATAGGCAGGCAAGCTTTTAGCTTGATACAAATGAATATATGTGACATTCTTTTGGATGACATATTATGAAGTTGAATTTTGTATATATTTTGATCTTATTATTTTCACTTTTTATTAAACTCTTAGAGTTATTAACAGGTGAATTAGTAATAGGTGATTTATGAATCAAATTTTTTTTGTTTGTCTCTTACCTGCCTAAGATTGTTTTCAAAAAGGACTTAGTCTCTTCAGATCCAACTTTCATTTTAGATAAAGTAAGAAGCTGCTGACAGAATGTGATATGGGAAATATCAGGAAAGCCCCTTGACCCAGTCATCTCCTATTTCTTCCAGCTTGTATCTTTAAATTCCAGTTTTCTCTGGCTTAAAAGCTTGAAGACCCTGTTTAAAGGGCAAGTACTAGCTGGACTAGATAGAGTATTTATTTAAAGTCTATTATTTAAACTACCACATAATTACGCTGTTGGTGAGGCATCCTATCAGAGAGCAGGGCACAAAGATGATAGTTTAAGCAACAGACAACTTTGGAGTAGAGTATTAACCTTTCTCTGGAAATGGGGACCATCTCTGAATACTCCATGAAATTTGAGGACTGTGGGATGGGGTACCTAAAAGGAAGTGAAGAGATACTGACTATAATTATTAATGATGTTGCAGTTTTACTTAGGCCCTTATGAGCTGCTGTGCGGAATCATTACATTTTTCGTTCCTGTCAGTAAATCATTCATATGTATAAGAGACAATGAAATAGGGAAATTGATGAACCACGGCAATAAAACATATGCATTCTAAAAATCCGAACTAGAAGAAGTGTTAGTAGACATAATTTTGTCTTATCCTATTTTTCATCTTATATTACTCTCTTTTAAACTTTCAGGTTTAGATTGCTATCATTTATCCAATAATCACTTATTGAATCAAAAAGAAATGTGCTGAGAAGTCACTGTGCTTACTGTCTAACATAGCAACTGCTAACAGCAAGCTAATACAGAAAGATTCAGATATTATGAAAACCCAAAATAGAACCTGTCAATTACTGTTGATAGATTGAGTACCTACTCTGCTCTAAGTATTCCTACTAAGATCAGGTCATGAATATGTTGTGATTACAGTGTGTTTGATTAAGTTAACATCTGTCAACCCCAGGAGTCCTGCACTAACAGAATCAGATATTTTATTCCTTTCCCCATTAGTTAAAAACAAAAAGGGCTATTAGAAGTTTCTAGTATTCCATCACCAAGCAGAAAACCTGGTAAATGCCTACATTCAACAACACCAACACAGCACCAAACAAAAAATAAAGCAATTACTTTTAGAGGAAGAAGCTCTGGTTTCATAGGAACCTCAGCCTGCTCCTGGCCTTTCTTAGATTGTATTGAGTTATTTGGGTCTGACTCAAATCAGTAATAAATTTGGGAAAAAATAGCAATTTTGGCTTAGCTTCCTCCACTTCCCTCTTTCAAGTGAACTGTGCAGAAGTTGCATTTCTCTTTGCTGCTTCTTGTTGAGTGTCTTATAGAGCAGGGGTCCCCAACCCCCAGACCATGGACCAGTACCAATCCATGGCCTTTTAGGACCTGGGCTGCACAGTAGGAGGTGAGCAGCTGGAGAAAGAGCATTACCCCCTGACCTCTGCCTCCTGTCAGATCAGCAGCATCAAACTCTCATAGGAGTGCAAATCCTGTTGTGAATTGCACATGTGAAGGATCTAGGTTGTGTGCTCCTTATGAGAATCTAATGATAAATGTAATGTGCTTGAATCATCCCCTAACCATCCCTCTGCCCCGCCCTCATCCATGGAAACAGTGTCTTCCATAAAACCTGTCCTTGCTGCCAAAAAGACTGGGGCCACTGTATAGAGAGATGCTTACCCAAGTTTGACAGTGCCGTAACTTGGAAAACAGCTTGTCTTCTTTCTGGACTTCATTACTAGTAGGCCTACTTGCACAAGACATAAACCACATCCTCTAACCTGAGTGCTACCATTAAGAAAAATGTTCTTTATGCCTCAATGTTTACTTACTTAAAATTTTCAGAATTCAGAGATGGAAGACAATACTATACACTCTGAGACCCTTAACAGGCACAACCGCAACCACATTTACGGATAAATAGTAAGAGCTAATATTTGTTATATGCCTAATGAACATCAGACACTGTTTTATGTGCTTTACAAATATCTACTCCTTTAATCCTCATATAAAATTTTGGCATATGGATGTATGAAATGGTTACTATATATAGGAAACAGCTATTCTCTTAAATATCTTGAGATTATTGCCTCCCTGCAAAAATTGCAATAGATGGCTTTACATGCCCACCAATAATGTGTAAGAACATTCATGGCTTTACCTTTTTCCAAAAGGCATTTTGTAAGACTTCAATTTTTGAGATTATGTTAACAATAAAATTTATTTTGATCATTTTTAATTTGCAAATCCATTATTATTAAAGTTAAGTAACTCTTTGTTTATCCCATTATAATTTCTTGCTGTGTCAAATGCATGTTGCCTATTTTTATTTTGTGCTGTTTTTTTCTTACCTATTCTTAGTATATTTGATATATTATGCATAGTAGTCCTTTGTTACTTACCTATGTTAAAAATATCACATCCCACTCTTTGACTTGTGTTTTTACTGCCTATAGAGTTTTATAATAAAGTTAATTTAAATATTATCAATCTTTCCTTCCTTTCTTTGTTAAGCATCTTTATTGACATACAATTTAATATCATAGAGTTCCTCCACATCTTCACTAGCATTTCATGTTGTTGGTATTTTTCATTTAAGTCATTAGGATAGGTATTTAGTAACATCTTATTATGGTTTTATTTAGCACTTTCTTGATGACTAATGATGCTGAATATCTTTTCAGAGGATTATTTGTCATCTATGTATTCTCTTCTGTAAAGTATCTATTCATATCTTCTATCCATTTAATACATGGATTTTTTTTCTTTTACAATTGATTTTGTGTGCTGATTATATATTTTGGATTCTAGTCCCTTATCACATAGATGTTGTGCAAGTAGTTAAATAGTTTGCTCCAGTTCTGTTTTTTTTCAAGTAGGGTTTTGCACAAAGTAAATGTTTTTAATTTTGATGAAATCCAATTTACCAAATTATCTCTTCTGCATTGTGTTTTTGTGCCAAGGCTAAGATCTCTTTGCCATTCCAAGGATGTCTATCACCTTTCAAAAGGCTTTTTGGTTTTTACTTTATGCTAAAATCCATGATCCATTTTAGGTTAATTTTTATATAAGGTGTGAATTTAGAAAGCCTTTTTTTTGCCATATGGATATAAAATTGCACCAGCACCATTTGTTTAAAAGATAGGTTCCTTCATTGAATTGTTTTTGCATCTTTTTCAAAAATTAATTAGGCAATTTTTATGAGTCTTTAATGGGAGGTTCTGTATTTTACTCCACTGATCTGGAGATCATGTCAATTTATTCATTAATACCACAAAGATTTGATTACCATTGGTACAGGATACATCTTAAAATCAGGTAGACTTATTCTTCCCACTTTATTCTTCTTCAGAATGGGTTTAGATATTCTATATCATTTGCCTTTTTATATAAAGTTTATGATAATGTTGTCTATAGGTAAACAAAATATCTTACAGAAATTTTTATATGAATTGCATTACATTGGAATATGTATTTGGGGGGAATTTGTTTTCACTCTGCTGAATCATTAAATCTATCAGCATTGCATCTATCCTTATTTATATATTATAATATATATATATTATATATATATTATATATTATAATATATTATATATTATTTATATATATTATATATATAATATATATATAGTATATATATTATATAGTATATATAATATATATAGTATATAGTATATATAATATATATAGTATATAGTATATATAGTATATAATATATATATATTATATATAATATATATTATTTATATATTATATATACATGTGTATATATATACACACACATAATATATATATGCACACACATATATATAGTGTGTGTGTGATTGCTGTTGTCAGTAGATTATGGATACATATTTATTATAATGTAAGTTTTTGTTTCTGCTGGTACTGTCATATTACTAGCTAAAATGAGACATATATGTATATATACATATACACACATCTATTTGAATTTATTATTTATATTTATCTTATTTCTTGCACCTTTGTTGAATTTCCATTTTGGTTCTTGGTTTTGTTGTAGATTCCTTGGAATTTCCTATGTAAGTAACCATGTCAACTATAAATAAGAACAGATATCCTTCTTCCCTCCCTCCCTCCCTCACTTCCTCCCTCCTTCCTACCCATCCATTCATTAAATAAATAAATTAAATTCATTTTATTATTTCTTTTGAGATTTCCTAAGTTATGCATTATTTAAAAATGTATATATTTGATTTGCAAGTATTTGAAGGTTTTTCTGTTAACTTTTTATTAGTGATTTCTATTTTGCTTCTATTGTAGTCAAAGAACATAGTCTGTGTTCTCTTAATCCATTTAATTTTTTTAGGCTCAATTAATAAATCAGCATATAATCCATCCTAGTTAATATTTTGTAGGCACTTGAATAGTATGTATATTCTTCTGTTGTGGGTTTGAATAGTCTATGAATCATTAGAACTTCATGTAGGCGACTTTTTTTTAGTTTTCTATTATATCTCTGTTAATACATGTGGCTGCTCTAACAATAGTTAAAAGAAGGACATAAACATCTCCAACCATAATTTTGGATTTGTCTTTTTATTATTTAAAGTCTATCATTTTTTGATTCATATGTTTTCAGCTCTGTTGTTTGGTACGTACACAGGCATCTCTTCTTTGTGAATTGACTCATCTGTAATTATATAATGTCCTCATTCACCGGTAATTTTCTTTGCCATTCACTTTGGTTTATATTAATACAGGTACTTACTCCTTCTTATGGTTGATATCTGTATGCTTTATATTTTTCCATACTTTTATTTTTACTTTGCCTATAGCATTATATTTGGAGTATGTTTCTTATAGATGGCATATAGTTGGATCATGTTTTATTCACTCTGTCAATCTGTCTTTTCATTGATGTATTTAAATCATTTACATTTAATATACCTATTGATATATTAGGGGTTAAGTTGGCCATTTTTGTTCTGTTTTTACTTTCTATGTTTTCTTTGTCCTGCCTTACACTGGGATACATGAATATTTTTAGAATGTCACTCTTATTTATCTCTAAAAATTTTTGAATGCATATTTTTGTATAGATTTTTGTGTGATTGCTGTTGGCAGTAGATTACAGATACATGATTTATTGCAATATAAATTTTTCATTTCTATTGGTACTGGCATATTACCAGCTAAAATGAGAAATATAAATATTATCCCCATTTTATCTCTTTACTTTCACTAATTTATAGTTTAATTGTGTTAATTTCTCTTCCTACATTTGGAACTATATCAGATAATGTTATAATTTTTGCTTCACATATCAACTATAATTTAGGAAACTCAAGAGGTGAGAAAAATTCTATTGTATTTGCCTATATAGATGCTTCTCAACTTATAATGGAGTTACCTCCTGAAAAACCTATCATAAATTGAAAATATCATAAGGCAAAATGTATTTAATACACCTTATCTACCAAACACCATGGCCTAGCCTAGCTTATCTTAAATGTACTTAAAGCATTTACATTAGCCTACAGGTCGGAAAAATCACCTGACATAAACACTATTTTATAATAAGGTATAGAATATCTCATGTAATTTATTCAGTACTGTACTGACGTAGTTTCTACTGAATGCATTTCACATCATTGTAGAGTTGAAAAATGGTAAAGCAAACCACTGTAAGTCAGAGACTATCTTTGCTTACTGTTTCTTCTTCTTTCTAGATACCTCAAGAATCTCTCTTGTATTATTTCCTTTCAGTTTAGAGAAATTCCTGCAGTTATTGGAAAATAAGGGAATATCTTCTTATGAAAAGCTTTTCTGCTCCTGATTTCTTAACTTAAAATGTCAAGAATTATCTTCATTTCTCTATCATTCCTGAGGCATAGTTTCACTAGATGTAGTAAGCAAAGTACAGCCTGAGTAACACGCTTTAATACTAAAAAACTTCCATTTTAAGATAGGTCTGCTACAAGCTTTTTATCTCAGTTTGTATTTATCTGGGAATATTTATATTTCACCAGGGCCTTTGAAACATATTTTTTTCTGGTTGTAACATTGTTGGTGGGCAGTTGTTGTTGTTATGGGTTTTTTTGTTTGTTCATTTTCTTTTAGCACTTTGAATATGTCAATTTTCTTCCTTCTGGCCTCCAGTGTTTCAAGTGATGAATTAGTATATTATCTTATTAAATTTCTGTTGTCTGTGAGGAGTCATTTTTCTCTTCCTACTTGGGACATTTTCTCTTTGCCTTTGGGTTTCAATATTTTGTTTGTAATGTGTTTGGTTGTGGATTATTTTATGTTTCTCCTACTTGGTGTCCCTTGAGCTTCTTTAATGTGAATATTAGTATATATCATCCATTTTGAGAAATTTCCTTTCATTATTTATTTAAATAATTTTTCATCTTCCTTTTTTCTCTTTGCTCCCATATAATGGATACTCCCATTATATGTATCTAGGTGCAGTTAATGATGTCCGGATTTGTCAAAGATTCCATTCACTTTTCTTTTTTTTTCTCTGTTTCTCAGATTGTTTAATCTCTGTCCATCTGTCTTCAAATTTGCCAATTATTTTTATAACTCAATTCTACCGTTGAATTATATAGTAATTTTTAATTTTATATATTTACTTTTAAGATTTATTTAAATTTATATGACATGTAAATATAAATTTTGTTTGTATTTATAATAGCTGATTTGATGTGTGTTTCTACCTCCACTAGTATATGCTTACTCTCACAGTCAGTTTGGTTTCTCTTAGGCAAGGGTTTAATATCCAAATCTGTAAGGAACTTAAGAAATTCAACAAGCAAAAACCAAATAACCCCAGTAATAAGTGAACAAAATACATGGACAGATGCTTCTCAAAATAATACATACAAACAGCCAACAAACATATGAAAAAATTCTCAACATCATTAATCATAAGAGAAATGCATCAAAATCACAATGAGGTACTGTCTCTCACCAGTCAGAATGGCTATTACCAAAAAGTTAAAAAAAAAAACAAAAACATATTCTGGTGAGTCTGGAAAAAAGGGAACATTTATACACTATTGATGGAAATGTAAATTAGTTCAGCAACTGTGGAAGAAGTTTGGAGCTTTCTCAAAGAACTTAGCACTACCATTTGACCCAACAATCTCATTACTCGTTATCTATCCAAAAGAAAATAAATTGTTCTACCAAAATGATGCATGTACTTGAATTTTCATCACAGCATTATTTAAAATATCAAAGACATGGAATCAAACCAAGTGCTCATTAATGGTGAATTGGATGAGGAAATGTGGTACATATACCCCATAGAATGCTACACAACCATAGAAAAGAGTCACATTGTCCTTTGTAGCAACATGGATGCAGCTGAAGACCATTATCCTAAGTAAATTATTTCAGGAACAGAAAACCAAATACCTCATGTTCTCACTTATGAGAACTAAACATAGGGTATTCATGAACATAAAGATGGCAACGATGAACATTGGGGACTACTAGACAGGGGAGAAGAAGGGAAGCAAGGGTTGAAAAACTAAGTATTGTGTTCTATGCTAGCTACTTGGATAACAGGATCAACCATACACCAAACCTCAGCATCACACAATATACTCAACAACAAATCTGCACATGTATCCCTTGAACCTAAAATAAAAGTTGAAATCATAAAAAAAGGAAGAGAAACAAACAAACTACATCACACCACACACACACACAAATAAAAATCCTGAAAAAATTACAGTTACAATTAAAAAATCTTTCCCTATACTCAGGTTTTAAAAGTATTCACTTTTGTTATTTGAAATCTTAATTGTTTTGGCCTTTGGTATGGTTTGAGGTCTAACATTTAAGTCTTTAATCCATCTTGAGTTAATTTTTGTATAAGGTGTAAGGAAGGGGTCCAGTTTCTGTTTTCTGCATATGTCTAGCCAGTTGTCCCAGCAACCATTTATTAAATAGGCAATCCTTTCCCCATTGCTTGTTTTTGTCAGGGTTGTCAAACATCAGATGATTGTAGATGTATGGTGTTATTTCTGAGGTCTCTGTTCTGTTCTCTTGGTCTATATATCTGTTTTGGTAACAGTACCATGCTCTTTTGGTTACTGTAGCCTTGCAGTATAGTTCGAAGTCAGGTAACGAGATGCCTCCAGCTTTGTTCCTTTCACTTAGAATTTTCTTGGCTATTCGGATTCTTTTTTGGTTCCATATGAAATTTAAAGTATTTTTTTTCTAATTCTGCAAAGAAAGTCGCTGGTAGCTTGATGGGAATAGCATTGAATTCATAAATTACTTTGGGCAGTACGGCCATTTTCACGATATTGATTCTTTCTACCCATGAGCATGGGATGTTTCTCCATTTGTTTGTGTCCTCTCTTATTTCCCTGAGCAGTGCTTTGTAGTTCTCCTTGAAGAGGTCCTTCACATCCCTTGTAAGTCGTATTCCTAGGTATTTTTTTTCTCTTTGTAGCAATTGTGAATGGGAGTTCACTCATGATTTGGCTCTCTGCTTTTCAATTCTTGGTGTATAGGAATGCTTGTGATTTTTGCACATTGATTTAGTATCCTGAGACTTTCCTGAAGTTGCTTATCAGCTTGAGGAGTTTTGGGCTGAGATGATGGGGTTTTCTAAATATAAAATGTCATCTGCTTTGCTTTTTTGTCTTGTTATTATGTAGTATTTATTATGATGATATTTGTGTATTTATTTTTGTCTCTGATTTTAGCCTTCTATCAGTGAGCTTGTTTCATCCATTGCAATAAATTCCTGCATGTTATGTTCTCAAATACTTCATGTCTCTATTCTCTATTTCACATATTTCTCATGACCAAATTATTTATACACACACATACACACACACACACACACACACACACACACAGAGTACTCTTATCTAGACTGGATATCTCTTAAATTATTCTACTTTTCATATCTTTTAGTCTGTTTGCGTTCCACTCTGGTTGCATTCTTATCTCTTTTGCATTTTTAAGAAATAACTCACTCTTTTCCTAAACTATTTTAAAGCCACTGTTAAATCCATGTGTTGAGTTAAATCTCAGTTATTATATTTTTTTAGTAAAAATTGCGTTTAGGACTTTAAATGGATTGTTGATAATTTTTGTGTAAGATTTATTTAAAGAATTTCCAATTTTTTTAATATACAGTAAGCATCATTATATTCTGTGCCTGGTCCCTCTGGATCTGAATATTAGCATATTACTTTCTCCTCTTTATTTTTTCGGCTGGTTCTTGCTCACAGTCCTTTGTTTCATAATTTTTTGAGAATGATTGCTCATACTCTTTAGAAAATTAATTTTTATAGTCATTTACAAAATGGATGAATCATTTACAAAAAGAATGAAAGTATGTTTCTCTAGAGTTAGTCAGCTTTGTTTCTATAAACTGCTTATGAAAACATTATTAGAACAATTCAATTCGAATGAATTTAAGGCTTAAGGTATTTTTTTGTTTAGTTCTGTTTCTTTCCATTCATTGGAATGAAGAATCACATTTGTTCCCAAGTGACATTACAACATTTTTTCTTTCTCTGGAAAGTGCCAAAGAAATATTTATTATAGTTTTATTTTAATAAATTATTTCTAGTTTATCACCAAATGTATGCATTTTGGGCATCAGTTTCATTCAACATTCAGGGCAGAATGTTGACCTGCTGAGATTCCCCAGCATCAGTAAGCCCTATATTTTTTTTGTCTTCTTCCCATAGCCCTCTGACATAGGTGAACTAGAGTTTCAATTATCCAGGATTGGCAAATTACCTAACAACATGGTTTTACTGTTGTCATTTCTTTCTGGAGTCCTACCTTCACTTAGATTTGATATGATAATTCTTCACTATCTATGAAGCTTTTAACAGTTTTATTATTTTTTCTGGTGTTTTCATTTTCAGCAAGGAGTTTGGTTTGACCATGTAGGAAGCCATATTTCCAGAAATGGATGTCTATTCCCATCTTTATAGATAACTTTTACAGAAGGAATTTTGGATTGTAGTGCTATTTCCTCACACCCAAATTTTGCTGTAGAACCTCATTGCCACTCCAACTGCGTATTTGATAAATCGTATGTTTATACGTTTTCTGAAATTTGTTCTTCCCTTTTCAATGTACATATTTTACCCTCAACTGGTATTCTTATCTCTTTTAAAAACAGACAAAAAACACAGGCAAGAACAGAAAGCTAAGATTGCTCTGCGTTTTAATCAGCAATCTAAGCAAAATTAACATGAAGACACTGGGATGCATATTTAGTTCAATTAAGAATATATATCTAAAAATATCAATCTATGTAAAGGTATAAGTCTGGTATAAGGACCCTTTCATAAAATTACCTGATTCTATAATCATAAACTGTAGGTTCATCTCTTTTACTAGGTGAGTAATCTCCATATTTGAAGATATGAGCCACCATTCCATAATGCCCTACCAGAGTTTAATTAGCAATGTTTATTGCTTTTTATGAAAATGAAAGGCATTATGTGCATGCACACAGCTTACAAAGCAAGGGATTTTCTCTAGTGTTTGGTTTACCTGATTTGTATTTACATGAAACAAATTAGATCACTGGCAAATTGCCATTTCTGTTGATATGTGAATAAAAGCTCAAGTAAGATAGTACTCTGAAGAAACTATAGACAGAAAAAAAATGAGTCATTGGGCTCTAATTCTCTCAGATGTATATAACTTATTGGATGTTCTCACATTGCCTTATACATCTTTTCTCTAGGTTTATCTCTCTAGGGAGGTCAGATTTTGCAAGGAATCTTGTGTATGACTTAAATATATTATAGATTACTATAATTTTGGAGTTACTCAAAGGCAGTTCCTAATTATTATTTTTACCCATGCTTTTTTGATTAATATAAAAGCCTTAAACTGATGCACATAAAGTTTTGACCCCCATTTAATGTTACTTAATAGTGCATGAAACCAAAATAAAACAATAATTTTGAATATATATTTTTAAATGATAAATGCTTCTCCTGAATTTCTGATACTACTTTTTGAGTATCACATCCCTTTTCACACTGTAAGACTAATCATAGTGTATCTTCAGCTGATGGAACTTCCTGAGGTATTAGCTAAAATAGTGACCTTGCTCATATATTTACAATTTTGGTTTTAAAATTATTCCATTAAAGAATTGAATAAATGTCAGGCTTAATGACTCTACTTAGATTCTGTCCTTCTTCATGTGTGGTAGAGTGTCTTGCCTTTCCATACATCTATTATCAATTAAATAAGATGAAGGACATGAAAATAGAAAATAGTTAACAAAATTAAATATTAAAAGTGATTTAAAAATCTGGCCAGTATATTTGGAATAATTCCTTCAAATAGGTTTCATTTAAATAACACTTTTCTATTTTGACACCTAACAGGAACTTTACTATCTCTGTATGAAAGATGGGATTTTGTCATAAATTAGACTTCAACAGGAATGTCTCCTGTTAGACTTAATCACTCTGTATCAGCTCTGACAAAAAGAGTATAGCATATATTAGTATGTAATTTTCCTCCTCCTTCCTTCAAACTGGATAAAGGTCCAAGTTATCATTTTTTCAAAGTACCATCATTCTCAATTCCACTAATATTTTCATCTGGCATATAAGAAACCCAAGTCAGAACTGCAGAGAAAAATAACAGTTCTTATTTCTGGAGGGCTGAACAGAAACTGGAATATAAAAACTGGAGTGTCTGAGTGGAAGAAATTCTGTCCTTGAAACTTGGGAAACCAATTTTATGCAAAACAAAGAGCAATTTAAGGCCAAGAATAGGATATATTTGTGCTAGAGTAATAGTGAATACCTAAGTATCTATAAAATAAATAGATTCATGCTTTTTGGCATATTGCTAGAATAATATCATGTACCAGTCTATTTGTTTTTAGACAGAGTCCATTTTTGCTTGAGAGGTCTCATTACTGGCCTATTCACAGTCCATATTGGATGTTAGACACAACTGGATTATATTCTTTTTGTGAGTTTTGCCAAGTTCTATGTGTTGGCATCATTAACAGTCTCATCCTCAACTCCAGTCCACTTGAAACTCCCTGTAACTGTTGCATGCACAAATTATTTCCTGACTGCCTGACTTTGCTTTGGTCTGGCTTACAGTGAAGTCCAAGAGAGAACATCCAGGAAAGCAGGAGCATAGGCTGCATAGCCCTCCTAAGTATTCAGTCTTGTATAGTACTGTGGTGATTTCTCCGTAAGGTCTACCCAGCATGGAATTCAAAATGATGTGGTGTGAATTTTATAATGACAAAATCAAAATTTAAACAAACCATAAAATTAGAAGGATGAAGAAGTGGAGCTTTATGAGAGCTCAACAACCAACACTTAACTTTCTTCAGTCATTATAATTAAATCCAAAAGTATTTCTGTGGACTTAAATGCCCTGTGTGAATCTGGCCCTTGCTGACCTGTGAGGACCTATCATCACATTCCACTCTTTCCTTCAATCACTGTATACCAGAAAACCAATCTCTCCATTTCTCTTAACTCCTGAGCTCTTTTCTCCATAAGGTCTTTGCTGCTCTATCTTCCACAGGTTTTCCTTAGATTTCCATCTACATGATTCCTTAAGATCTCTGCTCAACTACTCATTAGAATAACCTTCTCTCACTACCTGCTCTACATTAGCTCTGCCAGTCACTCCTTATCACATTAGATATGGATACAGTAGATTACAAATTACATTTCCATTAAAACTGTCAAAGAAAGAAATGAATAACAAAATGATAATCCTCTGAAAAGTTTCCTGTGTATGTTTTGACCTTTTTTTATATTAAAATCCATAGACAAAGGAACATAAGCAAACTTTCAAAAAGTATTTTATCAAAATGTCAAATAATTTTGGACTAATTTATTATACAGTTTTGTAGTCTATATGAATACATATGTATATAATATCGGTGCTTCCAAATATGAACTATGTAAATATATTCATAAATATACCTTGGTTTTACACATGAAAACAAATCTATTCTTAGTCACAGTAATATATTCAAGATGTTAAAATTCTAATATAAAACATATTGAGTATGATTTAAAATGAACAATTATAGTGCATGGATGAGTGAGTAACACAATAAAGGAAATTATCACGTGTCAAAAATATAAGAAAAGTGTAAACCTGAGAAGTAAGCAAGCCCCAAAGCAGATGGCTGCCTAAAGGCATCTGATAATCTCCAGTGTTCTCAGACTTTGGCTGTAAAAAGATGCGATTCACTGTATGAGAAGTTAGTTTGGAGACCCCTGTATAAAATCAACAACTTGAATGGGAATAACTCCAAGTGAAATTCTGGACTAGTAAAACTAGGAAATATTCCTGTCTCCAACAATTAAAAAAAAATGTAAAAGAAAGCTCCAACAAAGGTTTGGAACATGGATTCAAACTACTCACATGGCCAGAGGGGAAAAAAGACTAGAAATTTAAAGTAGACTTGGATGATAAGGGCCCTAGGTACCTAGTAGAAACTAAAATAAATCTTCTCTGTCAAATACCGCACAACCAAGACCTCAGAGAACTCCCATAAAGTTTTAATGAGTATAATCTTAAACTCAAAAACAACACAAATGCATAATAAAACAAAAAAATTAGAAACTCTAAAGTGAAAATACAAACGTGTGATTTTGGAATTACTGTATGAAAAAATGAGAATATGTTATATGTTTAGAGAAAAAGTAAACGAAATTATGAGTAATATTAAAGCCTATCACAAGAGTAATTTGAAAATTATAGTTAGATATTCTATATCTGAATACAATATTTCAATGAAAAATATTCTAATTAATTAAAATCAAAAGCTCAATGAAAGGATTAAAAGGAAGATTAGACATAGATTAAGAATTACTGAACCAGAAGCTGAACTAAAAGTAAAAAGTCATCAAGAATTCAGCCTGAATTACTAAAAAAAAAACAGTTGCAGAGAAATGTTGAACAAAGAAAGCATATAAGTTAATGGCATAGTTAATTCAGTTTATTATATTATTTGGGAAAATAGTAAATATACTAAATACTAATAAACTTTGTTCATTGAATGTACATTATGTAATTAGGAAAATCACTGTACATAAATGTCACATATAATATCTCTATTTTGAAACTTTGTGTGGTGAAGGAGAATTGAAGGTAAAAACATGTACAAATAAACAAACTTGAAAACTAAATCTGTCCAAAACAAAGCAGAAAATCCCTTATCCTTTTATTTTTATTTTTAGAGATAGGGTCTTGCTCTATTGCCCAGGCTGGAGTGTAGTGGTGCAATTATGGCTCACTGTAATGTCAACTTCATGGGCTCAAGCGATACTGCCACCTCAGCCTCCCTAGTAGCTGGGACTACAGGTGCGCACCACCATGCTCAACTTCTTTTAAAAATACTCTGTGGAGACAGGGTATTGCTCTGTTGCTCAGGCTGGTCCTGAACTTCTGGTTTCATGCCATTCCTCCTTGGCCTCCCAAAATGCTGGGATTACAGGCATGAGCCACCATACCCAACTGGGAACAGTTTGCTAATGCATAAAGTAAATTCAAATTAAAAAGAAAACCAATTACATTGAAATGCTTTATTATCTACCAACTCGCTATGGGTCTGTCATGCTCCAGTTAAGAATTCCTATAAATCTCAGCCAATGAACTATAGCAAGAAAAATAATAAAAAGATAAAATGATTTGAAAAGAAGAAAGAAAATATCTACAAGTGATAAATAAGAATACCTAGTAAAAATGTATTTGCATTGGTAGGATTTAACAAGGATGCTAGATTTAAAAAATTAATATCTAGATTTAAAATATTAATATACAAACAAAGCTTGTACTTTAATACTATAGCATCATGCGGTCAATACATTGCAGACAGGTACTATTTATAATAGGAACAATCATATCATGTATAGAAAAAGCATAATATGAAGCGTGCAAGGCTGTTATGGAAATGTTTATAACATGTTAAATGCATGCAAAAAGTCTAGAGACACCTATACCATTTTTAATTAAAATGTAATATTTAAAAAATGTAAATTATCCTGATAATGACTCATAATTTTGATTCTTTTCTAATCAAATACCAACAGATGTATTTTCTGGATGTTGATGCATTAATTCTAAAATATATGTGGAAGAGGAAAGAACCAGAAAAAGCCAAGACAAGCCTCAAAAAACACCATGATTGCAGAGCACCATGGGACGTGTGAGAATGAGTGTGTGTGTGTGAGTGCGCACGTGCATATGTGTGTATGAGAGAGAGAGAGAGAGAGATCCTTACAGAATTCCAGACCTATTAAAAAGTTAGACTAATTGAGTCTATGTTTTATAGTTGTGGAGAAAGACAACAAATTAGGCCAAAATTAGAGAACAAAGTTTCCAAACACTGTCTCATGGATATAAGAAAACTGACATGAGACAGAGATGGCATTGGCATTGAAGGTCAGTAGGGAAAGATGAAACTATTGAGTAAGCAATTGTTGATGCAATTAATCCAATTATCTATAAGGAAAAGTATAAAACTGACTATCTACATTATTCTATATTAAAAAATCAATTCCAGGTAGAGTAAAGATAAATGTCAAAGACAAAACTTGAATTAAATAAAGAAAATGTAGAAAATAGTCTCTTTTATTAGGGGTTAGACAAGGATTTCTTCAGCAAGACACACTTAGAGTCTATTAAAATAATAATTGAAAAATTATCAATCAATAAAACTAAGAACTTTCATTTATCAAAAGATATTAAAAAGGAATATGGAGCCAAAAACTATAGAAAATATAGTTGTAATATGTTTAATTGAAAAAAAGTAATATCTAGAATATATAGAGATAAGATATAGATAGCTGTATTTTAAGACTCTGTGTGTGTATATATATATATGTATATATAATTATATATGTGTGTGTATATATGTATAAAATCAATATATCAAAGAAGAACAGTTCAGTAAAAAATGGGTCAAAGATATGAACAGAGTTTTATGGAATATGAAAGATAACCAATAAATATGTAAATATGCTCAACCTAATTAGTAATAGGGGAATTGCTAACTAAAACCACAGTGAAATTTTACTACACATCCAGCAGGATTAGGAAAAAAGTCTTGAAATCTCAAGAATGTCGAACATCATAAATGTTCATAGCCTATTCTGGAAAGCTTCCCTGGTATTGTTGACTGTGCACACACTGATGATGCAGAATTACCAGTCCCAGGAATAGACTTTTGGCAGGTTCAGGAAAGAATTATATAAAAACATGTTTAAAGGCATCTTTAAGAAAAAAAAGTCACTGAAATTAATGCTATGCCTAGTAAGAAAAAATTGAGAATAGTGGTCACTCTGATGGTAGTTTCTTTTGCTGTGCAAAAGCTCTTTAGTTTAATTAGATCCCATTTGTCAGTTTTGGCTTTTGTTGCCATTGCTTTTGGTGTTTTAGTCATGAAGTCCTTGCCCATGCCTATGGCCTGAATGGTATTGCCTAGGTTTTCTTCTAGGGTTTTTATGGTTTGAGGTCTAACATTTAAGTCTTTAATCCATCTTGAATTAATTTTTGTATAAGGTGTAACGAAGGGATCCAGTTTCAGCTTTCTGCATATGGCTAGCCAGTTTTCCCAGCACCATTTATTAAATAGGGAATCCTTTCCCCATTTCTTGTTTTTGTCAGGTTTGTCAAAGATCAGATGGTTGTAGATGTGTGGTATTATTTCTGAGGGCTCTGTTCTGTTCCATTGGTCTATATCTCTGTTTTGGTACCAGTACCATGCATGCTGTTTTGGTTACTGTAGCCTTGTAGCATAGTTTGAAGTCAGGTAGCATGATGCCTCCAGCTTTGTTCTTTTGGCTTAGGATTGTCTTGGTTGGAAACCATCATTCTGAGCAAACTATCGCAAGGACAAAAAACCAAACACCACATGTTCTCACTCATAGGTGGGAATTGAACAATGAGAACACTTGGACACAGAGTGGGGAACATCACACACTGTGGCCTGCTGTGGGGTGGGGGGAGGGGGGACGGATAGCATTAGGAGATATACCTAACGTAAATGACCAGTTAATGGGTGCAGCACACCAACATGACATGTGTATACATATGTAACAAACCTGCACGTTGTGCACATGTACCCTAGAACTTAAAGTATAATAAAAAATAAGTAAATAATGATGAATAGTGGTATATTCACATAATAAAATATATAGCAGATAAAAATTAATAAACTGTGGATACACACTAAACATGGATGAATTTTCCTAAAATTTTGGGGTGTGAAAAAGAATTTCAGAGTTTTTACTACTTTTTTTATATAAAGTTCAAATTCAAACATATATACATAGATACATAAACATACATTTCTTATATGCACATACACACAAACATACGCACACAGACACACTTAACTAAAACCATGAAAAAAGCAAAAAATTAGCTAACATAATGTTTAGGATAATGGTTATGTTTGCTGGGAAGGGAGGAGAATGCATCCCAGAGACAATCACAAAGATAAACACAGGGCCTTCGAGTATTGATGTTTTATTTGTAAAGTGGAGGTGTAGTTATATAGTCAATACAATTTATTATTCTTTCAATATTTTGTACATCTCAATGAGACTCTTTTGTATGTATGAAAATAGAACTGAAAAATAAACACATACAGCAGAAGAAGGCTGTAGCCAGCGCAACTCTAACATTAGAAATAATATAGTACACAGCCTGAGCATCCTGTGGGTATGGAACTTTACATGTGCAGAATAATTCTATTTTCTGTCAAATTTTTAAACTAACTGGCTGAAATAATGAGAATATGCTTTAAGAAATGTTGCAACTAATTTAAATTTGTTTTCTAAACCACCTTCATCTTCCTTTAGCATAGAGCAAATGTTAAGGATTATGCTAACGGTTTCCTGCAGAAAATGGGTGAATCAAAAACACTGTCTGGTCTCATCTTATTGTTCTGTTAGCTATGTAACAGGCTCTATCAGGCCCTGAGCAAATTATTCATTCATTCATTTTTATTCATATGCAAATTGAAAATAAACTGTTGATATGTATTCTGCTGCAGGCACCGTGCCAGTGACTATGGGTACAAAGACGGATAAAGCATGAATTTACCTGGGCATAACTCACAGCTGACCAGAGCAGGAAAACCTTGGTACCATCGGTAAGTGGTATCTGAGATTATACTTACTTCCTTAGCCTTGGTTTACTTTTTAATTTCAGTGTGTTTCTGAAATCTAACCTATATCTTTAACTCTCAATATCCTTATCGGCATCCTGAAAACCTGATTTTCAGGAGATGTTTGTCACTGCCTCATTTGGAAATGAGGAGCATCAGAGAAGATCTTTTCCAAACATCCTCCCGCAATCCCTAAATGTTTCTGCGCCCAGGACTTCCTGCTGTTATGCCCTCACCTTTCCTTTGGTGGTCTCTGGGATACAGCTAGAGATATTCTGTATTGGCCTAATAGTTGGGAATTCCCTCTAAAGCCAGGCCATTTTGATTTGCAGGGTCCTTTTTGGTTTTTGCTTCATTTCCTTCAAAGTCTAAAACCCTGAAAAGCTAGGATGCCTCGAGATTAAACCCCCAGGGTTTCTAACGTTGTCTTCCTCTTAAGTGCTGCAGCAAGCCAAATGCCAGTGAGAAAATAGCCTGTGGGCAGTCCCTGAATTAGCTTAGCTTTGGGATGCTCTTGGACCCTGTGTGAAGTCTTCTGCAGAGGAATCTCTGGGGAATATTCCTCAGCCTGTGGTTACTTAAAGTTTCATTTTAAAAGAAAATGATTCTCAGCTGAACAAACAGAACAGAAGGCAGCTGACTTGACGAAGGGAAGCTGAGATAACTGATTTTGACCATTTGGGCTTTTTTCTTCGGGAGCCAGAAAACACCTACATACCATATTGTGAGGCTGGAGACTTCTGGGTTCTGTGGTTAAACTGCTACCCTGGCATTATTAAGATCCAGAATTCATGTGTTCCTCCCTTTAACAGCTGAATTAAAGGGGAAAAAATTTCCCTAGGGAGAAAGTGGACAGTTCTTACAGGAAATTATAGTGAAAGGTTATCTCCATCATATATATAGGTTGTGCCAAAATTTCCCTTGGGAGAAGAACTGGAGAATGACTAGATTTAATAATAAAATTTAAAAAATCCAAAAATGAGGGATTCATCACAATATTATTTAATAATATTTTTAGTAAAATATAACTTTTAAAAAATAAGCAGCTGTATTTTCAAAAGGGAATATCTGAAATCACAAATATAAATTTCATCTTCACACATATTTGTAACCTTTTGTGTCTTTGAGGCCTTCAGTTAGATGCTATGGAGCATACAGTGATAAATCAGAAATGGGTTCTGCCCTCAAAAGAATGGCATTGAAGGAGAATAGATAACATGTACAAAAATATCTAAAATATAATGCATAAAAGGGTAACTACTCTAATAGAGGTGTTAACAAAATTTTCTGAGCTGATGATGAAGTTTTCACTCACAGCTATCTAAGCAAGAAAATAAAGTAAACATCATCCAAAAAATTAAAGAATATAGGGTTTGAGAAATAGTACGTAGTACAGGTTTGTTAGGATAATAGTGATAATTATCACATAGGGACTGAAATCTGAGACTGCTATGAATAGACTTCATGTGATAAGTGGATAGAGTTGAAGGTTTTTGATTGTATATGTTGTTTGGTTGGGGATATGTCATAATTATAACTTCTTTCTTGAAAAATTAACTGGCTGTGGCATCCATATTAGAAATGGTAGGGAAAATGAAGTTGGAGACCATGAAAAAAAATATTAAATAGAGATATGAGGAGGTCAGAAAATATATCTATGAAATGGAACAATAGGAATAAATATGAATGATACATTAGCCAAAGACTGTACCAGACTTGACAAAATAATAAATATGAGAGGATTAAAAGTGAATTAAGAAATTCAATTTAGCAAATATTTTGAGCGCTTGTTATTTCAGAGAATATATTGAGTTCTGAGTTCTTTGATTAAAGAATTTATAATTTAACTACAATAATGATAGTATCACCACTAACAATAGATAAAATTGTCTTTGAAGGTAATCGATATAGCACGAATTGAGCTTGACATGGCAGAGACATTAAGAAAATCAAGTCAAAAGGTATTTGTAAATTTGGAGGGGTAGGTGGAGAACACAAAAGAGAAATTAAAAATGTGGGTGGAAATTTATAACCAAAAAGTGAGATATGAAACTGTAGAGAATAGTTGAAAAAAAACAGAGAAAAGAAAGCTTTCCCTATATCATTATCAACATTGAATATTGTTAAAGGTAAAAAAAGATGTTAATAAGAGAGACAAGAAGACTTAGGGGAGAACTGATGAAATAAAAGGTATTTCAATTTCTTGGTGACTAAGAAAAGGCAGAATTTCAAGAGGTAGGTGTGATAAAGCCAAAATTGCATAGCTCATTACATTAATTGGCCTATGGGAGAGGGCAATAATGCAGTTATTAACACTTGATAATATGAGTTTGAATATAAGGCAGGAGAAATAAAAATGCAATAGTTTAGTGATACAATCATGACACAAAAGAATAGATGACATCGACAGAATTTTCAAAAAGCTTTAAAGTAAAAGAACAGATTATACTATGATGGTTGGTCCAAGGGAAATAGCTTCTAGTGACTTTTTTTCTATAACTTGTTTCCGTATAAAGAAGACATATATGTATAAGGACATATATAGAGAGAAATAGAGCCAACTACAGTAGTTATTTGTTGTCTTTTGGACATTTAATATTGTTTTACAAACTCATAACCCAATTTCTATTTGAAATATTAACCCTCTCTTCTTGGTCTATGTGACCGTGGTGCAATTGACTTCATACTCCCTTGCTCACTCACCTTCCTTAATTCTAGGCTTCCTGAATTCAGATCTGATCAATTTAAGCACTTCCTTCAACTGGAGAGAGAGATTGATTTAGAAACGTTATATGATTGAAAGACTATTGTATCAGAGATATTGAGAGACTATTTCAGAGTTTTTGTTTTGTTTTGTTTTTTGTGCCAACAAGGGAATAGATTCTTATTCTTCCCATAGATCTCATGATGGATTGAAGTGATACTGAAGTTTCTTATTACCTGTATCTGGAAACTGAGAATTAAGTCAGTGCAGCAGAATGCACAAGAGGAAAGTGGGGGAAAACACAGTCCCCATGGTAGCATTTGATCCTTTATACCTAGCCGTTCCTAAAGCCAATTTTACTTGTGGGATTTTTCACTTAAATGTAACTATACATTCTTGTAATTTTAATTTGAGTTTCTAACCACTTGCCACTGAAAGGGTCTTAGATGGTATGCTGGTTTCATGGGAGGGTGAGGGAAGTGGATTAAATTGGAGTGTGGATTTTGAGAGACTGGGGGGAAAACTTTATCTAGATCAGAAGAAAAATAAGATAATTTATAATTTATATCTGTCTGTCTGACTATCATCTAGAAAAAGAGAGATTGAAGATGGTAGCTTTAGAAGTCTTGCCTTGATAGATTATGAGACATTGACTACTACTGAGGATAAAGGAGGTGCAAATTTGACTTGGAGTTTGCAGTGTATGGAAAAGTTTCGAGTCAGTTACTGTGTAAACAAGAGAGCTAACAAAAAATAATAAATAATTACTCAGTTACAGTAAAGCACAGTTGAAGCGGCTCTTTAATTTGGTACAAATTAGATCAATAAAAATACTTGGAAGCTCAGAATTAAGGGTTAAACAACAGGCAGTGAGGCTTTTTTAAAGCATCAAGACTGGTAGATTTTTGGATAGATGAATATGGTATTTTGAGATGTACATCAATAACATGACTGATCATGAAATTCAAGTGTATAACGAAGAATAGAAAGCCAAAGAGTGGTAAATATTTACTATAAGAAAAGTGAGAAAGGACAAGTAATCAGAGTATAAGAGGAAGTTCTCACTAGAAGAAAGAATTTGAAGAAGATACAGTATAAGAACTGGTTTTCAGAGTAGAGGATTTTAAGTTTCCAAAACTTGAAAACTGAATAAGACTGCATGATGATTTGAGTTGAAGCTCTCTACTGGGTAGCTAAAATAGAGATGAAGTTTCTAAGATGGGAACGTAGAAAGAAATGTCAACAGACTTAAAAAGAATACTAAGTAGGAGATGGAATTTGTCAAGGAAAATAGTGGAAGATTAGTGTAAACAAGGTGTGTAAACCATAGGTTATTGAAGAAGCTAGGACAAGGCTGTCAACATTGGCAGCTACTGGATTTATCTTAGGTTGGAGACAAGGTGTTATAAGATGATAGAATGAATTTCAAAACAAGGGAATAATTTTGGAGCAATGGTTATCTGAATGAGACAGTGATGAACAAGCATATTTTAATTTCTGCATTAAAATGTACCGAGCATTTGTTTTAAGCAAGTAAGACATGCACACATAAAAATGATTGTCATAAAGGAAGAAGTTTATACTGACAGACCCCTGGAAGCAGGAGGCACACCATGAAGGGTCACAGGGGAAGGAAGAGGGTCATTCAGGAGACAAAGGAGCAAGAGGGGAGAACATGGCCCAGAACCTTTATTGGGGCTTTTACAGGAAGAAATGACAAGGCAGGGTTGATATGCTAAAGTTTAAAATTAGGCTGTTTGAATTATTTCAGAGGGTTGTAAGTTATAGGGGTGGTTCTGACTTTTCTGGTATCTGGCCCAAGGGTGACTTGGGGCAGGGGAAATATTGGCTTGACATGTGAAACTGTGATAAAGGAGAGGGCTGGCGGGGTGGGGGAGGGGGGGCGGTGGGGGTTTGATTGGTTAGTTTGTAATTCCAAGCAGCCCTTGCAGGGTAGTTCTTTCCTAATTCTAGGAATTAGCTAGCCCTGGCGGGGGGGTAGTTTCTCTGGGAATCATAGCACCAAATGTTAGAGCATCAAGAATACGGAAAATGGGAAAATATAGTGAATATACTTTCTCTTCCAAGTAACTATGGAGCATAGAGGAAGTTACTAATTACATATTTCCTTTCATTAGCTAATTTAACTCTGAATGTAAATTTATTAACATTAAGATTTGATTACTTTTTCTTGAAACAAATACTAAAATGAAGAAAAAGTTCATGATTTAATGATAAAATTACTCATTATTTTGAATACTTACCAGCTACTATGCTAAAAACTTTTTACACTTTATAGTATATAATCATCAGGAAAACCATAATGAGAGAATTACTATTAATATGTATGTTTACACCTAAGGAAACTGAGGCTTAGATAGTTTAAGTAACTTGTCCACGTTCACTGGGATATAAATCTAGGTCTGTCTAGATTCAAAAACCTAGGCTTTCTGTGGCAATATCTACATATTTTTCATGCAATGTGTTCTTAATTCAGGAAATCACCCATTCAATTCCATATCATTCATTGGAGGCACAAGTTATGATAAAATAAAAAAAGTATAGAAGCTGGTATCTACCTTAGTGGTTTCTGATTTGCTTAGGATTTAACTGAATTTCATTAGTTTTTCACTCTGAATAAAAGCAATCCTTACAATGATACATGGCATGCAGTCTATCTTAAGTTTTATTTTGAACATGACAGTGGCATGTAATTTAAAAAAAAAATCAGCCTAACACTAAGTGTATGAGGCAATAAATCTCAAGTCTCCAGAGCAACATTTTTCTGCCACCCCCTTCCTTCAGACATAAAGAGATGTGGGACTGCAGCCAGAGAAATATAATAAAATGTAAGAACAGTTATAAATGAAATACAATCAGAGGCCAACAATCTGCTTCTTTGCTAGCTTGCTTTATTCCTTCCTTGAGGATTCTATTTCTTCCTCTCCTTCACCATGATATTCCATTTCCCTTGCTTTCATTTTCCTACGTTTGCCACTATTTATAACATTTGCCCTTTCTCATTTATTCTTTTTTATGTGTTTTCTTTTTTCTTGAAGAAAAAAGATATCCTATGACTTCATTCCTATGTGTATTCAGGATCACGGTTAGCTTTTGCTTTTGCCTTTTATTACTTTTTTTATACTGGATATTAATTTTTTCCCTCCTGTGTCTTTTACCTGCATTTAGTTGGTATTAATACTTTGATCTTACTTCTGGGTTGGATGGAGCAGTTTCCTATGGACTATCATGTTTAGAGATTTTTTTTTCTCTTACCAAAGCCAGTCATAACTTTGCTTATGGGATCAGACATCAGAGTCCCTGAGTCTAAAGAACAGTGCCAAAGTATGTTGAAGGGGTTTACTCTTTCACTCTTTTACTTAGGTGGGTGAAGATATATTTATTCATTTACCCTTTCTTTCATCTCTGTATCCGTCCTTCCACCCTTTCACCAAGTATTTATTGAACACCTTATATTCATTTATTGACCCAGTTAATGATCATTTATAGAGCACCTATGATGTGCCAGGAGTCAGTGGCAAATGCGAGAATAGGTGGAAGTAAAAGATAAGATATGCATTGTCATGAGGTAATTTAAAAAGAATATTGAAGTCAATTGTCAGTCTTTTTTTTATCATCCTCATGTATCCAGATTTCTAAACGATGCTAGTGATAATCCTTCCCATGGAGGCTGTTCACTTCCACCACTTTCCATCTCCCCGTTGGTGTGGAACTTTCTAGTACAGAGCACAACAGATAAAAATTCCTGGCCTCTTGAAGGTTACATTCTAGAAGAAGTGGGTATATGTGTGTGTGCACATATATAACTATATTGATAATTATATCAATTTAATTGAAGATATAGTTTTTCATACATATAAGAACTAAAGACAAGTTGGGGGTAGTACTGTGTATGCTAAGCCACAAATCAGTAGAATAGGAGTTGATAATATATCCATTAAGGCATTACCTACTGGTAGCCATGACTGGGATTAATTGGATTTCATATGTGCCTTCTTGTTAAAGAGCTGAACTGGGGTCCACTCACCTGGCACAGTAGAACCAGATATGTACAGCAAGGTTTGCAGCTGTAGAAAGGAAGGTGTTGGTCTGCAGGGCCCAAGCAAGGAGGATCAGGCAGCAAATGCTTAAGTCCCAAACTCGCTGATGCCTTGTAGGTAAGGGTTTCTAAAAGCAGGGGTAAATTGGAAAAAAAAAAAAAAAAAAGTTACAGGCAAAATTGTAAATCAATGTACGGAGGTTACATATTGGTTTTGGCTTAAAAGGCCAGGGTATCGGAAAGCAGAGGCTTATAGGACATAGGTAGATTCAAAGATTTTCTGATTTGCGATTGGTTAAGGAAGAGAAGCTTTGCTTAAAAATTTGGGGTCAGTAGAAAAGAACGTTAGCTCCAGCTCATGGTATGACTTTCTTCAGGCTTCTTAGGAAGACATTTAGAACAAGGAATGGCAGCCAAAGTTCAGTCCACAGTTTCCCCTTATCTGAGGTCTATGTGACAGCAGGCCAAGTCTGTGGGTGTCTGGGTTTCTGAAAAACAACTGAGAGCTACATGTTACGACGTTATCTTCACTTTTTTTTTAGAAGAACCAAGCATCCCCGTGATTTCAGCTTCCTTGGCTATTGTTTTTTACTACTGTTACCTTCTGACTTATCAAGGTCCTTATTTGCTTCTTAAGGTGAGCTAAGTTTCTGGAATTTCCTTTGAAGGAACTAAATATTTTTCTTTATTTTCATGTTTGGGGGACCGGGCAGGGCCATGAAGGGGTCTTTTGTCTCATTCTGTCAGTATTGTTACATGCACTTGGGCATCATAATCACCTAGGGGTGTTCTTACAAATAGAGGTGTCCTAGCCCCATTCAGAGAAATTTTAATTTCATTGCTCTGTTGTATGACCCAAGTGTGTATATTTTATAAATTCCTCAGATAATTTGGGCAATCAGTGCTGAGAAACATATACTACATGACCCAAAAAGATCATGAAAAGGACGTTAAACTAGATGTTGTAGGTTTTTGTCTTCAAAAATATAATATTCCTGTGCCTCAGTATGTCAAAATATGACCTTATTTAAAAGTAGAATCATTGTAGATGTAATTAGTTAAGCTAAAATTGGATCTACTGGTGGAGGCTGGACCCTTAATTCAATATGACTGATGTCCTTATAAGATGATGTGGAGACATACAGGGAGAATGCCAGGTGACGATGGAGACAAAGATTGCAGTGATGCAGCTGCAAGCAGTGAACACCTGCCACCATCAGAAGCTAGGAAAAGGCAAGAAAGCCTTCTACCCATAGCATCAGAGAGAGCCAGGGCCCTGATAACACCTAGATTTTAGAGTTCTCCGTAACTGCAAGATAATAAATTTCTGTTGTTTTACAGTACCAAATTTGTGTTACTTTTTCACAGCAGCTCTAGACAATGAATATAGTAGATTTTGTCATCTGATATTTATTGTGAATTTATGGTGATGAAGCTAGGAAATATCTTTGCTTTGAGCAATATTTGCATCTGTGTCACCTATATTTAGCCCTGTTGCAGGAGAACAATACACAGTGTTGGACCATCAGGAGAAAAATGTCAAGGAAAATGATTCTAAAGAAAACACATCTTGACCTCTCCACCCATATGAACTTTATTTCTATGCAAATACCGAAGGTTCCTCTAATGTTGCCAGCCAGTTACTAAATTGTTGGTAGCTTAAAATCAACCTTGATAACAGTATATAAGCTATGGAGATCTGCAAATGCAAAAAGTCAGGCTTTTGTTGTTGTTGTTTTTCCAGAGAGTGTTCATCAGCATACTACTACAGGGCCTGGTGAGTCATATAAATGTGAGATGTTAAATGTAGAAAAAAAGATGGGAAAGTTAATGGGCTTTCTTGGGCATGATAGGATAATAGGAAAACATGAAGTGTAAACATCTTCCCTGTAAACAGAGGAAATCATAATGCTACACAGCATCTCAAAGAAAAGTGAATATGGGTTCAAGTTTGACTAAGTGGTTGAACTAGCATGGCTGCTGGCTTCCACTCCCAAGTTCAGCTTCAGAGGAATCAGTAGGGAAAAGGGAGAAAACTGACAAACCCCTGGGAGACTGGAGGTTTTAAATTGGTGTGTAGGGAGAAGTAGCTTTGACCTGTGACAGGAGGCAATCAAGCACTGCTGAGGTTTAAGTACAGTGAGGATTATTGGAGTTATGCTCTTACTTTTTCCAGGACATTTCCTGGAGGCGAATAATGCCTGTGCCACAGAGCTGGGTCCAGGTGTATTAGGAATAACTATCAAAGAATCCCTAGGGCTTACTGACTTCAGTCAATTGCTTCTCCATTTCCCATCTTTTCCCTTTCAAAACTAAAGATTAGGAACTATATTCCAAGTACTTAATGAATACTTCTTGGGCTGAGAAGGATAAATAATTGATAAAAGTGTTTGTTTTATAAGAAAAGGAATGATTGAATCTGGTTTTCTTAGACGGCTCTACCCTTGGGCTTTTCTACTCCACATCTTCTGGATTTATCAGTCTGACAAATACTGGGGTTTCGGTCTTCCTTAACTCTCACTGCCTGAAGAAGAAAAAAAGAAGCTAATATTCCTGAGGAAAATGAGTTCACAGATCAAAATAACAAGATATTTAGGTGAAAAAAAAACAATTTCAAACTGTAATTTCAATATGAGAACATGATAAAAACCATATTAGAAATGTACAGTATCAGAAGTATTGTAACTGAGAAACTCATTAAATTTTTGCATGTAATACTTAAATCAGGAGTGGAAGTGAGAAAGACCAAGACATGTAAAAAGAGATTTCTATTTTATTAAAAGAGGTATACAGTTATCAATTTAAAAAAGAAATAATTAAAATAGACATTGCAAAAATAGGATATAATACAAAAATAAGACAGTAACAGTTCTAAATAAATCAATAGTTACAATAAATAAATATGGACAACCTTAACAGTTCAAAGACAAATTCTGACAGACTGAGAATAACATCCAAAATTTTGCTATATGCTGATTACAAAAGACACTTAAAACATGAGGATAAGCAAAAATTCAAAGAGATAAAGACATTTAACACATGTTTTTCATTTCATTTCATATACTAGCACAAGGAAATTGCCATACTGATATTAGATAAAATACAGTTAAGATAATGATATAGGGTAGTGTCACTATCTAATGATGCAATTTCAATTTACCAAGAATTTATAGCTATTAGTAATGAAGTAATTTTGAAATATATGATGCATAAGCTGAGAGAAATACAAAAATAATTTCATAAATCCAAAATTTTATCAGTAGATTGAACACACATCTGTCGTTTACTAACGGTTAAAAATATAAATGAAAAGGGGTATATAAATATTTACAACAAAATCAGTAAACTTGCCCATAATCAATAAATTCATGGAATATATATATATATATATATATATATTCTATGTGTAACAATTAATGAAAGACATTTTTCACAGACACTTGCAAAGCCTTAGAAAATTTCAAAGGCAGGTATCATAAAGATTATAATCTTTGATCACAATATAAATTAGAAGTTAATGACAAAAATATACATTTTTAAAATATCACACATTTGAATAATATAAAAACATTGCTAAATAATTCATGGTATAAAGAAGAAATTATACTAAGGAATGACTAGAACTGAATTTTAATGAAAACATTATATATCAAAGCTAGTAGGATACAACAAACCAATGCTTTACAAAACACATGTATAGCCTACTTAGTTTTTTTAGAAAATTAGAAAACTTCTAAATATATAAGCTAAATGCCCATCATAATAAAGTAGAAAAATAAAAATAAAACTTAAAGAAATTAGCAAGTGAAGTAAAAATCTAGCAAAATTCATTAAAATATAAACCAATACTACTGAGATCACTAAAGCCTAAGTAGTTGTTTGAAAAAAGAATTAAAGGGAGACAAACTTTTGTCAACAGTAATTGAGAGAAAAAGATATACATATAGAATGATAGGAATAAAAGTTGTAACACTAGAAGTAATATGCCAATACTTTTGCCAATAATTTTGAATACTTTTGATTAAATTGAAATTTGCAGAAAATATATCTTACTAGAATTAATTCAAGGAGAAAAAAACAGCATGAATAATATAAGCATTCAAGTAATTGAAACAGTGCTTAAAATAATCCCACAAGCAAACACTAGGCTCAGAAGGTTTTAAAGATGAGTTCTTGTAAGTGTTCAAGCACATGATACCAAGTTTATTCAGTCTCTGACATGAAATTTTAAAGGAGGAATATTTTCCAATGTCCTCTATGAGGCCTCATCAACCTGGTACAAAAACTAGAGAAAACTATGTAAGAAAGAACAATTGCATGTCTATTTCACTTATGATGATAGATGCAAAAAAAAAAATAACATATTAAGAAATCAAACACAACAATATACAGAAAAAATATTACACCACAACCATATTGGTGTTATTCCAGGTATGAAAAGACAATATAGTATTAGACAATCCAGAAATTCAGTCCAACAAATTGATTAATTTAAAGGGAAAATAATATAATATTCTCTATACATGCAGTTTAAAAAATTAAAACCCATTTGCAAGGAAGATTATTACCAAATTAATAATATAAGATGATTTTCTTAATATAATAAAGGGTATAAAAAAACCATGAGCAGCCATCATCCTAAATTAGAGACATCTTCTTTTAAGACAAAAATGTCCATTATATTAGCTACTTATTCCATGCCCCACATCCTTTTGGCTCTCCTTTTACTCAAGTCATATTCGTGGCATTCAGCTTCATTAAGGTGTAAACTGCTAGCACTTTGCTTCGGTTACACCTCGCATTTTCGCTTTCGGCCTTGGATGTTTCTAAAAGCATGACTTAAGAGACAAGGGAAATCTAACTGATTTTTATACATATGTGGTCTGGGAAGGTGAATTAATACCTGATGGACAATTCTTGACCAGGGTGAGACAGGAGCCAGTGAATAAATTCTCCCCTCTTTCTTTTCTCAAGTGAAGAGTTGCGAAATTCAGTCTACACAGTATCTTACATAACCTTGATGATGCAAGTGGCCTCATTTATCATGAAGGAGAGCAATCAAAAATCGGAAGTACCCTCTGTATTGCCTTCCTCTCCTTACATATTTTACTCTCATTAGCTTTCTGCCTATCTTCCCTGAAATTTTTTCCACAATTAAAATCCTTGTTTTGTTCTGGATTAACCCTGGTTAAGACAGATGTTATCACTATTCTATTCAACATTGTGTGAGGAGTCCTAGGCTATGATTAAAGGCATAAGTATTAGAAGGAAACAGAAGCTAATGTAGCTATAGATGTTATGACCTCTCAATTAGAAAATTTAAAAGAATACATACATATATTATTAAATGTAATAAGAGCATTTAGCAAGCTGGCTGGAGATAAGATTAAAATATAAAAATGATACATTTTTATACAGTAACAGCATATTTTTACACCAACTGCTGAATATTAAAGAAAAGATATTTTGTACAGTAGTAACATAATATCCAAAAACATATTTAATAAACTATAACACTTCTGCAGGAAGAAATAAAACATTTCATGATGAGATATTAAAGAAAACAAATCCCTATTTGTTTTCCATGTACCATCATGGATAACAGGAATTAATATTTTACAGATATTAATCATCAAAAGATCAACTTTTAAATTTAATAAAATTCCAAACAAATTTTAACAGTTTTTATTTTGGGAACTTGATAAATTGCTTCTTTAATTTTATGAAAAATTAATGCACTAAGTATATTCGAGGTGTTATTGAAGGGAAAGTCAGGAGGAGAGGGATATTACTTGATTATATATTAGAATTAAGTTTGAAGCTAGAGAATTACTTAAAAAAGAAGTGGGAAAAAAAAAGGAATGCACAAAAGTCCATCTTGGAGTTGTGCAATGGTAAAGGTGGTGATAAGTCTGGAATTTACATTAAAGATCATATTAGAGAATATCTTAAATTCCATAACATAAGGAATTTGTTTCCTGTAAAGCAGTGGGAAAAGTTTGGAACATGTCTAATGTGCTGGAATTTTAGCACATGTTGTGTAGCATACATTGAGAAGAAAGAAGACTTGAAAGAGAAGCCAGGCTGAGAAGTTTTTAAGTTGTCAGGAAGTGAATAAGTAATTGGTTAATGTTTTTGGATATTCTTAAGAACCTCTGACTTAACATATTTAGATATTAAGATACCTCCTTTTGGATACACTTAAATTACCCCCAATTCAATATATTTAAATTGACTCCTATCATTTGTGTCTATTGATTTTATGATGCATAAGTACATTACCCTAATGATTAGCTAGGTATGATTTTTTTATATAAATATTCCAGCCAATAATCATAAAACATTCAATGATAACAAACCCAGGGCTGCAAATTTACAATGATTGACATAGCTTGCATTTATTTGTGTGTGTTTAGTTAACATAGTTAAAATTAACTTTACTATTTTGAAACTATATGATATTGCATATTTATGACTTATGAATTTAATATATGAAATAAAAATGTTTATGAGAATTGTTTAGACTTGAATCTCTCATAGGAAAAAGCTTTGATTAGTATTTTATAATTTCCACAGTTATAATATATGTGACTTTTTCCAGAGCTTGATCTTTGGACTCTTTAACATTATTTCTGAAAAGAACAAAATTGTTCCATGAGTATGTAATAAAATATATGAATGATGAATTATTAAATAAAATTCAGGCCAGGCGCGGTGGCTCACGCCTGTAATCCCAGCACGTTGGGAGGCTGAGACGGGCGGATCACAAGGTCAGAAGACCGAGACCATCCTGACCAACACAGTGAAACCCCATCTCTACTAAAAATACAAAAAATAGCTGGGCGTGGTGGTGGGAGTCTGTAGTCCCAGCAACTCGGGAGGCTGAGGCAGGAGAATGGCATGAACCCAGGAGGTGGAGGTTGCAGTGAGCCGAGATTGTGCCACTGCACTCCAGCCTGGGTGACAGAGCAAGACTCCATCTCAAAAAAAAAATAATAATAATAATAAATAAATAAAATTCAATTAATATTTTGCTAATAACCTTGAAGATCTGGTAGCACAACAAATTTCAGAATTGAAATAGCTGTTATAGATTGGTTTTCTTTCGGCTGTTATTGTTATTATCAGGATATATGGGATTAAATAGACTCTCCAAACAGAATATAAACATTTTATCCTTTGCAGATATTTTTGGCCTCAGTTATAGATGACTAGTAAAAATTTACTGGTCTTTTTCTTTAGAAATTTTGAGAGATGGATATATATATTTTCTTTCTTCTCTTATTTTTGGTGTTTTCATTGCATTGGGATGACATGAAATAATGATTTTACTGACTATAAATTCTTTTTTCTATTTTCAAATATCACAGATTTAAAGTGGAATTATTTATCTCAAAGGATTTACTGAATGGCCAAAATAATTGGAACAAAAATGAAGTTTCTCTAGTTAGGTTGTAGTAAACTTCACCAAGGACTCAGACAAATCTATTAAATAGCAATTATATGACTGGGCACTCAGTGCAAAGGATGTTATAGACCAGGGGTCCCCAACCCCTGGGCTGTGGATGGGTACTGGTCCATGGCCAGTTAGGAACCAGGCTGTACAGCAGGAGGTGTGCGGCAGACAAAGGAGCATTACAACTGAGCTCCACCTCCTGTCAGATCAGTGGTGGCATTTGATTCTCATAGGAGCATGAACCCTATTTTGAACTCACATGTAAGGCCTCTAGGTCAAGTGCTCTTTATGAGAACTAATGCCTGATTATCTGAGATAGAAGAGTTTTATCCAGAAACAACCCCCTCTGCCTTCCCTCCTTGGAAAAATTGTCTTCCATGAAACCAGTCCCTGGTGCCAAAAGGCTGGGGACCACTGCTGTAGACAATGAGATGAGAGAAGGCCTGGGCCATGCAATTCAGAGAATTTTTATCTTTACAAACTGTGAAAACATTGACAATTAATAGTGCAACAGAAATAGTCAAGATGTAACTACAGCTAAGAGATATAGTTGTGATGCAGGAGAACATTATCATTGTTTCTAGTGGAAAGAGATCATCTTTCAGTGGATGTAAACCCTTTTCAGAGAAAAGGGTTTAAGAGGTATTTTCAAGTTTAGCAACTTTTAGATAAATGGAGAAGGACAGTGAATAGGTGGTTGTAAGATAGATAAATATTTATTTACAGAAAACTTATGAGAAATTAGGACAGGAATGTACATTGAGATAATGTATCTCAGGACTTGAATGCCAAACTAAAGATTTTGGACTTTTTTCTAGAAAATGGGGAAGAAAAAAGCAGTTAAATAACTAGATGAAAGTCGTGGTTTTGGGAGATAAATGTAATCATAGATGATTTTATATAGATGTGTGTGTGTGTGTGTATGTATGAGTACAAAAGTTACTATAAATTTACTACAAGAAGAAATACTGAGGGTAAAAAGAACAACTGGGAATAAAGACTGGTACAGAGACATAGTACTTTTTTACTTTTTTACAATAATAAATGTGTATTTTTCTATACTTTGAATTACATAGTGGCCCCTCCTCCCCATTCCAATAATAGCTAAGGCATTTTTATCTTTATTGTTCAGCAAAGAGACAACACAGCAGTAAGGCAGAATACTTAGAATACTTGGGGTTTTATTTTTTAAGATAGCCATTTATAATTTATATTAGAGACAGCTTTGAGGGAAATAAACAAAAATTATGAGTTTCAAAACTCTGAACTTTTAAATGTCCTCTGCCATAAAGAAATTGCATAATACATGTATGCCATTAAGAAAAAGTAGTTTTAGAGTATAACCCATGGATCAGGTAACATCAGAATCCAGGAAGTAACATTGAGACAAGGGAACCTTCTCCACCCAAGGAAGTGGTGGGTAAACGTGCGACCCCAGGAAACCACGCTTCTCCCACGGACCTTTGCATCACTTGGGTCATAAGATCCCCTCATGAACCCACTCCATAAGGGCTTCTAGTCTGACACACAGAGCTGTGTGCAGTCACACAGAGCAGCTGCTCAGGCACATGTAGAGACCCAGGAGCTTTAGATACTCTGGCTTTCTGGGCTTCCAAGAAAAGGTAATAGCAACTCCAGCAAAGTGTGAGGTTAGACCTCCATACATACCCCGAGGAAAGAGGCTGAATCCAGGTGGGCAAGCAGCAATGTTCTGCAGGCCCCGCTTCCATGTGACATAGGTCTGTCTCACAGGACACGACCAACTGGCTTGGAGTTGCAGCCAGCCACCAGTAGCAGTGTTGCCCCTACCTGGGACAGAGCTCAGTCACTGTTTGGGCAACTTAGCCATTCTAGCCTATAGGCTTTGGAGAGTCCAAACCGATCAGGAGTGGAAAGGATCCTCCAGCACAGCATAGCTGCTCTACCAAAATGTGGCTAGCTTGCTCTTTAAAGTAGGCCCCACATTTATTCCTCCTCACTGGGCAGGACCTTCCAACTGGGACCTCCAGCCACTTCTGCTGGTGTTCTACTGCTGATAGATATTTGAAAAGTCCCAGGGACAGCACTCCCAGAGAGAGGGGCATGCCACCATCTTTGCTGTTTGGGAGAGTTAGCTCTTCCAGTCTCCAGGCTCTGGAGAGCCCAAGCCAACCAGGGGCAGAGCAGTACCCCAGCATAGCACAGCTGCTCTATGAAAGCATGACCACACCACTTATTTAAGCAGGTCCCTGATCCCATTTCTCCTCACTGGAAGAAACCTGCAAACCTGGGCCTCCAGCCACCCCCAAAGATGTTCTCTGGCCTACAAAGATTTAAAAACTCCCTGGGCAGAAATCCCAGAGGGAGGGGTGGGCCACCATCTCTGCTGTTTGGGCAACTTAGCAGTTCCACCCTCCGGGATTTGGAGAGTCTAAGCCAACTGGGGCTGAAAACAGTACCCCAGCACAGCACAGAAACCTGATGAAGCTATCCAAATTGTTTTTATAAGTGAGTCCCCAACCCCATTCCTCATCACTGCGTGGAGCCTCCCAACCAGGGTCTCTGGCTACCCCCACTGGTGTTCTCTGACTGACAAAGGTTTTAGGCCACCCTGAGATGAAGGGGTAGGTAGAGGGTGATACTTCCAAGTGGACCCCCAGCATACCACAGCAACCCTGTGAAAAAGTGGCCAGACTGTTTAAAAAAAAAAAAAAAAGACCCATTCAAAGGTCAGCAACCTCAAAGATTGAAGATGGGTAAGCCCCTAAGGATAGAAAGAATCAGCTCAAGGAAACTGAAAACTCAAAAAGCCCAGAGTATCTTCTTTCCTCCACATGACCATGTCATCTCTCCAGCAAGGGTTCAGAACCAGGCTGAGGCTGAGATGGCTGAAATGACAGACGTAGAATTCAGAATATGAATAGGAAGAAAATTCACTGAGATAAAGAAGTACATTGTAATGGAATGCAAGTAAGCTAAAAATCATGATAAAACATTGCAGAAGATGGCAGACAAAAGAGACAGTATAGAGAATAATGTAGCTGACCTGATAGAACAGAAAAACATATTACAAGAACTTCACAATGCAATCACAAAAGTATTAATAGAAGAGTAGATCAAGTGGAGGAAAGAATATCAGTGCTCAAAGACTGGCTTTCTAAAGTAAGTCAGGCAGACACCGAACAAAGAAAAAAGAATGAAAACCTCTGAGAAATGCGGGATTATGTAAAGAGGCTGAATCTATGACTGATTGGTGTACTTGAAAGAGATGGGGAGAATGGAAGCAACTTGGGAAACATATTCCAGGATATCATCTGTTAGAACTTCTCCAACCTAGCTAGAGAGGCCAACATTCAAATTCAGGAAATGCAGAGAACCCTAGTAAAATACTCCATGAGAAGATCATCCCCAAGACATATAATTATAATATTCTCCAAGTTCAAAATAAAAGAATGATAAAGGCAGCTAGAGATAAAGGCCAAGTCACCTACAAAGGCAAGCTCATCAGACACAGTGGACCTCTCTGCTAAAACCCTATAACCCCAAGGAGAGTGGGGTATCAATATTCAATATTATTTTAAAAAGGAAGTTCAAACCTGACATTTTGTATCTGGCCAAACTAAGCTTTATAAGCGAAGGAGAAATAAGATTCTTTCAGACAAGCAAATGCTGAGGGAATTTGTTACCACCAGACCTGCCTTGCAAGAGTTTCTGAAGGAAGCACTAAAATGAAAAGACAAGACGATTACCAGACACTACAAAAACACAGTGAAGTACACAGACAGGTGACACTGTAAAGCAACCACATAAACAAGTGTGCAAAATAATCAGCTAACATCATGATGACAGGATGAAATTTTCACATATTAATACTAACCTTAAATGTAAATGGACTAAATACCCCCAAATAAAAGACACCAAATGGCGAGTTGGATAAAGAACCAAGACCAATTGGTATGCTGTCTTCAAGAGACCTATCTCACATGGAATGACACATATAGGCTCAAAATAAAAGGATGGAGGAAAATCTACCAAGCAAATGAAAAATAGGAAAAAAGAAGAGGTTCCAATCCTAGTTTCTGACAAAATAGAGTTTAAACCAACAAAGACAAAGGTACACCCAATACAGGAGCACAAAGATTCGTAAGGCAAGTTCTTACAAATCTTCAAATAGACTTAGACTCCCACACAATAATAATGGGAGACTTTCACTCCCCACTGACAATATTAGAAAAATCATCAAGAGAGAAAATTAACAAAGATATTTAAGACTTGAACCCAGAACTGAATCAAATGGACCTCATAGATATCTACAGAATTCTCCACCCCAAAACAAGGGAATATACATTTTTCTCGTTGCTACATGGCACTTACTCTAAAGTCAAGTGCATAATCAGAAGAAAACACTCCTCAGCAAATGCAAAAGAATTCAAATCATAACAAACAGTCTCTTGGACCATAGCACAATCAAATTCAAAATCAAGACTAAGAAATTCACTCAAAATCATACAATTACATAAAAACTAAATAACCTGCTTCTGAGTGACTTTTGGGTGAATAATGAAATTAAGTCAGAAATAAATGCTATTGTGGAGTAAGTAAAGGGAATAGAGTTTTGACAAAGAAGTTTTAATATTGATAAATGTTTTCTGAGGTCCTGAAAAGATTATCTGAAGGTACTCTTCTCACAAAGAATATTAAATTGCTGGACCTAGCCCTAGAAAAAGAAAAGGAACTATGAGAACACACTGTCATTCTTCACCTGGTTTTTTCTCTTTTATAATTAGTATGTTATATGGTCAGTGTATAAATAATAACTAACTTCAGTGGAACAATATTGTCTAGACCAAGACCAAGGAAATGTAGTAGTTAACTGTCAACAATGATCAGAGAAGCAGAGGAAGACAATAAGTCAGCTACAGTCACAGAAAGTTAGTTGGAGAATGAAGGAGAGTGGCAGCAGCAAATTTAGGATGAGGTTTGGGTACAGTTACTAGGAAAGCAAAGGACAGATTCAATTTCTGAAATGATAAAGTAAGAGAAAAGATACTGTATCAGTTAAACATTTCAGAAACCAGTGATTCATGAACATAGAGGTGCTGGGTTTTGACTTCGACAGCATATGTGCTAGGGTGCTTTCAGATGCCAATAATTAAAATTCTAAATTAAACTGGCTTACAAATAAATAAACATACTGTCAATAAACCCAGCAATCTGGTGGTCTTCAGGTATTGGTATGATCAGGATACTGACTCCATTACTTTGTGATTCTTTGTGCTCTGCCTGTCTATGTGTGTTTACTTGATCCTCAGAACAGTTTGCCTTCTGGTTGCAAGATGGCTAGCTAGCTACAACTGGAGCAATAGAATTCCTAGCTCACATTCAACTGATGTGACACTCCTCCTCCAATCAAAAACTAGTCTCCCTTTAAGTTTATTGGTTCAGTTTACTCTAAGCCATTCCCCAGATCAGTAGGAGTTTCCAGAGAAATGTTTTACGTTCACTAGATTAAGCCTCGATCCCTGGAAAGAGAGATTAAATCATCATAGTTAACATAAAATGAACAAAATCAGCTTTTCCTGAGTCACAGGGATGCATAATTTAAGTTTTTGGAACAAAACTAAAGTTCTGCTAGGAAGAAAGAAAAGTTAATGTCTTCACTAGCCTTTATAGAATAGATTTTGTAAAATGCAGGATTTTCTTTATTCCAGGAGACATTTTTCTCCCCACAGGTTTTAATACCCCTAACGTTGGGATGCAACTTACAATCAATGTCATCTTAAAGTTGAGTTGGCAATGATCTATTTTCCCTGTTTTAGAGTGACATAGGACACAGTGTTGCATACTAAATTTTATACCATTATAAATCTTAGGTAACAAGATATTTCCTTCAAAGATTAAAACTTTGCAAAAACTAGGACTTTCTTTATATAATGTGACTAGTCCTTTCATTTCTGCAAATGCTTACTGAATCAATTCATTTAGGTATGTGAAGGAAATAATCTTGTCAATAACATGTAATAAACATATTTGAATTCTGTCAACTTCTTATTATGTATTCTACAATTTTAGCCCAAGCTACTGACACTTCTCTTATTGATTCTTTCAGTAGTCTCCTAACACCTTTCAGTATTCACTACTGGTCCCCTTTGAAATCTACCACATCACAGTTAGATGGGATTTTTTGGAAGTTTAAATCTGCAATTCTGCTACAGGTAATTGTAGAACAAGCTTGCATCAGACTTACTTGCAGATAAGTATGACAAAAACTACAAACAAAATATTAAAAATGACTTTCAAAATGGTGGACTTTCAAAAGCAGAAAAAAGCCAAAAGCAACCAACCACTGAAAGAAGTACCTGCACTCAATAAGATATCTGTTTATTGACATTTTACATTGGAACACACCCTAAAACAAGTTCTTTGCTAGAACTCAAGTCGTGCTAGGACAAACAGGGGTGCTAGAATTCAACTAATACCAATCAGGGACTGTGGCTCAAGTAGTCAGACAACAGAGTTTGGGGCTTCTTGAGAATCCAGAAAGAGACAGAATGCAAAAAGAAAGGAGCCATAGAGTGGGCAGCCTCATCATAAGCTATGTATATTCTCCAGCTAAATACTTGGATAACCCTCCAACTAAATACATGTATGGTCCCAAAATGCATTCATAGAAAACTCCCAGGAGCCTGGTAGAAAGTAACATCTAGGGAGACAGAGTAGAAAGTTTGAGTCCAGCCAAGTTAACAGCTCACTAAGAGGATGGTATCAGCAAAAACAACATTCTTCAGATAAAGATGAAAGATTCCAGACATCCTAGGATGTATTACAGCATTGTCCAGGATAAAAAAATAAAATAGCAATTATTTACAGTAACCAGAAAAGTAGCCTCTCATCAAAAGAAAATCATTCAATAGAAACAAAAACTTAGCTCATATTTTGAAAACATAATGATAAAGTTTCAGATTTAAAAAGTACAATATCTAAAATTTAAAAGATTGCCAGCTAGGCTTAACAGAAAATCTGAAATGGCAGAAGAAAGGACTAGGTAACTTGAAGACAGTTCCATAAAAATTACCAATCTGAAATGCAGATACATTTATTGAAAAGATAAAGAGTCTCAGTAATTGGGAGAAAAAAAACCCTAGATATTGTATGTAGTTATGCTTACTCATAGCTGTAATTGAAGTAAAAGAAAAAAATTAGGTCAGGAACAAATATTTGAATAAATAATTTGGGAAGTTTTCTCGAATTTGATTTAAACACTCCTCCTTCCTCCCCATATACACTTAAGGGTTCAAGAATTTCAGGAAATCTTAAAGAAGATAAATACAACAAAATTCAGGATAAAAGACAACACACATATATTATAGTTAGAAAGAAATACCTAGAAAGCAACCAGAGAAGCAATATACGTAGAGAGGAATAATGACACAATGAAAGCTGACTCATCAGTAACCATGTAGGCCAGAGCATGATATAAGACCATCTTTAAAGTGCCAAAATAAATCCAAAGACCTGTCAACCTAGAATTTTCTAACCAGTACTATTATATTTCATAAACATAAGCAAGAAAAAGATAATTTCAACTGACATAAACTAAGGGAATTAGTCACCAGCAGATCTGCACTACAAAGAAACATTACAATATTCCTTAGAATGAAAAGATAGATCTACAGAAAGGAGTTAAATGGTAAGTCTTTGGACACATATAAAAGAATATATTAAGTTTCAAATAATTTTATTTATAGACAAAATTTTTGTTTATAGACAAAATTATTTATAGACAAAATAACCAAATAGTCATCATCATCCAATACCCAGAGAGCCCACCACCATGTTTCTCCTAACATAAAACACCAAGAAGGAAACATCAATTTTGTCAAAAATTGATTGCCTAAACCTAAGCATGAGAAAACATGGAGCAAACCCAAATTGAAGGACATTCTGAAAAATAACTGGTCTGTGCTTTTCAAAAATATCATTGGCAAAAAAGGAAAGAAATGCTGAGGAATTGTTCCAAATTAAAAGATAATATAAAGATATGGCTAGTAAGAGCAATGTCTGCTCCTGGGTTGGATAATAATCAAAAATAACATCTCTGAAAAAATATTACAACAATTTGAATACAAACCATTTATTAGTAATAATAATGTATGAATGCTTAATTTTCTCATAGTGATTTCTAAAAAGTATAGATGTGTTTAAGTCTCTTCCCTATTTGACGTTGTATCAAGGCTTACTGTTGGTTTCAAAGAAATCCAATGTTAACATTAACAAGATCTAGATGGCTCCAAGCATTCTGGCTTCTGATTACCTAGCATCTTTCATCTCAGCTCCTTGTATGCTAACTTTGTTCAAAGCACACAAACATACATTTTGTGCACTCTGTGTCTCTCTTTATTATCTCTCTTTTATTTTTCATGATTTTGGTATTCCACCTGTTCTTTCTTGTATGTATTTCAACAGTTCTTTCTTTCAACTATTCTTGCTTATATAGGGTTTTTGCTCCTATCTGGTTCTGTTAAAAAATGTTACTACCTAAGCCCTACTCACTCTTCAGAACTCTCCTTAAAAATTTCTTTCATAGAAAAATATTTTTTTCACATGCCTCATAATCCTTCTTTTATACACCACCCTAACATTATGTATATCTTCTTTATAAAATGTAGGATAATTGTAAGCCAGTAATCTACTATGTTATTAGTTATATATTTAGCAGTTCTTCCAGGTAGAATGTAAGCTTAATAAGGATAAGGAATGGATCATTACTCTTTAGTACTATAGCTCCAGCAATCAGCTCAGTGCTTGGCAAATAGACACTGCTGAATACATTTTGTTGAATGAATAAACAGGAAAGAGTGTGAGTATGGAGAGGAACAGTTATAGGTAAGTGTTGTTTGTGTAGAGAAAAAGACTGAAGAGACTCTTAAGTGTCTACTGCACTCCTAATTTCCTTTTGAAGAAAGTGGCTGCAGTTGTTGACACCTAAGAAAAGTTGTTCTCATTTTGCATCATATAACTATGGTTCACTGGCCACAGCTTATTGGCCTATGGATCACTCTAACCAACGGCATCCATCTAGAGGTTAGAAAAGAAATGAAAGTTTCTAATCTTTGAGATGACTCCAAATGTGAGTGCTTTACATTAGTTCTGTACTAGGTTTTGTATTGAGTGGTGATTGATTGTGGTAATAAGTTTCTCACTTGGGTTAGGAGTTACAATTAAGAGACAAAGATATAAAGATTATTTAAAAAGAATGGTCAGCATTGTAGAAGATATCAAACATAAAAGATAAAATTAAAATAGATTGAATAGCAGAATCCTAAGAATGCCAGTCCTGAGAATGAAAATCTCTAGAATAAAAGAAAGTAGATATATTTTATTAGGAGTAACAGGATGGCACTACCATGGACTCCCTTTTTCTTTCTATTATATATTAAAAGAAAAGAATCTGAAAGAATTAAACATATGCCACCCCGGATATGCCAGTCTGGCATATGGACTACTTTGAGTTAAAGGTACTTAAAAACCAGCAGGTACAAGAAGATCACTGTGACCTTTGAGCTATTTCTTAAAAGCAGGAGATGAAATTCCCATATGAAAATGTCTTTTTTCTACCAGAAGGAAAGTATCATTCTAGTATCATTCTCATCTTCCAGGACATAAAGTTGGGGCTGAGGGAAATCTGTACAAATCTTGTTAAATTAAGCCTTATCTTTCTTGCCACATCTATACCCAATTAACTATCTTAGCCAAATCCCTTTTGCCTTGTCACATTTTCATAGTTTACTACTATTTCTCTAATTCAGCAGATAAGCTTTCAACTCTAACTGCATCTTTGGTTCTTCATTTACTTGAGGAAGACCGCTATGTCACATAAAATTTACTTTAAATAAATTTGTAGGCTTTTTTCCTGTTCATCTTTCTCTTGTCAATTTAATTATCAGATCCAGCCGAAACACCTTGAAGATATAGGTAAAATGTTGTCTCTCCTACAGATTCATCCTACTTTTCTATTTAAGACCTAGCTTTGTGTTTGCTGATATGGTTTCTTCTGTTTCGTTGCTCAACCCTAACTACCTCTGGTAACTTGATCGTGTGCCTGTTACATATGACACATCTTTCTGTTCTTCTAACACATCTTTTAAGAAAGAAAAATTGTAAACCATATCTTAGTTATATTGTCAGCCAGGAAGCATAATAGTAATCATAAATTAGGGTATTTTTGAGATTTCTATTACACTGTTTTGTCATTTTTTTTGAGTAATATTTTCTTCAGTGAAAATCAGTTTTACTCATAAATAAGTACAAATATGTGCTACTTTCCATGTATACCTTAGAATTTTATCAGTTAGCAAGTTCACTACAGGTGTCCAGCTTAGAGCATTAATATAACTTAAAGACAATGATTAGTCTACACAAAATTACAAACAGAATGGTATACATTCAACAGATTTTCAAGGGCATTAAATGACTTGTGTAACTAGTTGCTGTATAATCAAATCATGTTATAATAAATTACATAGAATAATGGAAATTATCATAGGCATGCACACATGCAAGCATGCATCACAATTACACATGATGCTAGAAGTTAGACTGAGGCAATCACACTAAATTTATTCAGATGTTATTCATCCTAAATCATTTGAAATCTAGAAAAAAGCTTACCAAATCTGAGATCAATAATATCTTACAAGGACTCTATATTATTTAATGAAGGACTTTTAAAGGTCTTTTATTTTTCATAATGTATTTTTGGAAGTGCTGAATAGACATTAATGTAACTGCACTTTAATAATTTCAATTAAATACATTCATCAGAACAATGTCACTTGTTAATGTTCCTCTACAGATATTTTCATGGAGGAAACCATATTAATGCTAAAGTCAGAGTCACTGCCTTTAAAAGCCCTTAAATGTTATTTGTGTAAAATGTGTGACTTGGAACATATACAACCAGTGAAATAGCAGGTTCCAGTATAGAAGATTATAACCTACCACAAATAACCTTGATAAAAGGCCAGTAACTTTCAAAAAAATTTTATCCAGTCTGCAGAGCCCACAAAATAAATTTTATAAGTGGCCCAGTAAAGAAGGTCAAATATTTTACACTGACAAAATTTTATTAAAGTGGCCCAGATCCTCAAAAGAATTACTGACAGAAGATATCTGAATCAAATAATGGCTTCTCTTATTTGCGCTATTGTATTTTCTTATTCCCTTTGGGCAACATCTCTCTTCAAATTGCCAAGGCTCCTCAGAGTCTTACACTGATATTTGCCATCTGTGTGTGCGTATGCTGATCCAGCTGTCACTGCCTAGTTACCTGATATATAGACTGGGTTTTGATTCTATCTGTTTTCTTCTAGTGTTTGAGCCTTGTGTATATACAAGCTGATTCTTTTCTCTATATCTGATGCAGTTTGGATATTTGTCCCTGGCTAAATCTCATATTGAGATGTAACTACCAGTGTTGGAGGTGGGGACTGGTAAAAGGTGTTTGGATCGTGGGGGTGGATCCCTCTTGAATGGCTTGGGTCATCTCCTTGGTGATAAGTGAGCTCTTGCTCTGAGTTAATAAGAGATCTGGTTGTTCAAAAGTGTGTAGTAGCTTCTCTCCCACTCTCTTGCTATTGCTTCTGTACTACCCATGTGAGGTTCCTGTTCCCCTTTTGCTTTCTGCCATGATCAGAAGTGCCCTGAGGCCTCCCCAGAAGCAGATGGAGCTATGCTTCCTGTACAGCCTGCAGAACCATGAACCAATTAAATCTCTTTTCTTATAAAATACTCAGTGTCAGGTATTTCTTTAGAGCAATGCAAGAATGACCTAATACAATATCATTGCTTAGTATTTCTCACTGTAGGGTCAGCAAGTGGTTTGATGAGTAATTTCAAAGGAAAACAATGAGGAAAACATTTTTAAGTATATTTCAAAATTTTGAGATGCTAAGTTAATTATGATTTTAGTATACATCCCATAGTATTCTTAATGATTTTTACATTTCTAAAGGTTTTTTAAAGAAAGAAATTGATCATTTAATATTATTTGATATTAAATAGCTTTTAATATAATATTCCAATGTCTTTAGCATGTGGTGGTTTATATTTATCAAACATGAATGTTTCGATAGAAATGATTTTTATATTCCCAAAAAATAAAAATATAAAGAATAGCTTAAAAGTGGTTAAGTAACATATCATCACATTATCATTATCATTGTACTAGAAAATAAAGCCTAAAAATATAATAATAGTAAATAAGAGGACATTTGGATGAATTTCTGTTTCTGGGGATAATGAAATTTAAAAGTGTCATGATTTTAAATAATTAGAAAGGTATGTACAGGAAATGTTACGATGATCATTTGAAAAAATAGATTTTTGGGGAACATCAATTCATTCTTCTCTAGTCCCCAGTGTGTTGTAAAATAGTGGCATGTAGCCATCAAGTGCTTTAATTTCTCCCCCAAAACAAAGTTAATTATTTTATAAAAATAATTGTTTTTCCCCCAGAGACAGTACAAAATAAAGCTCTCCGTTATGAAACTGATTATTAATTTGGTTAAGACCACAAAAACCTCATTCAAATTTTATAATCTCAGAGATTGAGAGCAGAATGAGCTTTTGGTAAAATTTATCAAATGATACTTTTCAGTGTCCTAGAAGTTGAAGTCAAACAGCATGGAAGAGTAAAACTACCAATTTTACATATTTACATTCTGGGTGATTTTTTTTTTTTTAACAAAGGAAGTGGGAAATACATTACCAGACAGCTTTCTTTTCTTCCGAAAGTATCTTGTGAACATTATAGATAATAGTTTAAATAACACAGAGGTGGTATAAGCTATAAGGCTGAAAGAATAATTAAGTGAAGAGAGGAGAAAAGATGCATGATTTAGAAAAGCATAGAATAAGCTGAAATTTGTAAAAAAAAAAAAAAATTAAAGTGGCATGTCTACTACAATTTGAAAACTAGCTTAAGCCTTCATTTGCCCTTTCACCTTTTGAAGACACAGCATTTGTTCCCCCCGGAGGATGTAGCAAAAAGGAATCATCTTGGAAGCAGAGACGGGGCTCTCACCAGATACCAAACCTGCTAGCATCTTGATCTTGAATTTCACAGCATCCAGAACTGTGATAAATAAATTTCTATTTTTTACAAATTCCCAAGAATGTGTTAATTTGTTATAGCAACAAAAATAAACTAAGACAATAGATAGCTAGATAGCTTTATATCTATTTTATTGATTTTTTTCCAAAAACCATCTCCCAGATTTGTTGATTTTTAGAAGGGTTTTTCATGTCTCTATCTCCTTCATTTCCACTCTGTGCTTGGTTATTTCTTGTCTTCTGGTAGCTGTGGGGTTTGTTTGTTCTTGGTTCTCTAGTTTTTTTAGTTGTGATGTTAGGGTGTATGATTTGAGACCTTTCTAGCTTTTTGAAGCTGGCATTTAGTGCTATAAAGCTCCCTCTTAACACTGCTTTAGCTGCGTCCCAGAGATTGTGGTACATTGTCTCATTGTTCTCATTGGTTTCAAAGAATGTCTTGATTTCTGCCTCGATTTCATTATTTACCCAGAAGTCATTCAGGAGCAGGTTGTTCAATTTCCATGTAGTTGTGTGGTTTTGAGTGGATTTTTCATCTTGAGTTCTAATTTGATTGTGCTGTGGTCTGAGAAGACTGACACGATTTCAGTTCTTTTGCATTTGCTGAGGTGTGTTTCACTTCCAATTATGTGATCAATTTTGGAGTAAGTGCCATGTGGTCCCAAGAAAAATGTATATTCTCTTGTTTTGGGGTGGAGAGTCCTGTAGATATCTATCAGGTCCACATGGTCCAGAGCTGAGTTCAAGTCCTGAATATCTTTGTTAAATTTCTGCCTCAATGATCTGTCTAATACTGACAGTGTGATATTAAAATCTCCCACTATTATTGTGTGGGAGTCTATTTCTAGGTCTTTAAGAACTTGTTTTACGGATCTTGGTGTTCCTGTATTGGATGAATATATATGTAGGATAGTGAACTCTTCTTGTTGAATTGATCCCTTTACCATTATGTAATGCCCTTCTTTGTCATTTTGATCTTTGTTGGCTTAAAGTCTATTTTGTCAGAAAATAGGATTTCAACCCCTGCTTTTTTCTGCTTTCCATTTGCTTTGTAAAGTTGCCTCCATCCCTTTATTTTGAGCTTATGTGTGTCTTTGCATATACGATATGTCTCTTGAATACAGCACAATAATGGGTCCTTGTTTTGTTTGTTTGTTTTTGAGAAGAAGTCTCCCTCTGTTGCTCAGGCTGGAGTGAAGTGGCATGATTTTCGCTCACTGCAATCTCTGCCTCCTGGGTTCAAGTGATTCTCCTGCCTCAGCCTCCAGTGTAGCTGGGACTACAGGCACATGCCACCATGCCTGGCTAATTTTTGTATTTTTAGTAGAGATGGGATTTCACCATATTGTCCAGGCTGGTCTCAAGCTCCTGACCTCGTGATCCACCCGCCTTGGCCTCCCAAAGTGCTGGTATTACAGGTATGAGCCACTGTGCCAGGCTGGTCTTGTCTTTTTATCCAGCTTGCCATTTTGTCTTTTAATTGGGACATTTAGCCTATTTACATTTAGTGTTAATACTGTTATGTGTGAATTTGATTTTGCTGTCAAGATGCTGGCTGGTTAATTTTTCAGACTTGTTATTGTAGTTGCTTCATAATCTCATTGGTCTGTGTACTTCAGTGTCTTTTTGTATTGGTTGGTAATGGTTTTTCCTTTCCATGTTTACTGCTTCCTTCAGGAGCACTTACAAGGCAAGCCTAGTGATGATGAAATCCCTCAGCATTTTCTTGCCTGAGAAGGATTTTATTTCTTCTTTGTTTATGAAGCTTAGTTTGGCCAGATAGGAAATTCTGGGTTGGAAATTCTTTTTTTTTAAGTATGTTAAATGTTGGCCCCCAATATCTTCTGGCTTGTAGGGTCTCTGTTGAGAAGTCTGCTGTTAGTCTGATGTGCTTTTCTTTGTAGGTGACCTGGCTTTTCTGTCTGACTTAACATTTTTTCCTTCATTTAGACCTTGGAGAATCTGGTAATTATATGTCTTGGGGTAGATCTTCTCATGTAGTATCCTATTGGGGTTCTCTGGATATCCTGAACTTGAATGTTGGTCTGTCTTGCTAGTTTGGAGAAGTTCTCCTGGATGATATCCTGAAGCATGTTTTACAACTTGGTTCCATTCTCCTTATCTCTTTCAGGTATTCCAATCAGTCGTAGATCCAGTCTTTTTACATAGTCCCATAGTTCTTGGAGGTTTTGTTCATTCCTTTTTGTTCTTTTTTTCTCTAATCTTGTCTGCCTGCCTTATCTCATTTGCTTGTTTGATACGGCTATTGATAGTGGTGTTTGCATTGTGAAGTTCTTGTGCTGTGTTTTTCAGCTCCATTGGGGTGTTTAGGTTTCTCTCAAAACTGGTTATTCTAGTTATCAGCTCCTGTAATATTTTATCATGGTTCTTAGCTTTTTTGAGTTGGGTTAGAACATAATCCTTAAGCTCAGTGAAGTTTGTTATTACCCACTTTCTGAAGCCTACTTCTGTCATTTCATCCATCTCAATTTCAGTACCATTCTGAGCCCTTGCTGGAGAAGTGTAGCAATCATTTGGAGGAGAAGAGACATCCTTGCTTTTGGAATTTTTAGTGTTTTTGTATTGTTTTTTTCTCATCTTTGTGGATTTATCTACCTTTGATCTTTGAGGCTGTTGACTTGATCTTTGGATGGGGTTTTTGTGGGGTCTTTATTGTTGATGTTGTTGTTTCTGCTTTGTTTGTTTTTCTTCTAACAGTCAGGCCCCTCTTCTGCAGGTCTGCTGCAGTTTGCTGAGGGTCCACTCCAGACCCTGTTCATGTGGGTATCACAAGTGGAGGCTTCGGAACAGCAGATTGGTGCCTGCTCCTTCCTCCAGAAACTTCATGCCAGAGGCACACTTATCTGATGCCATCCACAACTCTCCTGTATGAGGTTTCTGGCAACCCTTTTTGGGAGGTCTCACCTATTCAGAAGACAGGCGATCAGGGACCCGTTTAAGGAAGCAGTCTGACTGTTTCTTAGTAAAGCTGTTGCACTGTGCTATGGAATCTTCCTTGTCCAGATTGCCCAGGCTCTTTAGAGCCAGCAAGCAGGAAATATTAAGACCACCGAAACTGAATGGGTTTATGGAGTTTCTCATGCTGACATATTAGAATTCAAACTCCCCTAGTCTTTTTTTACTGATTGTCAGTTCAGAAAATCAAACCCTTTCATCTTCTGTTGTCTAATTTCCGACATATGCTTATAGCAAATATATTTGGCAGTACACCTGCTATATTTTAACGCTTCTATAAAAACATTATGTATTATTATAAACTTTGATTTATTCTCCCTACTATATTTCCAATCATCTTTAAGAATTTCAAAGCACTGCTACATTGGTTATCCATGCATATACTCCATTAACCTCTTTGCATGACTCTGAAAACATAGGTTAAACATGTTTTGTAAGTAAATTGTAGGTGGGTCTTAGTTAATTGTAAGCTTTCTTCCATCATGAACTTCAGATTCTAATAAACAATATGACATTGAAGAAGAATATGTTGTTATCAAAAAAGAAAAAATCTCCTACAACTCTTTCTGTCTACTTTACTCTTAAGCTCTTAATTAGTGATGGAAGGGAGGGCAAACAAGTCTTTAAAGACAACAGAGAGGTAATTGAAGGTGGTGTTTAGTGACAAGAAAGGGCTACCTATTATATATACCAAATGGTGTTTACTGGAACACTTTCCGCAAAGTCTGTAAGTGGCAGTATCAATCCCCTGGAAAGATCTGCAACAATGTGGCTTAAAAGAGAGACCAAACCCTTAACCAGGAATGCCTGAAATCTTGACAGAATAAGTGAACCTTAAGCCTTCCAGCACTCTGATTATATGCTATATATTTCTGTTGACTTGGAGTTATTTCCCTAAGTGCCCTCTTTTGGGGTGCTATCACTGAAATAGCATCAGCTGTAACGTTCCTATTTTTCTCATATGATGAGGTGACTGTAGAAGAAAAAGAGATTAGTAGAAAAGTCTTTTTTTTTTCAATTCACAATTAAATAGATGCATATGCATGTAAATATATAATAGTTTCCATAGATTAGCATAGATCATAATTATTGACCAAAAAGTAAAATTAGGTATAGTGCTTACTGTTATATTTTTAAAGATTCTAGCACTAATTATGCTCTGGTAATTTCACATTTCAAGTGTTTCTTTTTTTTTTCTGAATCTTTTACCTCCTCCCTTGCTCTATATTCTCTGGCAGCAGCATCCTTCTCTCAACTTCTTCCAGTTTTACTATAGTAATTTCTTATAAATACAGATGATCTGAAATAATACAAGGTTTAGCACCACATTTTACAACCAATTTGAGATATGGGCTGTTGTCACTGTTGTTAGAACATGGAAGAGACTATGAATTAATCAACAAAAGGTAGTGAACGTAAATAAATGAGGCAGTATTTTCCACTTGTGTTTTAAAAAGTACATTGAGTCTGAAAACCTTTATTAAACCTTGTGTTCACTTGTGAGGAAATCACTATACCTGGTGGAGGTGACTCTGAGCCCTGGTGTCCAATTTGCTGAATTCAAATCCCAATTTTACTACTTATGAGCTATTTGAGTTTTGAGTTAAGGAACTCATTCAAATGTTTATCTCTTAATTTTCTCAATGATTAAATTTGGGTTAAAAACAATATCTACTTTAAAAATTATACATGGATTAAATAAATTCATATGAAAGTGCTGAGAATAATGCCTGGTACATGGTAAGTACTCAATAAACATTAGTTATTAATATAGTCATTCAATATACTGAAGCTAGTATTGCCATTATCTTATCATCTCTTTTCCATTTTTTAACTGAATTTATTCAATGAATGCTTCCTATTTTATGCTTTTTTTTAAAGTTCAAACATCGTATGTAGATATATGTCTTATATCTCAATATAGCAGAGAATGTACTTCCAGTCTGCATAAAATATCTGTTTCTATAGCTAAATATTCTCACTCAGCTGGCTTTTTTATTGTACTAACTCCCTGTCACAGTGTAGGCTTTCAAATTTTTTTGAACTCATAAATGACTTCATGATATGATTAACCACTGAATTGCAATATCATTTTTCCCATTTTATTTTTTAATCTAATAAATTTGGCTTGATGTTTCCTAACTGTGCTTATTATCCAACTAAATTATAACTCTTTGAGAATAAGGACTCTGTTTTATGCTTCCCCATATTATCTGAAAGATGTGTTGATTTAATGAAAATAGATTACATAAGTAACAATATAGCTGAGTTCTATAAAACTCACCAGTGACTAAATCAGGGCTCATAACATAATGAAATTGGGGTTCCTTAATGAAGCCTCACTTAGATTGGTTTGGTTGCTCCTTCCTGTTTCCTAAGTCACATGTAAAGACTTGTGATCCTCCGGTTTGAACTTGGTACAAAATGGTATTCTTGGAGAGTACTTTACTAAGTCTCTCTTGATGTAAGAGACACAGATTGTATTCCTGTAACAGTGAAAGAGACATTTTTATTTTGGATTTTGCTTGCATTAGCACTTTCTTCATTATTCAGTTCAGGCCCCAAGCTAATATAGCACAAAGAAATAACTCTTCATACTTAAACATATTAGAATAATTATGTGGTCTGAAAAAAATATGGACTTTCTGGCAGAAATGTAGTACAGAATAAACACAGACCAATGAGTCAATAAAGATAAATTAAAATGATTAAGTATGATAGCTATACCATTACCTCCAGGATCTACATTTGGATAGTCTTCATTGATTTTACTTGCAGTCCCATCCAAATTTCCTTTACACTGTGTTCTTTCTTGCAATGACTCGTTAATATTTTGAGTTCCACTTTGCAGAGACTATATTTGCCTGAGTTGGAGACCTGTATATAGAAAAACATTTTACAAGTGAAAGTAAAGACTACCTTAGAATTTTATTTAGCTGGAACTTATCAGATTACTTACTCTTTTTGTAAAATAAGATTTTATTTAATCTGAGGGAACTTTAGAGGTTATTTAAACTTATTTGGGTAGTATAAGGGGTAAAAAGGACTTAACATTTTTACTAATAAAAGATATCAATATCTTACTTTATGGAAACTTAATCACTTGGACTTCATTATAAGAAAGATAATACTGCCTTATTTAATTCTGACAACACTCTCTTGTAGGAAATACTATATTAACTATTTTAGAAATATAGATCAAGGTCTCAAAGTGAATGCCTAGCTCACAATGATCAACCTGATAAGTAACACCATCTGAATCTGAATTCAGATATTTTAACTTTTTAAAATTCATCACCCTGCTTTCATACTTTATTCTCTGTACAATAAAATGTCACATTTATATGAGCATGCTAATTTATCTGGCCCTCAAAATATACAGAATCTAATCATCATGACTTAATATTATAATTGCATTTTACAAATTCCATACTATCTTTGATTAATACTAGTAAAGAATCCATAATATTTGCTTCAATAAGATATTTTTTGAAAGGGGATACAGATGTGAAATCATTTGACTTATATGTAATTTGCATATTCTGAATGACAATTTTGCCCTGAAATCCTCAGTGACAGTTGAATTTTCAGTTGGACCATACGTCATCAAATAAATAATTTGCCTTGGAATTTGACTTGTAATAATGCCTAAGCCTTCAACTTTGACCTTATTGTCATTAGATATTAATGATCTATACCAAAGAATAGCAAAGTTTATGCTAGCTTTTATTGAGATTTTATTTACAAGGACATACAGTCACTAAAATTCATTAGGTTCATAAGTGGAACTTTGTATCCTGAATGTATTCATGCCTTAAATGAATTGCTTTAAGATATGAAATTGAATTCATATTATACAGTTAATGAGAATATATTACATAGATTTTTCTGTTACTTTCTTCACACTTTTTTCTCCTACTTAGGTATTAGAGTAATTTGGAGTTTGAGGGTAAAAATCCATATTTTAAAAGGGCACTGTTTAAAATATAAAACCAGTTATTGGAAGATAAACCAGTCTTATATATGACACTTGAATTTATACTCAGTAGAATTAACAAATCTATACAAAAGCCTCTTCAAAAATAAAAGTGACCATGATCACCAGTAATTTATTCCACCATGTTTTACACCATATGGTCCATGTTTATGAGCTAACATTGAATATTCCTTACATCTCCCTGTTCAGAATACGGTGCAGGGAAAGGTATCTGTATGCAACACCGAGCAGTATCAAAAGGCAGTGGTCATGCCTGAAATACACTATAAATGTCACTACTGGAAAAGGAATAAATGTTGTATCCCAAGGCATACTTTCTTCATTATCTCCTGAAATGCTCTCAAATGAGGTATCTCTGTAAGAATTATAGCATACGTAACACTGTCTTTCATGGGGCAAAGTTCATTTTGCTAAAGCATTCAGCATTTCATGATTCTTCCTTGGAAATTTGACTTGCAACAAGAAGTCCCAGGGTAATCTGAAATAATCCACGGAGGCTTCAAAAATTTCACTGTGCGTTCTATAAAATACACTTTATAGAAATAATTTCATTGAGAATACCTAATTAGGCACTACATATTGACGCTATGCATCAGAGATGGGAGTCATATCAATTGACCATTTCATTTATTGAGTTTGACAATCTAAATTCTCAACTAAAATGATAAATGACTTTCTTGTAGCCAAATGATACTTCACCTTGCAATTTTCCTTTCCCTTTTCAGTCTTATTCTAGCATAAAGACAGAGACTATTGTTCATAAATATTGTAAACATCTACCATTTGCTTTGTTCAGCCTCAACGGTTATTTTTATGCAATTAGCATCTTGTATCTATTATTACTGGCGATTATCATACGATATTTAAAACATACAATTTAAGACAATAAACACTAGAATGCCTTAGACTCTATCACCCTCTAATGTGTTTCTGAGCAGAAGCCGCAGCCTTTGTCATTGTTTCTTTCAGCAAATATTTACTGAAATGCTTTTTTGTGCTGTGCACTTTACTGAGTGCTTTAACTGATGACTCGGCTCTGCTTGTTTGATACAAGAAATGTATCTCTGTTCATCTTTTTTGCTTCTCTGTCTGTTCGTTGTTACTTAAAATCTAGCTTAAGAACTCCAGAGATGTGATTTGGGAGTTTCAGGGAAGATCCTTATAAACAAAGATCATGATTATTTGAAAAGAATGACTAGAACATGCTATTTTTCATGTGATATATTTTCATCTGCAAAGCACATCTGGACAGAACACTTCTGGCAATAAATAATAAAACAGCAACATAGTAGATAAGGGAAAGTCTGATCCAAAAGAAAACCAGTCAAGGCTATACATATCGGCCAGCAGGCAAATAAAAGCAAGGGAAATCACTGTTTACAGTGAGCAAGGGGTGGTAGAAGCTGAGCTATAAAAGAATGAAAAAGGAAGAAAATAGGATTCATGCTCTGAAGATTTTGAAGTCAATGCTACAGCTGGCCTGGTGACCCAAAACACAACAGTGACCACCCCACAGGCACAACATATCTGGCTCAAGGCTGAAGTCACAAATACAGTACTGAGTAACCCTGTGTCTGGGAACTTTAAAGCCAAACAAGGTCATGGAAAAGTCAGACTGTTCTTTTTCTTGACAGCCAGTGCATAGAGCAGGGTACAAACTTAATTTTTGCACAGCTGTGGAATCCACTGAATGTTCCTGCACAGAACAATCTGCCTGTGATGGAGATGATCTGCTGGAAGCCCTACAAAGCAAGAATTACAGACATCAGGCAGGTTTGTTCGTGAAAGCAAGGCTTACTACAATTATGTCCAAATAAGCAGTACAAAGTACATGTTGCTCTAATGGTGTGTGGGGAGGTACCAAATTCATGCTATTTCAACTATGTAATTGTCAAGTAAGACTGAGTCACTGCCAAAAAGCAATTCCACATTTGTGAGATTGGTGCACTGCCCTCCTATAAATCATTCAGCAAGACAGGTGCTTAGCCTTCAATTGTGCTTTCTCTATCTGGGAAGTGTCTGGAATTTTGGAAGAAGCAAATGGGAGACAGAAGAATGAATAATGAACAAGTTTCTTTGGATTTACAATTTTACTGTTAGAAGTTCTTCACTTCACTATAAGAACATAAATTATAGTAGTAAATTTATATATAAAGCATATTATGTGCTAGATGTGGTTTTAAAAACCTTACAAATAATAACTGCTTTAATTTTTGTTAACAACCCTAGGAGGTCAATACCAATAAGGAAATTAGTAATAAAGAAATCAATGAATGTGGGATTTGAACCCTTGGAATTTGGCTCCAAACTTTGTGGTCTTTAACCCTATTCTGTACTGACACTCTAGGAATAGAAAGATCAATAGAAATAGGTGAGTGATAGTAGTATGGGAGAATTAGGTCTCTTAATTGCAAGCAACAGAAAGAAACTGGCTAAGAGAAAGGGTGGTTATGAAAGGGTGAACACAGAATCAACAGGAGGCAGGGGTACAGGAGAAAATTGAAAGGACAAAAATTAGAAAGTGGGGAACATGAAGATTGTTTCACAGCTAATGAACTTGGTCTGTCTGCAGCCACTATTGCTGCCTCTGAGATAATTAACCAACTTTAAACCTACAATGTGCACCCCTACCTCAAGACATAAAATCCTAAAACTGTCGGAGTTTAGGCCATGTACCTGCCTTCTGTCTGATGGGCCTTGAAGAGGACCTATATCCTTTTTTATTTCATTTGAGAAGTAGATTTTGGAATTATATTTCTCCTAAAATTAATGGGACAGAGAGCTTTCTGAAATAGGAAACAGAAAGTTGTAACATATTCACCCATACTGCTATCACTTGCCCTGCACAATGGACAAGTAAACACACCTGCAGTTTCACTCTAAGAACTGTGCACAAAGATGGCTGGTTTATTGGAACTGCTCGGCATGGAGTAATTGTGGAAAAAGAACGAATTTTCAAGTCAAGCACACTCAATGGATGAGGTATTTATCTATCTGAACTTGGTTTTCTCATTTATTAAACAGAGTTAGTAATTATTCCTATTGCATAGGGTTGTTGAGGGGATAAATTAAACAATGTGTGTGTGATGTTCCCCTTCCTGTGTCCATGTGTTCTCATTGTTCATTTCCCACCTACAAGTGAGAACATGCAGTGTTTGGTTTTTTGTCCTTGTGATAGTTTGCTGAGAATGATGGTTTCCAGCTTCATCCATGTCCCTACAAAGGACATGAACTCATCGTTTTTTATGGCTGCATAGTATTCCATGGTGTATATGTGCCATATTTTCTTAATCCAGTCTATCATTGTTGGACATTTGGGTTGGTTCCAAGTCTTTTCTATTGTGAATAGGGCCACAATAAACATATGTGTGCATGTGTCTTTATACCAGCATGATTTATAATCCTTTGGGTATATACCCAGTAATGGGATGGCTGGGTCAAATGGTATTTCTAGTTCTAGATCCCTGAGGAATTGCCACACTGTCTTCCACAATGATTGAACTAGTTTACAGTCCCACCAACAGTGTAAAAGTGTTCCTGTTTCTCCACATCCTCTCCAGCACCTGTTGTTTCCTGACTTTTTAATGATTGCCATTCTAACTGGTGTGAGATGGTATCTCATTGTGGTTTTGATTTGCATTTCTCTGATGGCCAGTGATGATGAGCATTTTTTCATGTGCTTTTTGGCTGCATAAATGTCTGGTGGGGGGAGTGGGGAGGGATAGCATTAGGAGATATACCTAATGCTAAATGACGAGTTAATGAGTGCAGCACACCAACATGGCACATGTATACATATGTAACAAACCTGCACCTTGTGCACATGTACCCTAAAACTAAAGTATAATAATAATAATAATAAAACGATGTGTGAAGCATCTATGTTAGTAGGCTCTCAGTAAATGTTATTCCCTTTCTTCCTACATTCAATTACTGTGTCCTCATACACTAACAGAATTTAATAAAAATTGCTACCTTTTATTGTATATTCTTTATGCTCTCTGCACTTCTGCTAAGCTTTTCAAATACTGTTTCTTGCTTTAATCTTGCAAAAATCCTGTAAACATGGGTTCTATCATCTTCATTTACAGATAAAAATGCCAAAGCTTAAAAAGGTTAGTTGATTTATCCAGTGTCACACTGCTTGTAAGTAACAATGCTGAAATTCAAACCTAAATCTATCTTTACAATCTTTTTCTTCTTAGACTTCTTCTTAGACTTTACCATCCTAGACTTTTAAAAAAAAGTGTAGTTTGTGATATTGTATCACAAGGATATTTTTGCATTTATTTGCTCTATTTCTCAAATACCTGTATAAATTTTATTATTTCACTTAAAATATTATTTATTTTTTACTATAATCAATGAAATTCAAAAACGATAAATTTTAAATTCAAGAAATATAAACATAAAACTCAATTTATAGTACATATGAAAACAGATTATGTTTTAAAGTAATTAGCAGACAAAATTAATATTTTTCAATAATATTAACACAAAAATGAAGAAAATTTAACCACAAAGTATTTAAATGAAATATTCCCATTAATTTATTCTTAAAGAGGAATTGTTTTGAGGTACGGAAATACTTTGAACATATTTTTTTAGCTGCTGAAAGCTATTTCTGATTTTAAACCAATCTGCTAAATTGAGTTATGACCTAACTTCAAATATTTTCCTCTGACTCCATCTTAAAATAATGACCCATCCGTGTTGGAACTTGAAAATAAAAATAAAGTGAGACAATGGGATACAACAGGCATTGCAGACATAGGTGAGTTTTCTCTGTTCCCTCTCAGTTTCAGGCTGACTTAATGGGAAGTGGCTACAGGATGGAAATATGAAAAGAAATTCCTGAATGCCCAAAGTGTTTGCTGAGAAATCACTAACTCTTGTGGTCTTGGTGGCAGGTATGAGGGCAATGTTAAGTACAGAGAGATTATTAGGGGTCAGTTATGTCCTTTTTTAGGTTAGTCACAAAGAGTAAAGAGGGTTGGGTCCAGCCCTGTAAAAACTGTGTCCTCACTTGCACCTTTTAGGCCATAATAGAGAGAGACAGATTTTGTCCTGAGGTCAATGAATGTTTTCCATATCTTAGGAGACCTGGTCATCTGACTCTTCTTTGTACTCCCAGGCAAAGGGCCTCTCTACATCTAATGAGCTAAACTCTTGACCAATTCCCATTGTCACAGCCCGCATCCAGAATTAACTGCATTTTAGGGGAGGAGGACAGAACAACAGAATCACAGTGATAGGTGCCTGAGTCAGAATTGAGACGCCATTTTTGTCTTCCTGACCAAGAGGAGGAGTCCTGGGTCAACACTATATCTTCAGATGAAATACCCAGAAAGTGTCTGACCTCTTTGGAAGAATTTGACCTCCATTCCCAATTTATTACTGAAATGTTAGTATTTCTTCAATAAATAATGGGTATATTGTGAGTTTTTTAATATGCACTATATACAGTTATGCACCACATAAGGATATTTCAGTCAAGACCATACAACAGCAGTCTTATAATATTATAAGAGCTGAAAATTCCTGTCACCTAGTGACATCATAGCTGTTGTAGCATCATAGCACAAGGCCTTACTCACATGCCTGCAGTGATACTGATATAAATAAACCAACTGTGCTGCTAGTTGTATGAAGTATGGCACATACAATTATGTAGACTACGTAATACATGATAATGATAATAAATGACTGTTACTGGTTTATATATTTACTATACTATGTTTGTGTTGTTATATTAGCGTGTACTCCTTCTGCTTATAAAAAAAAGTCAGTGCAAAATAGACTTAGGTGGGTTCTTCAGGGGATATTCCAGAAGAAGACACTGTTATCATAGGAGAAAACAGTTCCATGTGTGTTATTGCCCCTGAAGACCTTCCAGTGAGACAAGATGTGGAGGTGGAAGATAGCGATATTGATGACCCTGACCAGTTGTAGGCCTAGGCCAGTGTGTGTGTGTGTCTTAGTTTTTAACAAAGAAGTTTAAAAAGTAAAAGAGAAGATAAAAATATTAAAAAGAAAAAAGCTTATATGTTAAGAATAAGAGAAAGAAAATTTTTTTTGGAGAGCTGTACATAAAAAGTATTATAAAAGAGTCAAACAAATATAAAAGTTTATGAAGGAGTTCGTAAACCTTAGTTGATGAAGCTAAGGTTAATTTATCATTGAAGAAATAAAAATGTTTTAAGTAAATTTAGTGTAGGTTCAGTGTACAATGTTTCTAAATTCTACAATACTATAATGTCCTAGGGCTTCGCATTCATTCAATACTCACTCAGTGACTCATCCAGTGTCACTTCCAGTCCTGCAAGCTGCATTCATGGTAAATGTCCTATACCAGTATATCATTGTTCAAATCTTTTTTATCGTTACTTAACCATGCATTTTCTATGTTTAGATATATTTAAATGTACAAGCATTATTGTGTCCCAATTGCCTACAGTATTCAGTACAGTAATGTGCTGTACAGGTTTATAGGGTTTATAGCCTAAGAGCCATATACCATATAGCATATGTGTGTAGTAGGCTATCCCATCTAGGTTTGTGCGACGACATTCTGTGATGTTCACACAATGACAAAATCACCTAACAATGCATTACTCAGAATGTATCCCCACTGTAAGGGACACATGACTGAATTAGAAACAATATTGTAATTACTAATTACTTTGATTTATGATGATACCTTCAATTCAACCTCCCCAAATGAATAAAGAATTAATAACAAACATATAGAATATACACAGTAGTGTTAGATACATTTCTAAGTAAGTGCATAAATCTAAAATCTCTTCCTTAAATATAGATTCTCTTTTGTTTTTCACTAATACAAGGGTTCTTTGGTAACTTGAAATCTGGAAACAATTTAATAAAACAGCTTTCCTTTACCAGGTATGGTCATGGCTATTCTGGACTTGTATTATGAATCTTAACATTTTTGAAGAGAACACTAATATTTCTATGTTATTTATGTTAGAATAGACTCAACAACTAGTCAGCTGAGGCAAAGGTTCAACTTGCATAAGTGATTGAAAGTGCTGATTTCAGCCTAAACCTTTAGAAATAAATGCTGAGTTTCTACTTGCTTTATATGGTTGTTACCTGTCACCCTGTAAGCCAAGTGCAACTGAGTTGAAGCTGACAATCACTGTAATAACTGTTATGATGTTGCCTTATTGTTAAACTGATAGTGATGGGTCAGGCAGAAGAGGACACATTCCATCTGCCACAGAGGAACCATGCTGTGCAGCCCAAATCCCTCATCACCTTTGCAGCTGCTTCTCTCATGCATTTGCCAAGTTTATATAGGCCCCAAAAGATAAAGAGCAGAACGTTCTATATCATTCGTACCTTTGTTATGGGAAGCAAGGATAGTAGTAGGGCCACAGGAAGTCGAAAATTAGATGCATTATTTTTCAAGAAAATATTTTGCCACAATAACTTTGTTAAGGCTTTAAAATGACAAGCCAATTATTGGTTCAGAAATTGAGACAATAAACATATTTTGATCATAAAGAAAACTTCTTAAACAGTTTCTTAAACGTTGAAAATCTCCCACAATTCCTGGTTAAAAGTTAGACATATAAAATATTTCCTTCTTTTTCTTTTAGAATCACATCTTCCAGAAGAAACATTCTCATGTCTATTAATTTAGAATTTAGAATTTAAGTTTAAAATTCCATGGAATATAGGATAAATCAATGGATGATCATGAGGTCACTCCTTTTTACAGTAGGTAATTACATAGCCATTTGTGAAAACTTGAATTAATCAGCTTTTTAACTAAAGTATCAGCATGGAGATTGGAATGCCTGTGTTTTCACTTCTAATAGAGAGCTTTCACAATATTAACTTTTCAAGAAAGACCTACGTTTTCAGGATGGCTGATAACTTCCATTATATGAAAATGTTTTCAGTTAGTTGTATTGGTGGTATTATAAGTGAATATATGGTTATAATACCATGAGCTACAGTCAGGACAGCTACCTAATGGATATGTGTGTTAATAAACAGACCTTGCTTTAGTAATATGTTTATGTATGTAGTGTGTTTGCGTATGTTTGTGTGTGTGTGTGTGTGTGTACATTAAAATGTTCTGGTTAATTAGATTTTATAAAATAAATGATAACCTGTAAGGCAGCCAGATACAGAATGACAAATAGTTTGCTTAGGAAACTGAGAACCTATAATTTACACATGATTTTTTTTTTTGACATTGGCCTTATATGCAGTTTTAGGCAAGACACCTACTTTCAAGAACTTGATTTCTTAATTTCCTAATATTTAAAATGTAAGTAATAATACAACCTTCCAGAACTCCTTAAGCCCTTTTCCAGTGTTCATTTGTCACAATTATCATTGCTCAATATGTTTTCACTTGAGTCTGTTTTTGTCCTCTACCTAAAAATATCTAAGTTCCATGAGAGCAGAGATAAGTGCTCTGTTCACTGCAGTTTTGCCAGCACCTAAAGAATGCCAGTCACAGAGTAGGCATTTAATAAATACATATTAAATTAGTTTCTTACTAGACATTTTATGAAGCAACTTTGCACATCCAAAATTATGTAGCACAGGTTAACATTGAGTCAGATTTCAGCCCATCTACCAAGGAATAAACAACTGAAAACTGCTCACCTTTTCAAGCTCTGCCATCAACATCTGAATTGTTTAATATGCCTGCATATCAAAAGTTTTGGCAAATCTGAATTGATGTACTTTATTGGTATAAAATAATGGAAGTCATTTCTTATATATAATCTCCAGATTTTACCACCTACAAATAAAAAATTCTTTATTTTGTTGAGTAAATCATTATCATCAGGTTTTACTGTATAATCAGACTCTAAGACTTACTGGAATTCTACTGTAGGTATATGTCTGTGTCCAATGAAGAGAAGTATGAATGGCCTTTAAAAAAATGGTCTTCTTTTACATAGTAAATATCTTGGAAAACGATTACAATTTTAAGTTGTTCATGTGCAGGGTTAAACTTTGCATTCAGTTTTCAGTTTTCTTAACTATGTCACTATAGGCTATAACAATGTGTTAGTACAATCATTGAAACTCCCTACACTTTAATTTTAATGTACTGTGCATTTAAGAATATGTGTATTATTCCTTCTAAGCTGTCTAGATACCACTAAAAATAGATACCACTCACCTCTCACCGACTACCACCACAGCGCTTATTTTTCTCATGCCCTTTAAGAATTATTTTCTTCTGAAGTTTTCACTTCACCGAGCACTGATTCCTGGTGTCCACGATTGATCATTTTACTCTTCTCCCGTTGCACACACAGGGATGACTTACTTAGAGCTAGCTCAACTTCCACAGCTTTCTTCCTAAGTAGACCAAATAACCAATCTCAGACTTGATCATTTTCCTGAAATTTGGTTCTTCTGGTACTGACACTGATGTCTTTTAGTCATTATTTCTGGTCTACTGAGTGAATTCTTGGCAGCTTAAAGAGTTTCTTTTTATAACTTAAACAGAAAGTAGTTGTATGAAATATTATCAGGTACCTCGTGGAATGAATTAGACGGTTGATGAATTGGTTTAGGCAGAGACTAAGGGGAGCCCAGTATTGTCATATGAATATTCACCTTAGAATACTAACATAGCACTATCTACAGCTTTCAACATAGCATTTGGTGCAATGGTGCTGAACCTGGGGTCAGATCACCATGTCACTAGATTTTCAATGTGCCCTAGATGTCATTAGAAATAATCCTCTGTAGAACCCTATGTCTTTGTGTCAAATTCTCAAATTTAAAATTTTAGAGGGAATACCTAATTGACCATATACTTTAACTGCCAGGGGTTTGGGAGAGGTGTTACTCTCCTTAGTAGCCTTTTGTAAACAGAGAGATAAAGCTTTGGTTTCCCCCTGTCTTTGGGAAGATTACTTTGCAAATAATGAGAAACCCTTGTGATAAAATCTAATACAATTGTTCTGGTAAATGCCAAAGCTGAGTTTCAAAGTGGTCAAAATATTTAATCACAGTAAACAGATAAGGTGTAACAGGAAAATACTAGCATCAAGATTTTCTGATTCTTAGAGCAATGGTAATTTTACAAAATTAAGCTATTTTTGAAGTTTGGCTGAATTAACCAAACTTTAGGAATGGCTAATAGACTTTCCCACAAAGCATGTACAAAAGGCTACTTCCTACAACTGTGATCATGCTTTAAAATGCAAATAGTCTTAACTCTCTGAGACTTAGTTTCTCTATCTCTAACATACAAATCGGAAGGCCTAGTTGCCAACTTAGCAAGTTGTTTAAAACATATGGCATATTACTCTGTATCAATACATACAATATTTTTAGCATTTGTGCAATAATGTTAATGGAAATGATTATGTGGAGACATTTAGTCAATATTCAGTTTGGCTGTGTTTATTTTTTTTAATATTGAAATGTCTTGATATTTAAACTGCCTTCAAGCTCCTTATGTGCTTCCCTGCTTCCTCCTCAACATTGCCCAGAATAATTCATCATTGTAAGGAGAAAGAGTTAGTGAGCAGGGGTCCTGTATAATCCTTCTTCTGTGCTATTATCAGTGTTTAATTGGTATATATCCAGTGAACTTGTGAAATATTTTAAATATTACCCCTATTTATTCTGCCATACACACACACACACACACACGTATGCACACACATACACCTATGTATGACCATATATCATATTACATTTATACTATATAATATACATATACATATAACATATAGTACTTTTAATGGCAAAAATCACAATTACTTTTGCACCAACTATATATATATATACATAATTCTATATTATTTATCATTGTAAACTCATAGATAATGGTACATGAAAATCTCATTGTATTTGAGGAGCAATTGGCTTAAAAATTCTGTTTATTTTTGGATGAATTATATGGTGTTGACTATTTGTATTGATCCAGACAGTTATATAATTGCTCCTGTTGTTTCCATTCTCCCAGGATAAAAACTAGCATTGAACTACAAGCTTTGAGGAGAAATATGAAGATTTTTAGCTTGCAAGAAGTAATCATCCATAAACAACATTATTTTAATTCACAGTTATATCTTCCTATTTTAAGATTAATTTTCTAAAGTTAATCATGGCAAATTAAAGAACACTTTCCATTAGTGGCCACAGATTTTTTTGTTATAAGTAGTAAACGGCATCACTGATTACACTCGTGACAACATACTAGCTTAATCTGAGAGGGCAGAAGCAGAAGGAGAACCCCTTGCTTATCCTGAGACTTTTGTTTGTATTTATGATGCAGACGAATCTCTACAGCTGGTTGTCTCCAGTTTCCTTGAACAAATTTACCAATAAGAGAAATAGGCAGCTACCCTTATTGCTTTGTTTTATGGAAAGGGGTAACACATACACCTTTCCATTTGGTAATAAAATCTAGATTTCCAGCTAGATTACCAAAACATTTGCTGTTAAAATATAGTTAGTTATCTTTCAAAAGAAAACAAGTATCTTTTCTGAACACTCCAGTCCTTGGAAATTTAAAGGAAGATGTCAGTAGCAATCATTTATCACCACTTGAGTTGTATTCTTAATAAAATCAAAACTCATGTTAGGTAAGTTTTCATTATGGACCTAGGCCGATATGACAATCTAATGGGAAGCAAATACTCAATAGATCAGTTACTCTAGTCCTGATACTAAATGTTTGTAACTTCCTTACATTTCATGTAACAATTACTTGGTATATGTTTCTTATGGTGCTAGACGTTGTGGATACAGGTATTAAAAAGATGGCCAACTAGAAACCTCTAAGCTCTTCTTTTCTTCAAAGAAACAAGAAACAATTACAGACTGGCTGATATAACTTTTTAGAAGTTCTGGAAATCAATCGGTGATTTCAGTGGCCAAGTGAAAATTCAATCAAGAAAGGGTCACACTCTGAATGGTGGGAAATCACGTGGCATTTTGCTCATTCATACCTCCCTCCCTCCTTATGTGTCATGGAGTGGATTAAAAGCATTGGGCTGGTCCTTAAATTCCTTTCATAAGCCTTACAGAGCAAAGTGAACCTAATTTACAGTGTTCTAACTTGTTTGTGTGCTTTTTGATTAGTTCTCTGTGTCTTAAAATTCTTAATTTACAAGGGATTTTTGTTGTTTGTTTTGTTTTATTTTGCTTAAGAACTTTAAATATATAATTCTACTCCCTTTTGACTTGCAGGTTTTCAGCTAGAAGTTACTGATAATCTTTTTGTGGGCTTTTCTATGTAATGAGTCATTTTTCTCTTGCTGCTTTTAACAGTTTTTCATTCAGACTGATGAGGTTTCAGATGGATATGAGGAATTTATTGGGAACACTGAATTTCACAGTGATGGTTGAGGGTATCTGGTGGAAGAAATTTCCATGCAGCAAATTGTTCAATTGTTGACCTGGCTGCTTCTAACAACATATGCTCATATGCATGAGCAAAGAAATGATCTGAAAATGGAACTTGTATTTAAAAGGGAAGCAGAACATAAAGTTTGGAAAATCTGCACCCTGACCATATGGTAGAGAAGAAAAACCCATTTTTTTGGGGAGAATTCAAGCCTGCTGCAGAAATTTGCATAAGTAAAGAGGAGCTGAAAGTTAATAGCTAATACAATGGGGGAAATTTCTCAAAGACATTTTAGAGAGCTTTGTGGCAGCCCATCCCATGACAGACCCAGAGGCCTATGGAGGGAAGAATGGTTTCATGGGCAGGGCCCAGGTCTCTGCTGCTGCCCTGTGAAACCCAGGGACACTGCTCCTTGCATCCTAGTGGCTCCAGCTCTTGCTGTGGCTAAAAGAGTTCCAGATATGTCTCAGGTCATTGCTCCAGAGGGTTCAGGCTGTAAGCCTTGGCATCCTCCCTGTGGTGTTAAGTCCGCAGGTGTGCAGAGGGCGAGAGTTGAGGCTTTGGATCCTCCACCTAGATTCAGAGCATGTATAGAAAAGCCTGAATGTCCAGGTCGAAGTCTGCTGCAGGAGTGGAGCCCTCATGGAAAACCTGTACTAGGGCAGAATAGAGGGGAAATATGGGGTTGGAGTCCCCACACACAGTCCCCTCTGGGGCACTGCCTACTGGAGGTATGAGAAGAAAGCCACTATCCTCCAGACCCCAGAATGGTATATCCACTGACAACTTGCACTGTGTGCCTGGAAAAGCCACAGGCACTCAACACTAGCCTGTGAAAGCAGCTACAAGGGCTGTACTCTGCAGAGCCACAGGAGTGAATCTGCCAAAGGCCTTGGGAGCCCACTCCTTGCATCAGTGTTGCCTGGATGTGTGCCACAGAGTCAAAGGAGTTACTTTTGGAAGTTTAATATTTATGACTACCCTGCTGTGTTTCAAAATTGCATAGGGACTACATCCCCTCTCTTTTGGGTGATTTCTTCTCTTTGGAACAGGCCTATTTACCTAACGCCTGTGATCCCATTGTATATTGGAAGTAAACTAATTTGTTTTTGATTTTACAGGCTCATAGGCAGAAACGAATTGCTTGTCTCAGATGAGACTTTAGACTGTGGGATTTTAAGTGAATGCTGAAATGATTTAAGACTTGGGGGACTGTTGAGAAGGGGTGAATGTATTTTGCAAAATGAGAAGGATGTGATATTAGGTAGGGGCTGGGGAGGGAGGAATGATATGGTTTGGATTTTTGTCCTTGCCCAAATCTCATACAGAATTATAATCCCCAATGTTGGATGAGGGGCCGGGTGGGAGGTAATTAGATCTTGGGTGCAGTTTTTCTCCTAGCTATTCTCATGATAGTGAGTGAGTTCTCACAAGATCTCATTGTTTAAAAGTGTATATCACCTCCCCCTTTACTCTATTCCTTCTGCTCTAGACATCTAAGATCTGCCTGCTTATTTTTCCATTATGACTGAAAGTTTCCTGTATAGTCATGCTTCCTGTACAGCCTGAAGAACTGTGAACTAATTAAACCTCTTTATAAATTACCCACTCTCAGGTATTTCTTCATAACAGTAAGAGAATGAACTAATACAATCCTCATGGCAAAGGCAAAGGAATATTTGTAGAATACATACAAGAAGAAAAGAGAAATGAATCCAAATATGTCCATACAATAAATCAACTAAATACAAAGAAAGTCAATAAAAGCAAAAATGAAAGACAAAAATGCTATAAGACAAACAAAACCCAATTAAAAATAGCAAAGTGAAATATTTCCCTGTCCGTAACTATTTAAATATAAATAGATTAAATTCCACATTTAAAAAAATATATAGGCAGAATACATTTTTGAAAAACAAGATCCAACTATTTCTGTAGAAACTCATTTTGTATCTAAAAACACACAGTGGAAAATGAAAATCTGGAAACTGACATCTCATACTAATTAATAATTAAAAGAAGACAAGGTTTGTGGACTGACGTTATCTGACTTCAAGAATTATTGTAAATATATGTGATCAAATTAGGGTAAAACTGGTGAAAGAATAGACAAACAGATAAATGAAACAGTGGAGAAAGTAGAAATGAGACACCTAACTATAGTCAACTATTTGACAAAGAAGCAAAGGAAATTCAACTAAGACATAGTCATTGCAATATGTGGTGCTGGACCAACTGGACAGTACATGCAAAGAAAAAAATAATCTAGACACAGACCTTATATACCTGATCAAAATTAATATAAAAGGAATCATAGACATCAATGTAAAACACACAAATATGAAATTACTAGAAAGTGATATAGAAGAAAATTTAGATGACCTTGAGTTTGGTGATGACTTTTTAAACATAACACTAAAGGCACAATGAATTAAAAAAGTTTGATAAACTGGACTTTATTAAACTTACATTTTTTGCAGAAGACATTATCAAGAGAATGAAATGACAAGCCACAGTCATATCTGATAATGACTGATATCCAGACTATACGTAGAGCACTTAAAACTTAATAAGAGAACAAATGACACAATTTAAACATGAGATATGGCCGGATGCCGTGGCTCACGCCTGTAGTCCCAGCACTTTGGGAGGCCGAGATGGGCAGATCATGACATCAGGAGTTCGAGACCAGCCTGACCAACATGATGAAACCCCATCTCTACTAAAAATACAAGAAAAAATTAGCCGGGTGTGGTGGTGGACACCTGTAATCCCAGCTATCCAGGAGGCTAAGGCAGGAGAATCACTAGAACCCAGGAGGTGGAGGTTGCAGTGAGCTGAGATTGAGCCACTGCACTCCAGCCCGGGCAACAGAGTGAGACTCCGTCTCAAAAAAATTAAAAAAATAAAAAAATAAATAAATACTTTAACAGACACCTCATCAAAGAAGATACAGAATAGCAAATGAAAAAAAGGCCCATATCCTATATCATTAGAGAAATGCAAATTAAGATAGCAATGACATACCACTGTACTCCTATTAGAATGACAGAAATCCAAAACACTGACAATATAAAATGCTGGCAAGAATGTGGAGCAACTCAAGCTCAGAATGCTACAGACACTTTGGAAAACAATTTTGCAGTTTCTTGTAAAACTAAACATGCTCTTACCATATGACCCAGCAATTGTACCTTTTAATATCAACCCAAAGTATTTAAAAACTAATGTGCACACATGCAAAAAACAAACAAAAAACTGCATATGGATGTTAATAGTAGCTTTATTCATAATTTCCAAAACTTAGAAGTAATCTAGATGTCTACCTATAGATGAATGGATAAATAAATGGTGATGCATCTAGACAATGAAATATTTTTCAGTGCTAAATAAATGAGCGATCAAGCCATGAAATGTCATGGAAGAAACTTAAGTGCATATTACTGAGTGAAAGAAGCCCATCTTAAGGGTTGCAAACTATATGTTTCCAGCTACATAACCACTGTAAAACCAACAGTGGTTGCCAGAAGCTAGGAAGGAAAGAGGAATTAACAGGCAGAGTGCAGAGTGTTTGTAGGGTGGAGAAATTATTCTATATGATGCTACAATAATGGATATACCATTAGGCACTCAAATATAGAATGCTTTTTGTAGAATCCTTTTTAAAATATAATTTGATATGAAGAAACTTCAGAGCAATAGGGTTAGCACATCATCTATCTAGATGTGGAATAGAAAATATTCAAAGTCCTTTAAAAAAGTCATAATCTTCTAGAAAGATTAGAAATATTTGAGCAAGAGTCAAAGCAGAGAGAAAGAATGAGAAATAAAACCCCCTACATTTGGTCAACTCATTTGCTTCTTTATGTTCTAATCGTGGAAGACATTCTGAGTGTCGAGTATCATAACTGCTGTAGGGCTGCTATATAAATGAATATTGTGCCATTATTGCAGATGCTGGAAGGTGAGCAACTTAGCCAAATGCTGAGTAAAGATGCATGGCTTAGGCCAGTGCTTGTTAAAATAAAGTCACATAATCAGTACTGAAACACAAGCAGTGAATGACAGAAATTGAAAATAAATGTTTAGAAACTAGTATTTTAAAATTGATGTGACATTTGAGTATTCTGTCATTTTTCTGTTCATTCATTTCCATTGCATTTCACAAAATTAATCAGGTACAAAATAGAATTTTAAAAAACCCACATGCTTCATCACAGATTGTTTGAAACCTTCTGGATTAGACTACAATCTGCACCCCTGGAGATATCCAGGTGACTTGTGATAGGTGGGGGAAAGAGGGAGACTCAGATGTGAATGGCAGATGCTAGCATAGGGTACATGGCCAAGTGTAGCAAAAAGTGGATCTGCAGAACCTGGGAAGGTCTTAGAAGGCAACTCAGGAACCAGATGCTAGGACTCCTCCTCCAATAATCATGAAGTGATATGAATAGTAGATTGTTGTGGTCTTCTCAGTATGTTTAGAAACACAAAAAAATAAAGGTTAGTGTGACCTTTAGTTATCTGGCTTCTGTGTGGATAGAACTTCCCTAGAGCAACATCTCTGCGATCTCTCAACCTCTTCACTTTCTCTACTCCAGTTAGGAAGGAGAGACATCTTTTTAGGTTTGAAAGAAGGAACTGGGCATGCCACTTCATTTCTGTTTGGAATTGCATACAGTTTCCTTTTGCTGTGACTTCAAAGGTACCATTTCTTAAAGGGGAAACTTGTGATTTATACTCCATCTAGTTGAATGAGTAAGTCTATCTTATGGATAAAGTGTTGTCAAGTCAACTTAGGCAAAACATCAAAGTCACATTTTCCAGTACTATCAGTGTTATCAATAATAAAGGTGATTATTTGTATCTCAATTTGTAAGACTCTTAAATTTATCTTTCAACTGATCCTAAAGAAAAGTCTATAAGTAGTTCATGGAACACAAAAGTTTGGAAACCACTACCTTAAAATGAATCATAAATGTCTATGGCTCCTTTCAATTCACTTAGGTTTCTACTGTTGAGAAAGATGTATCTAATTTTCATAACTTTGTTCTTTTGCAAATGGTTAATCTTATATACTGTATTTGCCCACCTAATTAACTGTCAAACAGAACTAATCAAATTCCAGTTTTACAAAATTTCAATTTTGTGGCTAAAAATAGGACTGTGTCAGCAAAAAGAAAAAAGTACTCTGAAGCAAGAAAGTTAGTCACACGTAATAAATTCCTGAATTTATATGTTCATTTTTTAGCAGGATGAGGATTGAAACCATGCATTCATAGCATAACTAAACGATTTGCTCAATTGCCAATGATAAATCGACATTTTTGTTGTTTGTAAACTCAGTGAGATGTTATATCTTTATGTGTTGTACACTTTCACAAATTTATTTTGTAAAATTTTATATTTTTTCCAATATTTCACAAAAATTGCAAATGTATTTTTCCCAAGATATATGTAGGTTTTAAAAACAAATTTTAATTTTTTATGCTCTGCCATTGACTTAGATGTTTTTAAAATCTTATATGTAATGTGTTTCTCTTAAATACCACGATGTAGCTATCTATAGAAATAGTTGCATTATTAGGAAAAACATCGAGTTGAACTCAAGAAGTTATTTCCTAAAAATCTTTTATAATTTTTTTCCACTACATTACAAATTGAGGAATGGTAAGTGTTGTTCTAGGAGGATAGAGGGGTTTTATGCTTTTATTTAATTACTGGTAAAGAGAATACGCTCACAAAGACCTACAGAAAATCAGGAGACAGCCTTATTACATCAGAATAGTAGGAAACCTATAATATAAGTTAAAAGGCAAGTACTATCTAAGGCTTCATTACATATTTGAGAGAAGTTTGGTATATTTAGTATTAGTTGGGCCATATTATTCATCCATTCAGCACTCACTGAGTACTTACTCTGTGACCAGCACTGGGAATACATCATGGTCTTTGACTTGGAAAAATATATGATAAATTAAAAAAAAGGTATATGTGGGTATATATACATATATACATGTATATATAAATATATGTTACATGTATATATAAATATATGTATGTATATACACGTATATATAAATATATGTATGTATATACGTGTGTATATACATATATGTATGTATATACGTGTGTATACACATATATGTATGTATATACGTGTGTATACACATATATGTATGTATATATGTGTATACACATATGTGTATGTATATATGTGTATACACATATGTGTATGTATATATGTGTATACACATATGTGTATGTATATATGTGTATACACATATGTGTATGTATATATGTGTATACACATATGTGTATGTATATATGTGTATACACATATGTGTATGTATATATGTGTGTATATACATATGTGTATGTATATATGTGTGTATATACATATGTGTATGTATATATGTGTGTATATACATATGTGTATGTATATGTGTGTATATACATATGTGTATGTATATGTGTGTGTATATACATATGTGTATGTATATATGTGTGTATATATGTATATAGATGTATACGTGTGTATATGTGTATATATGTGTGTATACATATATGTATATAGATGTATATATGCGTATATACACCTATATGTATATATAGGTGTATATATAGATGCGTATATACGCATATATACATCTATATACATCTATGTATATACGTATAGGTGTATATATACACACATACAACTGAGATATGCAAAAAATATTATAAATAGAGAAAGAGGACACTGTGGAAACACAGAGGAGGCAGGACTTAAGTTTCCTTGAGTTTATGAAGTAAGGTAATATTTGATTAGGGTCTGGAAGGATGAATATAAATTTCTTAGAAAATTACTTTCTGTAAGTGGTGTTTTTTAAATAAATAAATGTATGATTTCAAAAGTCATATTGTATTATGGAAGCCATAAACTCATCTTATGGTACTAGAGATAAGGGAAGGAATGATATTTCAAGGTGAACTTGGAGAAAATATTTGGTACCAGTTGGGATGACCTTATATTCCATCAGGACTTAGGGTCTGGGTGGAGCTTAATAATTTTAAATGCAGGCACATAAAATGGTCACACTTCTTTTAAAGACAAATTTGGCAAAATATCAAATAGAGGAAAATGAGTATGGGTATACTATTGGAAATTCTGAAATAAAGTCGTTATAAAAATCTAATTGAGAAATGAAGAAATTAAGAAATAAACCAGGTCAGTGACCATGACAGCAAGAAACTGGTCTTCAAAAATTCATTGAGGATTGTATAAATATGATGTATCCCAAAGTAAAATAAATTATTGAAAGGTCTGAAAATAATGTCATACAGAGTCTGTGAAGGTGTTTTTCTTTGAGAAGACCAAAGATTTATTTTTTAGATCACATGAAGGTATGTACATTTTGTGGTCCTCATAATATAAAAAAATAAAGTTACAAAGTTGCAACCAGGAAAGATTTGTAATAGTCTTATACAAGAAATCTGAATGTATATATGTCTTCACAATGCAGTACTTATTTAGCTTGAATCAATACGTGGCTCACAAAAAAGAAAGAATGTAAAACCTGAATCACAGGCAGAACACACAGGAGGCTGCTTAAGCACAACTGTGAAGAGCAGAGCTGGGATGTATTATAACTGATATGAGAAACTCTTTCTTAGAAGTAAATGAATAGAAGGAAATATCTTTCAGTGTATTTTAAAGGGAAGTAAACATTGCTCAGTAATATAGATGATATATATTGAACCTAAAATGAATTTTGAACAATTGCTAATAGATACACTTTTCAAGAAAGTCATAAAGCCCTGAAATAAAGACATAATATCTTACCCTAGATTACAGTTGGACTCAGGAAAGATAATAGTAAAAATGTGGGGAAAAAAATGAATGAGACATATTGAATTCTCTTAGCTGTTCCTGGCTGAGAATTACAACAATCCACATGAAAAAAGAGTCAGAAAATTGAAGGGCTGGAAATATGCAGTATTGGTCAAAATGTGAGAAAATTACCAACTGGACTCTTTTAATAAGTACATAAATTGGCTCTTGTTGACCATGCAGTTTGGAATTATATCACAATATTTTTTTTAAAAAAAGCACGTTATCAACTGAATTGCATTGGTCAAATTTCACACGTTAAAGCCCTAACCCCTGGTTCCTCAAAATGTGACTATATTTGGAGACAAGATCTTTAAAGAAGTAATTATACTGGAATGAGGCACTTAGGGTGGGCCCTATTGCAATATGATTGGTGTTGTTAAAAGAAAGGAGATTAGAATATACAGAGAGAAAGAGAGACCATACAGACAGAGACTATGTGAGGACTTTGTATGATGGTAGCTGTCTACGAACCAAGGAGAGCTCAGATGACACTAGACCTGCCAATACTTTGATTGCAGGCTTCTAATATCCAGAATTGTGAGACCATATGTTTTTGTTGTTCAGGCCACCCAGTTTGTGGTATGTTGTTATGGCAGTGATTATAGAAAAAACAAGTTCTGCCAAAATATATTTAAAGAGGTTTATTCTGAGCCAATATGAGTGACTGGCCCAGGGTGACAATCTCAAAAGGTCCTGAGAAAGTGTGACTGATGTGGTTGTGTTACAGTTTGGTATTATACATTTCAGGGATATAGGAATTTCAAGTAAAATCATATATCAATGATATAGTTTGGTTGTGTCCCCACCTAAATCTCTCTTTGAATTGCTTTAATCCCCATGTGTCCAGGGTGAGGCCAGGTGGAGATAATTGAATAATGGGGGCTGTTTCCCCATACTGTCCTCCTGGTAGTGAATAAGTCCCATGAGATCTGATGGTTTTATAAATGGGAGTTCCCCTTCACAAACTCTCTTTCCTGCCACCATGTAAGATGTGACTCTGTTCCTCCTTTCCTTCTGCCACAATTATGAGGCTTCCCCAGCCATGTGAAGTCAATTGAACATCTTCCTTTTATAAATTACTCAATTTTGCGTACATCTGTATTAGCAGCGTGAGAACAGACTAATGCAATCAATAAATCAATATGTGGAAGATATACATTGGTTATGGTGGAAAAGGCAGGATTTCTCCAAATGTGGGGGAACTGGTAGGGGTTCTTACAAATCATAGGTAGGTTTTAGGGATTCTTTAGTTGACAGTTGATTGAGAGAGTAAAGCTATTGTTTAGAGACTTAATGTAAGTAGAAAGGAATGCCTGAGTTAAGATAAAGGGGTCGTGAAGGCCAAGGTTCTTGTTATGTCTATGAAGTCTCATAAATAGCAGCCCTCAGAGAGTATAGATGGTAAATGTGTCTTTTCAGACTTTAAGGTGTCTGTTAATCTCTCCTTTATCAGGTGTCTTAGTTAATCTCTCCTATATCCAGGAAAGGCATAGAAAGAGAAGGCTTGGCTGCATTAATGGTGATTCTCTGCAGATGCAAATATCCCCTACAAAACAGGGCTTTGCCATGACATTTCAATCTGTTGGCCCTGTGGCAACAATTTCAAAATATGTAAAAGGTATATATTTTGGGTTAAAATATTTTCATTTCCTTCAGGACCTGTTCTCTGTCATGTGATGCTATACCAGAGTCAATTTAGAAAATAAACCACATTATACAAGGTTAATAAAAATCCATCTAATGAGATGTTATAGTTTGCAGGGTGTGACTCCACAGGCCCTTTAGTTAGGAATTTGGGCAAGAGAAAAATAAAGGTCAGACTTTAGTCTCCAGCCGCCATAGCTGATTTATATCGCACATGATTTACTATGGTGTGTCTACTTTTAGATATCTATCCTCTAGAAATAATTGCACATGGTCCCCGAAATCATAAATAGACATTGTTTATTATTAAAAATTGGAGACAACCTGAATGTCCTTTAATGAAGGAATAATTAAGCTATGTTACATTCATACTATGATACTCTGTAATAGTTTATAGGAGAATACCAGTCAGGGTCCAACCCAAAGACAAGACAAAAACTGCATAGTAACTTGAACAGGGAATATTTAATATAAAGATTGTGAAGTATAAAAGACATTGGAGTAATGAGGATTAACTAGTAAGAAGTAAAGTGAATGTTAAAGAATACAGAGATAGTCAAACATAGCAAGCAACCTCTAGTGCTATGGTAAAACCTGCAAGGAAAAGGTCATCCTCCCATTTGCAATGAGATCCATTCCTTGCAGAAAACAGCAGTGCTTTGGCTTCCTGGATGACAATAAAGCCCCTGACATGTTGTGCTGTTGGAATTTTCTGGAAATATGCCCTATAGAATGATGGGGAAGCTGTCTAAAAGCAATATCATTCAGAAAAAGGCCCTAATTCTCTTCAATTCTATGAAGACTGAGAAAGGTGAGGAAGCCCAGAAGGAAAGTTTGAAGCTAGCAGAGATTGATTCATGAAGTTTAAGGAAAGAAGCCATCTTCATAATATAAAAATGTAAGGTGAAGCAGCAAGTGCTAATCTAGAAGATGTAGCAAGTTATCCAGAAGATTTAGCTAAGATAATTGACAAAGATGGCTACACTAAACAAAAGATTTTAAATGTAGGTGAAACAGCATTATATTAGGAAAAGATACCATCTAGGACTTTCATAAATTCTATGCCTAGCTTCAGAGCTTGAAAGGACAGGCTGACTCTCTTGTAGGGGTAATGAAGCTGGTGGTGTTAATTTAAAACCAATGCTCATTTATTATCCCAACAGTCTTAAGGCCCTGAAGAGTTATTCAAAATTTACTCTGTTGGTGCTCTACAAATAGAACAACGAAGACTGGAAACAGCAAATCTGTTGATGGAAACATCAAATCTGTTTATAGCATGGTTTACTGAATATTTTAAATCCACTGTTGAGATCTATTCTACAAAAAGTTTTCTTTCAAAATATTATTGCTTATTGACAATGTGCCTGGTTACTCAAGAGCTCTGATGGAGATATATAAGAAAATTAATGTTGTTTTCATGCCTTTTAACACAATATCCATTCTGTAATCCATGGATCAAGCAGTAATTATGGTTTTCAAATCTTATTTCAGAAATACATCTCATAAGGCTATAGCTGCCACGGACAGTGATTCCCCTAATGGATCTAATCAAAGTAAACTGAAAACCATTTTGAAAGGATGTACTCTTTTAGATGCCATTAAGAATATTCATGATTCATGTGAGAATGTTAAAATATTGAACTAGCAGTAGTTTGGAAGAAACTGATCCAACCTTCCTGGGTGACTTTGAACAGTTCAAGATTTCAGTGGTGGAAGTAACTGAAGATATGGTAGAAATAGCAAGAGAACTACAAATGGAGTCTGAAAATGTTATGGAATTGCTTTAATCTCATACTAATGCAAATGAGGAGTTGATTCTTATAAATAGGCAAAGGCAGTGGTTTTATGAGATGAAACCTACTTCTGTGTAAGGTGCTATAAATATTGTTGGAATGAAATCTAAAAATTTAGAATATTAGATAAACTTAGTGATAAAGCAGCAGCATGATTTAAGAGAACTAACTCCAATTTTGAAAGAAGTTACATTGTGGGTAAAATGGCACCAATCAGCATTGCATGCTACAGATAAATCTTTCACGAAAGAAAAAGTCAACCAATGCAATAAACTTCATTGTCTTTAGAAATTGCAACAGCCACCCCAATCTTTAACAACCGCTACTCTGATCAGTCAGCAGCCATCAACATCAAGGCAAGATCTTCCACCAGTGAAAAGACTACATCTAGCTGAAGGCTCAGATGATAGTTAGCATTTTTTAATAATAAAGTAGTTTTAAATTAAGGTACATGCATTTTTAGACACAATGGTATTGCACAATAAATACACTGCAGTAAGATATAAACATAATTTTATAGGCACTGATAAATCAAAAAAATCGTGTGACCCACTATTGTGATATGTGTTTTGTTGCAGTGGTCTGAAACTGAGCTCGCAATATCTCTGAGGTATGCCTGTACATTAGTAATTTACAGAAAGATTAAAAAAATCTAATCATATGAACATAAGAGATTTTAATATATTCAATAGAGAGCCATCTATGTTAAATATTATGTATGTGAATACATAGAGAACAAGATATGAGAACAAATAGATGGTCTGATAACACTGGTAATAACTGCTGAAAGAAAATGACTAGAATAATAATACATTTATTACTCAATGTAAAATAAATTTTTAAAAAATTTAATTTATATTATCTATAATTATCTTAGAATAGATAACTATTTTAAATGCATATATTTTTCATTGTATGATGCAGATGTTAATTTTCATCTAAAATACAAAATTATTTCAATTACATAATGCATTATACACATATTAGAACTGAATGATATATTGCTTAACTTTAGTAGTCAAGATTCAAATATATTTAAGAGATAACAGTAACCTGACGTTGGGATCTGGTGGTGCTAGGCATAAATATATGCTTTCTTTCCTCTCTCATCTTATGCTTTGTTAGATTTCTTTCTTTCTTTCTTTCTTTCTTTTCCGTCCTTCCATCCTTCTGTCCGTCTTTCCTTCTTTCCTTCCTTCCTTCCTTCCTTCATTCCTTCCTTCTCTCTTTCCTTCTTTGTTTCTTTCCTTTTTTTCTTTGTTTGACACTTCCATTGTTTCTACCTTCTCTTCTATCGTAGCATCTTTCTGTTGAAATATCCTGGCTGCTTCTTCCACTTTTAAGGGTTCATGTGATTACATTGTTCCCATCTGGATAATCTACAGTAATTTTCATATTTTAAGGTCAATTGAAAAACGAACTTAATTCCATTTGCAAAATTAATTTCCTTTTGCCATGTAATGGAAAATATTTATAGGCATAACACCAGGGGGTAAAGAGAAAGGGTCAAAATTCTGCCTACCACAAGAACCAAGTTCATTTTTTAGCATATATGAGTCCCATTGTCTAGCACAATTTTTCAAAAAGACTATCTGTTTATCATTAAATTGCCTTTGAATCTTGTTGAAAATTAATGGACCATGTATGTCTGGGTCTACGTCTGGACTCTTCTCTTCTGTTGGTTTATATGTATGCATTCACCCATAACATAATGTACTGAATATTGTAGCTTTATAAAAAGTCTTGAAATTAAGTAGTGTGATTCTTCCGATTTTGTTCTTCTGCTTTCTGTTACTTTTCCTAAATTTAGAACCAGCTTGTCAATTTCTTAAAAAAAAAAAAAAGAATCCTGGTATGATATTGATTGGGATCACATTGTGTCTATAAATCAGTTCAGGAAGTTAGAGGTAGTCGCATCTTAACAAGTATGAATTTTCAAATGTATGAACATGGTGTATATCTTTATTTAAAAAAAATTATTTGTCAATGTTTTGTTGCTTTCTCGATACAGATTTTTGTAATAGTTCTATACGTATTGCATTTTTGCAATATGTTTTTATTTTTATTTTAAATTATTTTTTAATTTTAATTTTAAACTGTCTATTAATAATATATTGAGATATTATTGAATATTTATATAGATCTTTTATTGCCTTGCTTAATTCACTTATTGATTTCAACAGTGTTTTTTTTTAATATTCCCTGGCTTTATTTCTCCCTTTTCAATCTTGATATTTTTTCTTGCTTTATTATATTGGCTACAATACTTATTATGATGTTGAATATGAATAATAAGGCTAGATATATTTTCCTTGTCTTTAGTCGTTGGGGAAAAACATTTAACCTTTCACCACTAAGTACAATACTATCTCTAGGTCTTTTTTGTACACCTTTTATTAGGTTGAAGAAGTTCCTTTCTTTCCTAATCTATTTAGAGATTTATTTATCTGTAATCTATTTTTTATTATTTATTTATCTATAATCTAATTAGAGATTTATTAAGAATGGATGTTGAATTTAGCCAAATCATTTTACTGTATTTAGTTGATTATATTGTTTTTATTCTTCAGTCTCTCTATGAGTAACATTTCTTCAAGTGTAATTTATTTTAAATGCTGAACCAGTGTTGTATTGCCAGAATAAAATTTATTTGATCATGTTATTTTAAATATTTTATATATTGCTAAATTAGATTGTCTAGTAATAGTTGAAAACTCTAACAGGTATATTAGAGTATATTAGGTATACTGGCTTTTAGCTTTTTTTTTTTTTTACTTCTTGTATGTTAGCCTATTATTGGTAAAAGGGTAATGATGACTTCAATAAATTAGGTAGGACATTGTCTTCTTTTGAATTTTAGAAGATTTTGGATAGCATTGCTATTTTTTCTTTCTTATGTGTTTGGAAAAACAGTGAAGATATATGAACCTGTAGATTACTTTGATAAAAGGTTTGCATGAATGTATTTATATCACTTGATGTAAGATCCTTCTGGTTATCTATTTCTATTGCAGTGACTTTTGGTAGTTGTTCCGCTCAAGAACTGTCTTTATTTCATCAAAGTTGTCAAATATATGTATACATAATTGACATAATTCCTGTTCTTTTCTTTTCTTTTTTCTTTTTTTTCCTGAGACAGAGTCTCGCTCTGTAGCCCAGGCTTGAATGCAGTGGCACGATCTTGGCTCACTGCAACCTCTGCCTCCTGGGTTCAAGCGATTCTCCTGCCTTAGCCTCCCGAGTAGCTGGGACTACAGGTGCCTGCCACCACGCCCAGCTAATTTTTTGTATTTTTAATAGAGACAGGGTTTCACTGTGTTGGCCAGGATGGTCTTGATCTCCTGACCTCATGATCCGCCCACCTCGGCCTCCCAAAGTGCTGGGATTACAGGTGTGAGCCATGGCGCCTGGCCTAACATAATTTTTTAATATCTTTCTGTTGCCTTAGTAACTTTATGATTACCCCAAACCTTATTACCAGTATTGGAAAATATTTATTTTTACCTGCATGGCAAGAAATATATCAGTGTTTCAAAGAAAAACTTTTTTTGTTGTATTGATGTTTTCTATTGTGTTTTCTAAATTCTGTTTCATTGATTTCTACTACTTAATATTTTTAACTCTTGTATCCTTTTCATTTAATTTGCTATTATCTTTACTGTCTTGTAAAGTAGAAGTTTAGGTAATTGTTTCAATACTTTTCTTCAAATACAAGTACTGCTGTAAATTTCCTCCTAAGCAGTATTTCATCAGCAAGCAGTAAATATTGATATGTCTTAATTTTATTCCCATACAATACAAAATAGGTTCAATTTTCCCTCATGAGTTCCTCTTTGAATCACAGGCCATTTTAGGCATATTGTTTAATTTCCAGTATGTGGGGGATTTTAAAGATGTATGTTTTGTTAACTTCTGGTCTAATTCCATTATAGTTATACACTGTGTAATTTTAAATCTGTTTTACTTAAGGATTGTTTTATGGGCCAGAGTGTGGTCTCTTTTGGTGAATATTCCTGAAAATAATGTGTATTCTATCATCGTTGGTAGGTTTTTCTACAAATATTAATTAAATCAAGATGTTTATCAGTGTTGTCCAGGACTTATATATTCTTACTGATTTTATTTCCACAAATAAATTTTTAAAATAGGCAAAACTTCCTTTATGGTGATAACATTCAAAACATTAGATGACTAGCAAAGGGCCTAAGAAAGTTTCTTAGGTGACTTTTCTGTCTTTATCTGAGTCATTTGAGTGAATATATACGTAAAAATGTATCAAACTGTAAACAAGTTTTGTACACTATAATGTATATATGTTTTAACTCATAGAGTATGATAAATAACAAAACAACAAAATAACCAAATTTACCTATTCTCTGAAGAACTGCAATGCATCTAAGCCCCATATATATAAATTAAGATTAAAGTATATTATATGTTTTCTTCCTTGATATAATTCCAGAATATCCATTTACATAATTAAAATATATATGTTATATCTTCTGAATCTTTCCAAATATGAAAATTTCAATGCATGTTCTCCCACTTTTTTCGGACACATATCTTAATTTTCATATTCAACTGTCATTGTGATTTGGCAGTCTACAAGTTTCAATCATTATTCTTGCTCCCATAGTCTTGTGGCTACAAAGTATAAAAGTTCCTTCAGTCACAATTTTAAATGTTTGTTATTCTCTAGTTGTTACATAAGCCAAAAAATTACTTAGTATTTTCCTAAATTTCTTGTCTCCCTAAGCTTTTCAAAGTAATTAGAGCCATACAGCTTATTACATAATGCTAGAATTCCCCATTTCATTTACACTGTTCTATGGAAATTTATTGCCCTCACAGCCAATATTCAACTCCAATATTCATTCTGAATGACAACAGGTAATATATTTTTTTCTTAATCACTAACAATTTTTATTTCATACTTATTTAAAGAGCCCTTTTATGCTTATTTAGGTATAGTTTGTTTTAGAATGAACTATTTCTTTTAAATGGCTTCCTTTTTTCAAAAACATTGTGAAAATAATACAGAAAGTACCTATATAACCCACACTACATTTCCACTATTACTGATATTTTAGCTCCAACTTTGCCAGTCTCCATCTAAGATTTCCATTACCTTGGCAGCCTATTGTTTTTGATAATTTGCAGTTAACATTATATCAGCCAAGGACGTGCCTTGTGGCAAAATCAATCTAGCTAGTTTAAACAAATAAGTTCAGATTTGCTCAGGATATTATTAAAGTCATATAATTATTGATATTATGAAAGGATCATTCCCGAAGTCTTTGTGTCTAGTAATACTGGCCAAATCACCTTACAGGGCTTCCCAAAAGAAGACCCAGTACCATATGTGCCTGCAGAGATATGGCATTTCTCTCTTCCGAGTGCACACTGCTTTCCTGAATCTCCACCAGTGATCCTCCAAATATTCAGATATGTACACTCTCATCTCACAGTAAATATGGTCCTCACAGCACTTGAGTGTTTGCATGAATCATTTCCTGTTTTGGGGATGTGTATGATTGGCCAGCCTTTATCACATGCCTACTTGTAGTATGAAGGAAGTCCAGTAAGTTGTGACATTTGCTGTAAGGAGACACCAATAAAAAAAACAGGACATTCCCCAAACATATGAATAGTGCCTCAAAGATACCAGGCTGTCAGAAAATATGGCAAATATTTTAAGTGTGATGCCACTGGTTTAAGAAATAAATGGTTTAAGAAATAAATGGTAAAGACCTAACCTATGCAATCACCAGGTGATGGGAGAATAGATTACATAATCGAAGGATCGCGTTTCACGGTAAGAGTTGGCAGGAAATGTGATGAATTTTGTTATGTTTTGAGGGTTTGTGAAAAACAATTAGGGAAATGCTATCCCAAGCTATTTTTTGGGGGGACGGGGCTATGTGCAGGGATTGGGTCTTGCTCTGTCACCCAGGATAGAGTGCAGTTACACAGTCTCAGCTCACTCCAACCTCCTGGGCTCTAGTGATCCTCCCACCACGGCCTCCAGAGTAGTGGGGATTACAGGCATGCGCCACCACACCTGGCTAATTTTTGTATTTTAGTAGAGATGGGGTTTTACCATGTTGGCCAGACTGGTCTTGAACTCCTGAGCTCAAACGATCCACCCAGTTCAGCTTCCCAAAGTGCTGAGATTACAGGCATGAGCCGCTGTGCCTGAGGCCTATACCCAGCTTTAAACTGATTTTAGCACCATGAGCATGATGAGCATTGCATCTTTATATCCACAGTTTGCCTAATTTCAACTGTTACTCATCTCTTGTGCCCAAATAAATCTTAGGTGCTTCTTCCATTATGCTTCCACTACAATTTGTTCAAACTCCTATGTAGGTAGACATGTCTTTTATGTATTTTTCTTGCCTAAGCGTCATTTTCTCTCCTTCTCTAGAAACAGCACCACAATTTTTCATGAGTTACTACCCTTCTCCACTTTCAATAACAGAAAGGAAAACAAGACTGGCAAATCAGAACATTATCTCTCTCTTACATCAGTGATTGGTTTTTGCTGTGATGCACTAACCAAACAAATCAAATTAAACTTAATTATGGAGATTATTTTTTAAGCTATAGAGAAGAGAAAATTTATCTATGTGTTTTTCTGAGATAGTTTACAGACTTGAAACTGAGGGCAGCAGTCTTACCTAAGCGTGTATCTATCACAGAGGAAGAGAAAACTGAGAAGTGATGAGAGTTAAACTGCCTTTATGACATATATTTATCTAAATCCAGCCATTGATATGTCATTAGACTTATAAGTTTTTAGGAACAAGTAATTATCTCCATTGTTTAAGCTACTTTGTGTTGGACTTCTGTCTCTCCCTACTGAAGAAATCCTTAAAAAATACATTTTTTTTTTGCGATCACATAATTATGTTATTATAATTTTGTATTTGGGTAATTTTCTGATTAAAAACTTCCCAAATCTAGAGACCATGTCTTTTCCCATTTTTTTATATTCTCTAACACAGTCCCTAGCAAATATCTGTCCCTTATTTCAAGAATGAATGAATGACATATAAGATAGATAAGCAACTAAAGTCATGTAATTCATACCAAAAGTAGGGAGCCTAACCCAAGACACCTGCTTCTCCTACTTATATTCTTTCTATTATGTCTAATCATAGAGGTAAGAAATGAAGTTACATTTCCAGAAGCATTTTTTTTTACCATAGAACCATGAGGTAGACCATTTTCATCACATGTTCTTATCTGCCCTCCTAGCAAAGTTTCACTACATGAAAAAACAAAGTGAATTAAGATACCTTAAGCCTTTTCTGAAGGGGTGTGTGTGAATGTGTGTGTGTGTGTGTGTGTGTGTGTGTGTGTGTGTATCAGAAGTATCTTTTATCTTTTATATATATATACAGATTCACACTCTATTGACAAAGAAATATACTCTTAGGAAAACCTCAACATTTCTTCTCCTGGGAAACAACTGCCCTGTGATACAAGAGAACGACCTAAATGTCTCATTACAGAAAATCCCTAGATCAGTGTATTGATGATATTTTTTATCATTAGGATTCAAAACATAGCTTTCCTCAAGGGTCACTACTGGGCAGCTTAGTCTGTACTTTTACATAGATTTTTTTAAAAATTTGTCAAAGAGGTGACCCAAAAGGAGTAAAGTCTTTGTTGCTTCTATATGAGCATTAATTTGCTACCAATGACAGATGGTTCTCTAATCCACTTTCCTTTGTTTGGGAGTTGGGATAATTACACTGAAGAATTTGAGAGAAGACAAAGTTTTCTTGCTTACCTTTCTTCTCTTGTTGCAGTCCAGTAAGAGGCAAGTAAATTGACCCTTAATATGACAATTACACTAGTGCTTAAAAGTGGTTGATATATAATGTGTAAAATATATACTTGATTGTTATTTCATTTATGCTTGGCAGGTACATATTAGAATCTGTAGTTTTTGAAATCTATAATTAAAAAATGTAACATGTAGACTACTCAAAAAAATTTTGAATAGTGTTCCCTTTTCTGTGTTTGTATGGATGACTGATATCATAAATCACATATGCACATGAACAGTGTTTCTTTTTTGCGTATATTTAGTAGTTTCTCTTTCTCCTTCTTAAGCTAAAGAAAGTAAAAGTGACTGCAACTTGATAGGAAGATAATACATATTTCATATAATGAAAAATTACTTTCACAGACATTTTAAATGTTAGCATTTTTTAAATGGAGGTTTCTGATTCTTATTTAAACACAACTGGGGATATTTGAGGAGTACATATTTCTCCTCTGAAGTATCATATTGTACAAATACTTGATAACTTAAAGTGGCATTCTCTAGCTAAGCAAGTGGTTCCAAAACTGGGCCATATCATCAATAGAACATTAAAAATATATTTATGGGCTCTACTCCAAGTCAGTTGAGTCTAGATTCAGGAAAACTAGGATCCACAAATCAGAAACATAAACTACAGCCACAGGATTCAGGGTATCCAAATTTAGAAATCACTGTGGCAAGTAATTCATGTTTTAAAAATAAATTTCTCTTTTTGTCCTAAACTTAACTTACTGATTTCACAAAATCTTCACTTCTTTTTCAGAAGCAGCAGCACTGGCAGTTGAAACAAGAAGGAAATATATTTTAGTATGAGGATGTTAGTTGTAAATTAGGTGATTGCCCTCCCTTTGCTCAGATTAGGGTTAAGAAATGTTTAATAATAGAGGTTTGCTGATCCAACAAATATGTATGAAGTCTCTACTACATGCCAGGTTCTGTCCTAGTTATTGGAGATAGACCAGTAAAAATAAAACAGAAAAAAACTTTTTCCTTTAAAGGACCAGGAATTCTTGGAATCTGTCCTGGATAAGGTTTTCCCAGAAGCTTACCCTGAGACAAGGATTTGAGTAAAGTAGTTTATTTGGGAAATGATCTCAGAAAGCAACTGAAGGAGATTGAGGAATGAGGCAGAGAAAGTAAGTTAGTCATGGGTGCAGGTTATCATGTAGGAAGCTGAAACCTGATTCCATTGGGGAAATTTGGGAGATAGTATAGAATACAATTAAGTGTTATCCCACTCAAAAGTGCCAGGGTATTCACTCTCCAGCTCTACCAACTCCCAGTAGTGCTGGTCACGTGAGGTTGAAAATAAACCTTCAGACAAGGAACTGCGGGTGTTTTAATAGGATGGCGTAGGCATGGGCAAGAACAAGGAGTGCTGAGGAAGTATGGGCAATGTTCTAACGCCATCTACTACTGTATGATATAGGCAGAAATAAAAGTAGAATACTTGGAAGGTTGTGTTGTGATCAGTAGTATGGGCAATATAAAGCATGCAATAGCAATATGGAATGTATTCATATGTAGAATGGCCAATGTGGAAAACAAAAAGATGGTTAAAATGGCCTCATGGAGAAGGTGATTCTAGAGAAAGCCTGAAGCAGATAAGGGAGCAAGGTATGTGACTATCTGGGATAGAGAGAACCATAAGTTCAAAGGCTCTGAAGTTAGGTTGGACACTGCATGTTGGATTAACAACAACATATTTTAAATGCTCTGTAGATGATTCTGATATATAATCAAGTTTGAGAAGCAGTTGCTTAGTTAGAAGGTGTGACTGTTGATAATTATACATTTATGATGTGTGGCTGGAGCTGAGTGGATTAGGAGCTGAGAGCTGAAAGTGTAAAGGGGCTTTATCAGGCAGGTCTTTGGCAATTCAGGGCTTTTAAAGAAGTGAGGAGGGGAAACCCTCAAAGGACTCTGAACAGATGTGTTCTGATTTATGCTGAAACAGGATCATTCTGGCGGCTGTGCAGAGAAAAAGTAAAAGGAGAAATTGTGAGAAAAGAGAGATCAGTTTAGAGGGTTGTTATAATTCAGTACAGTGATAGTAACTAGGAACAAGGTAGAAGCAGGAAAGGTGATAAAACATAATCACATTGGATATATTTGGAAGGCAAAATTAATGGTATTTGTTGATTAACTGAATATAAAGTTAAGTGAAAAAGTTTAATGAGGGGGATGGAGGATAACTAAGAATTTTGACTTAAAAATTAGACAAATTGAATTGTTATTACCTAACGTAGGAAGCTTTGGTGGAAGGAAGGGCAGATTTAGCAGCTTGTGTTGGGGCATAAGGTCAGAAGTATAGTTTTGAACATGTTAATTCTCTCTATATATTACAATACAAATAGATTCCTCAATTGTCTTTACAAATCTCAACTTCGAGGCAAGAGCTGAGCTAGGAATTATCAGCATAGAGGTGATATTTAAAGGTAGAAGACCAGATAAGAACACCAAATCAGAATGTGCAAATAAAGATGCGAATACATTCATGGTTTGAGTCTTGACATGTAATGATTAGAGGTTGGAGAGATTAAAGTACGCTGGAAAAAAAGACTAAGAAGGAATGCAATGAGGTAGGAGAAAAACCAGGAGAATGTGGTGCTTTGGAAGCCAAGTAAAGAAAATATCTCGAGAAAGTGGCAGATGCCATTAAATCAAATGCGTTTTTTAGGTTAAATAAGATTGGACCACGTGGAATTTCTGTTATTGTAGGTCTAACATGGTCAAAATCAGCAGTTTCTCATGGTTCAATCTAAGTAAGATGAGGACAGAGAACTAGTCATTAGTTTTAAAAATAGGAAGCTTGAAAAGAGCAGTTTGGAGTGGATATTTGGAACTAAAGCTTTATTTGAATGGATTTAAGAAAGAATATGAGAAGGGGATTGGAAAGTGTGAACAACACCATTATTATTATTATTATACTTTAAGTTTTAGGGTACATGTACACAACATGCAGGTTTGTTACATATGTATACATGTGCCATGTTGGTGTGCTGCACCCTTGAGCTCTGTTCTAAGGAAATATGGTAAAATAGGTTGGGTCCTACTGGTACCAGTCCAGGACTGGGATGTGCCAGTCTCAGACTGTTATGCCTAGACCATTAGTTCCTCAAAGAAGACCACCAGAGTCCAGAGTCAAAGCCAAGCGGCAAGGATCTTTACTACAAGTTCAAACCTGGTCCTTCTATTCTACAGCATACAAGAGGGCCTTGAACAATGCGAGTGTTTGCTTTTTATAGCCTGAGAGTTACAGGGGAACAAAGGAATTCTTTTGGTTCCGGCTTTTTCAGTAAAACTTTGAACGGCTGTCCTTTTATCGGAGACTTTCTTGGTGGTGTTTGTACTGGGCTCAGGAAGTTTGAGAGATATATGGCAATATGTGGTGAGATGGGAAGATGGGATGTGTTTGTACTGGGCTCAGGAAGTTTGAGAGATATATGGCAATATGTGGTGAGATGGGAAGATGGGATGTGTTTGTACTGGGCTTGTTTGTTTTGAGCCCGGGGCTGAGGAATGTGCCTGGCTCCTTTCATTCCTCTTTTTTTCTTTTCAGGTATTTTTAGAGCCAATCTTGGGTCTTATAAGTCTGATTCTGCTTCAGCATTTACAGGTTGGTATTGGGCTCTGAGGACTATGAGTTGTACAGTGTCAAACCTTTCTTTAACGAACTGCAAAATTCTGTTAACAACACAAGGTCTTACGGTAAGCAGAAATAGTAGACTCAGTAGGGGTCCAAGGAAGGGGGCTAACAGAGAAAACATAGATGAGTTCTACCATTGGTCTGCAGCTGAAGCAAACTGCCGTGTTCTTACTTCTGTGCTTAACTTGCGTAACTGTTGGACCTGGTCTTCCACAAGCCTTGATTCATTTATGTAGAAACAACAGTCTTCTTTTAGAAACATACACGTTCCTTCTTTTTCAGCAGTGAGTAGGTCTAAGGCCTTCCAGTTCTGCAAGGTTACCTGTGCTAGGGACGAGAGCTGCCACTGGAGGGAGGCAAGGGACTCAGCTGACTCCTCCATAGCAACGGCAAATTGTTGGTACAGCTTGTTACTTTCTATAAGGGTGTGACCTAGGGCTCCTCCAGCCAGTCCGGCTGCCATGAAGGATGTGGTGAGGGAGATTCCTGCAATGAGGGGGAGAAATATGGCTTGTGCAGGTCTCGGTCTAGGGTCTGGGTGAATAACAGCACTAGTCCAGTTACCGGTATACCTTAGGAACTCGCCGGCAGTAAGCAGAGTTAACCGGGGAACTAATGTGACAGGAAGACACAGTAGGTTGGTAACAGAGGGCCTTGATAGGTTTTTAGATAATGTTCCATTACACCAGAAGAATATGCCTGACGGAGCCTTTAAGGTGATGTTAGGGGGCATTGCAGTGATGTTGCAGAGGCTGGAATTAGTTCCTGAGAAACAGTAGGGAAACTTTTCTTGACTGGGGTTTAGGTATAGTGGCACGTTAGGGATAGGGGCATATGAGAGGTTTCGGTGGTTGTTAGCTTGGGCTGAGGTGGAGGATCTCTATGGCAGGGGGACAGCGGTTAGCAGTGGATGCCTTAGAGTGGCACACAGAAAGCAGCCAGACAGGCTGTGAAGTCCTGTAAAGTTGGCAAGTTCTAATCCTTCTTGCAATAATTTTAACCAGGAAAAAGGACGTAAGTCTTGTGTCAGGCGGTTTTCTTGTCGCTGGATATTTCCATGGACCAGGGGCCGTACTTGCACTAGACCTTGCCACAGAGGTGACTGCTAGGCCATGTGGAGGCGGAGGAGTAGTATACAGCCCTGTGTTGAGGCGTGGTCCAGCGGGAGTTCTAGGGGTCTCTAACTATCTATGTATATGAAAGGTCTTTATCTTGTCTGCGATGGAAGGGCCATCTGGGATCTATCTGTCCTTTTCTACCTCACCATTGGTATTTATGGATGTTACAATAGTTATAAGGGCAGCCGGCACTTTGGTGCCACTAATAGTGTTTACAATTGTATTCAGTCTGATCATACTCGAAGCATATTATTGGTGCCACTGGCTTGGCTACTGGGAAATCGGTAAAATTTAGTAAAATTGGGCTATTGCACCCTGAGGAGGGGCAATCTGCACTGGCCATTAATTTCCTGGGCTTATGAGGTTGCCTAGGGTGGGTTTGGTTTTCATAAAGCCAGAATCTCCAGAAAAACGGATTAGGAGCTGGCTTTATGTTTTCTTCAGTGGCCACTAGGGCGACTAATGTTAGAGTTAGACTACCTAACTGCATGTTTGCAGTGAGCTATGCTGCCGGCGCAGGGTGAGTTTTAAGGGGTTGTTCTTAGCTCTGTCTACAGTCCACGTGTCCGGTGCTTCAGCCGCCGCCGTGATTGGCCTTAGAAGGTCGGAGGTTGGGTCCACTGGCTTGACGTGGGTGTAGTGGATCTACGACGCAATGCCTTCTACCTTCAGGGCGGTGGGTGTGGTCAGGAGTACTTGGAGTGGTCCTTTCTACCTGGGCTCTAGGGTCTTTTGTCGGTGTCGCTTAACTAGGACCTAGTCTCCTGGCTGGTACGGATGGGGTGTCGGTGGGGGACTGGTCTCATATAGCTTTTTCAGCTTGGGCCAGATTTCTTGGTGAATTTTCTGTAAGGCTTGTAAGGAAAATAAGAATTCAGAGACATTTTCTGTTTCAGACTTAAGCAGGTCATCTTTTAAGCTAGGAACCAGGGGTGGAGGTCTGCCATACATGATTTCGTAAGGGGTAAGGCCTAGTTTGTAAGGGGTATTACGGGCCTGGAACAGAGCATAGGGGAGAAGGACTACTTAATTAGCGCCAGTCTTTATAGTCAATTTAGTTAAGGTCTTTTTTAAGGTCCGATTCATCTTTTCTACCTGTCCTGAACTCTGGGGCCTGTAAGCGCAATGTAGTTTCTAATTTGCCTTAAGGATGGAAGCCAAGTCCTGACTTACTTTAGTGACGAAAGCGGGCCTATTATCTGACTTTATCTGGATGGAGAAGCCATACCTGGGAAGGATATCTTCCAGAATTTTCTTTGCTATGACTTGAGCAGTTTCTTTTTTGGTTGGGAATGCTTCAGTCCACCTTGAAAAAGTATCTACAAAGACAAGTAAGTACTGGTACCTGTACTTTCCTGGCTTTATTCGGTAAAATCTACTTCCTAGTAGATACTGGGCCTGGTTCCCCTGAGCCTTGTTCCTGCTGCAGCTTGAGATTGGGGGTATGCCTTGTTAAGCTGGCAGACTTTGCAACTTGTCACGATACTGCTGGCCGTCTCAGCTATATGTCTGATTTTGAGCTTGGAGCGTCTGATCAGGTCTATCATCCGCCGGGCCCCCAGGTGGGTGGTTCGGTGGATGTGTTCTAACACCTGTTGTCTTAGTTTTTCTGGTAGGATGGTTTGGTCATTAGTATCAGTCCACCACCTATTCTGGAGTTGTTTCAGGGGAAGTTTGTCAATCCACTGGAGATCTTGTTCTGAATATTCAGGGAAATATGGCAAGTCCCGGGGGCCCGGGTCAGGGAGCTGGAGTGCAAGGAGTTGGCTGGGAGCCTTCGCCACATTCCTTGCAGTTTGGTCTGCCAGAAAGTTGCCTTGAGCAGTTGGAGTAGTTAGTTTCTGATGCCTTGGGCAATGTACAATGGCTAACTTTTCTGGCCTCCATAGGGCTGTTAGCAGGGCTAGGATCTCTTGCTTGTTTTTTATCTCTTTTCCTTCAGCCATCAGTAACCTTCGCTCCTTGTAAATGGCCTTATGTATATGCACCGTTGCAAAAGCATATCGGCTGTCTGTATATACTGTCAGCTTTTTCCTCGCCTTTAAGGTAAGAGCTTGGGTGAGCGCTATCAGTTCGGCCTTCTGGGCCAATGTCCTCGGGGGCAGGGGTTCCGCCTAGATTACTTCAGTCTCTGAAGTTACTGCCGCTCCAGCGTACCTCTGGCCTTGATGCATGAAGCTGCTCCTATCAGTGAACCAGACGAGGTCGGCATCAGGAAGTGGGCGGTCCTGCAGGTCTTCTTGAACTCCGTGCACCTGAGCTAGTATCTTGGTGCAGTCATGGAGTGGGGCATCTAGGTCCGGGTTGGGCAGCAGCGAGGCAGGGTTTAAGGTCGTTGGGGGCAGGAAAATTATCTTGAGAGGATTTAGTAGTAGTCCTTGGTAATGGGTGAGCCGAGCGTTACTCATCCATCGATTAGGTGGCTGTTTGAGTACACCTTCGATGGCATGTGGAGTAATGACCCGCAATTCTTGCCTCATGACAAGTTTATCAGCATCTTGCACCATCAGAGCCGTGGCCGCAATCATTCAGAGACAAGGGGGCCACCTGGCAGCTACTGGGTCTAACTTCTTTGACAGGTAGGCAACTGACCTCCACCAGGGGCCTAAGTTCTGAGTTATTACCGCCTTGGTGACACCTTTATTCTTATCCACGTATAAGTGGAAGGGCTTGGTAACATCAGGTAGTCCTAGTGCAGGCGTGGAGAGTAGGGCGGTTTTAATCTGTTGGAAGGCCAACTCGGCTTCGTCTGTTTAATTAAATGGCTGTTGCCTCTGTGTTGCCTGATACAAGGGTTTAGCCAGTTCTGCGAACCTAGGTATCTATAGTCTGCAAAATCCTGCCGACCTCAGGAATTCTCTCACTTGTCGGGTGGATTGTGGCCTGGGGATCTGCAGAACAGTTTGTTTCTGGGCGTCTGTTAGCCAGCGCTGCCTTCTCTTAAGCAGGTACCTTAGATATGTTATCTCTGGCTTACAGATTTGAGCTTTCTTTGCTGAGGCTCGGTAGCCTAGATTCCCCAGAGCTTGTAAGAGACCCTTGGTCCTTTGGATGCAAGCTTCTTGGGTCTCAGCAGCAATTAGGAGGTCATCAACATACTGTAGTAAAATTATTTCAGGGTGTTTACGTCGGTACTCACCTAGGTCTTCATGGAGGGCCTCATCGAACAGGGTAGGAGAGTTTTTGAATCTCTGCGGCAGCCTGGTCTATGTCAGTTGGCCACTTATGCCTCTATCAGGGTCATTCCACTTGAAGGCGAAGAGCTTTTGGCTCTGAGGGGCTAAAGGCAAACTGAAGAAAGCATCTTTTAAGTCTAAAACAGTGTACTATTGATGTTTAGGGTTTAAGGTACTTAGGAGGGTATACTGGTTAGGTACAGTTGGATGTATGTCCACAACCTTCTTGTTGATTTAAGTCTTGTACAGGTCTGTATTCTTCACTATTAGGTTTTCGTACCGGCAACAATGGAGTATTCCAGGGTGAGTGACATGGGCGAAGGACCTCTTGGTCAAGGAGCCGGCGGATATGCGGGGCAATCCTTTTCTTGGCCTCTAGGGGCATTGGGTATTGGCGTACCTGCACGGGGTCTGTCCTAGGCTTTAGTTCAATAAATAAGGCAGGACGGTGTTTTGCTAGACATAAGCCCTCCATCTCTGCCCATGCTTCTGGATATTGCTGGAGCCAGGTTGCTATGTCCTGGTCAGGGGCTGCTTTCTCCTGGTGGAGCCAGTACTCATCTTCTAGGTTTATAGTCAGGACGGACACGGGTCAATTGTGGGAGTTGGTCACGACGGGCCCCTCAGGGAGGAAATGGATCTGTGCTCCTATTTTAGTTAGCAGGTCTCTCCTCAGTAGGGGACAGGGGCTCTCAGGGATGACCAGGAAAGAATGGGTTACATTCTTGGCTCCGAGGTTTACTGTTCTTTGTGTTATCTATGGGTATTTCTTAACTCCTGTGGCCTTTTGTACCTACGAGGATTTGGAGGATAATTTCCTATTAGTTTTAACTAAGACCGAGTGCTGTGCTCCTGTATCGACTAAGAACTGGACTGGGAACCCCTCCACTTGCAAAGTTACCTTAGGTTCGGGGAGGGGGTCCGAACCCCGTCTTCCTTAGTCTTCGTCTTGAGTGACTAGTACGGGTGTAGACCTAGGGGGTCCGGGTCTTTGTCCTCGTGGTTTCTTTTTGGGGCAGTTTCTTACCTAGTGGCCAGCCTCCTTACAATAGGCACATTGGTCTTTGCTCAGATTATCATGCCGGGGGGGCCGCCTAGGTTGGGTGTACTCTGGCTGTAGATGCTCTTTCTGTACCACTGCTGCCAGGACCTTGGTCATTTTTTCAGTGGCCTTAAATTGCTTTTCCTCTGGAGTATCTCTGTTATTGTAAACCTGCTGGGCTATCTGAAGGAGGTCCTGAATCCACTTCCTTTCCAAGTCTTCTAATTTCTGGAGTTTTCTCTTAATATCTGGGGCTGCCTGATTTACGAAAGACATTACAACAGCTGCCTGACTTCCTGGAGCCTCTGGATCTATGGGGGTGTACTGTCTAAAAGCTTCCATTAATCTTTCTAAGTAGGTAGCTGGGCTCTCTGTCTTCCTCTGCAGAATAGAATATACTTTAGCCAAATTAGTGGGCTTGCGAGCAGCTGCCTGGAGACCTGCCATTAGAGTCTGGCGATAAAGGCATAGCCGTCCTCTACCTTCTGCCGTATTGTAGTCCTACGCCGGCCTGGTCAGAGGAAAGGTTGCGTTTATGAGGTCGGGGTTGGCAGTCGGTTGACCGTCATCCTCCGGGACCAGCTTTCTAGCTTCTATCTGTATTCTTTCTCGCTCCTCCGTGGTGAACAAGATTCGGAGGAGCTGCTGACAATCATCCTAAGTGGGCTGGTGGGTGAACATGACACTATCCAGTAAAGCCAGTAAATCTTTGGGGTTGTCTGAAAACCGAGCACTCTGAGTCTTCCAGTTATACAGATCACTGGTGGAGAATGGCCAGTACTGGAGCCTGGGGATTCCTGTGTCATCTGGGGGTCCTATTTCCCGAAGGGATAAAGCCACCGTGGAGTCAGGCGGCTGAGGGGGGCTAGTCCGCGAAGTGCGCCTTCGTGTCCGCCCCGCCAGCCTTTCAAAGTTACTTTCCTTTTCAGTGGGCCCGTGTGTGCCAGCCGCCTCCTGTCCGCCTGCTCCTTCCCGCAGCTCTGCCAGGGGGGCTGGGGCCTGGGGCCCGGAGGGGTACGGAGGGGGTTCTGTGAACAGTGGGTCCCCGCTGTCAGGTAGAACAGGATGGGGGGGGGCAGTTGGCTGCTTGGATTTTAGTGGTCGAGCAACCAGTGCCTTACAGGGTTCAGAGGCTAATTGGAAAGGGGACAGCCAAGGAGGCGGGTTCTCAACAAGGTCCTGCCATATGAGGTTATATGGGATTTGATCTAAGTGGCCCGCATGCCTAGGTAGGAAAATCTTGGACTTTACTCTAGTGATGACAGCAAGTCGGAAGGTCCTTTCGGGTGGCCACCTCACATCAAAGGCAGGCCATTTGGAGCGACACAGAGTAATTAGCTTTCCTTTCCTGGTTTCTATACTAAGATCACGGCCTCTTGCTCTAACTTCTTTGAAATTACTCGTAAGGAGAGATATGAGAGTGCTCTGGGTATTACCTATCCTGTAATAATTTGTAGTCTCTTCCTATAAAGGAATGTGGGTTTGAATCCTTGTAAAGGAAATCTGATTTGACTTCCTAATGATATCTAATCGCAGGAGCACTTTGGCAGCCCGGGTCAGAGTTAGCTGCCTGGGTCGTAGTCGCGCCGAGGCAGCCCAGATCAGAGGCAGCTGCTGCCCGCCAAACCGGGGCAGTTCAGATCGCAAGCGCGCACCGGAAGCCCGGGTCAGAGTTAGCTGCCTGGGTCACGGTCGCGCTGAGGCAGCCTAGATCAGAGGCAGCTGCTGCCCACCAAACCGGGGCAGTTCAGATCGCAAGCGCGCACCGGAAGCCCGGGTCAGAGTTAGCTGCCTGGGTCGCGGTCGCGCTGAGGCAGCCTGGATCAGAGGCAGCTGCTGCCTGCCAAACCGGGACAGTTCAGATCGCAAGTGCGCACCAGAAGCCCGGGTCAGAGTTAGCTGCCTGGGTCGCGGTCACGCTGAGGCAGCCTAGATCAGAGGCAGCTGCTGCCCGCCAAACCGGGGCAGCTCAGATCAGAGACAGCTGCTGCCCACCAAACCGGGGCAGCTCAGATCAGAGACAGCTGCTGCCCACCAAACCGGGGCAGCTCAGATCAGAGACAGCTGCTGCCCGCCAAGCCGGGGCATCTCAGACCGCAATATAGATCAGATGAGAGCCAGGGGACGTCTCCCACCGGTCTCCGCTGGCCATCCTGTAGCACGTCCGCCAGGACTGTGCCAGCTCCAGTTTCAGACTTCGCGAGTCACAGATTCGGATTCAGAACAGACACAGACAGACAAACGGAGACGAGCCAGCTCACCTATCAGTAGATCGATCCTAGCAGATCCATTGACTAGGGGTCTGGTGGGCTTGGGGAATCCCGGACGAGCCCCCAGATGTTACGCCCAGACCATTAGTTCCTCAAAGAAGACCACCAGAGTCCAGAGTCAAAGCCAAGCGGCAAGGATCTTTACTACAAGTTCGAACCTGGTCCTTCTATTCCACAGCATACAAGAGGGCCTTGAACAATGTGAGTGTTTGCTTTTTATAGCCTGAGAGTTACAGGGGAACAAAGGAATTCTTTTGGTTCCTGCTTTTTCAGTAAAACTTTGAACGGCTGTCCTTTTATCGGAGACTTTCTTGGTGGTGTTTGTACTGGGCTCAGGAAGTTTGAGAGATATATGGCGATATGTGGTGAGATGAGAAGATAGGATGTGTTTGTACTGGGCTTGTTTGTTTTGAGCCCGGAGCTGAGGAATGTGCCCGGCTCCTTTCAAGACATCTGAAAACTCAGAGTTTGCTTGGATTTCTATTTGTTTTCTCCCCTGACACAAGTGGATTTATTGATGAGTGGATTTATTTATTTATTTTTCCAAACATGAGACCAATGTCTTTTATAGGCTACAAAGAGCAACATCAATCAGGTGAGTGGCACAAAGAATTAGAATCTTAGTCATACAAAGAGAGTCCCATTTCCCTGCAAAGATTCCTGTCAGCTGCAACATTTTGAAGCATATTAATATCAAGCCCTGAATATGTGTCTTGTTTTAAATACTGTAGTATAGGGCAATTCATCAGCCCTTTTGGAAATAATGATGCAGATTTGAAGTCAGGCATATTTTAAAGAAAAGGTGCTCTTCAGTTTTTTGTTTTTTGTTTTTTTTTTAGAATTTTTGCTTCCTAAGAACAAGGGAGTGATAGTCAATACAAATCACCCAGATTCAGAAGTGGGGCAATAAGCATAGTCTACAGGATGGTGTGTATTAGGTCTGATTATGCCTCTTAACTGTATTCTGATATTCTCATAACTTCTCTGCAACTGAGCAGTAGCATTCATGCTGCTGTTTTATTTCTCATAGTGTCCAAAAAAAAAAAAAAAAAGAAATCCACCAAAAAGAAAAGACCAAACAGATCTTTAAATAAAGAGAATAACGAGGAGAGTTTTATCCAGTCTTTGATTTTTTAAATTTCAAATAGCAAAAGATCTGTTACATTATAATATCATATCCCAAATAAAAATTTAGATAATTTTAGCCAGGTGAAAGAGATTTTGAATTTTTTATATTCCTTCTTATTTGTAGTATCAGCAGGTCAAAAGGTAAGTGTACTCTAAAGCCAAATTTAAAGATCTAAAATTATTTATTGTTTCTTTTTGCTGCTTATTATTCCTAATAAATAATAACTAACAAGGATATGGTAATTTTGATTTTGCTCAGAAAGACAAGCTGTCTTATGACAATGAAAATATGCTTGTAATAGTAACTAAAATAAAAATCCTAATATTCCTTAATCTACACTATTGAAAAATAAAATAATAAAATTAAAATAAAAGATCCTAAAACTATCAGGGACCTTAGAAATAGTTTTACTAAACCATCTCTCTTCAAAAATTAGAAAAATGAAATTTGAGAATAGTAACAAACATATCAAGGTAACACTGGGTATGACTTGCAAAAAGTGGCTAGAGAACTCTGCTTTCCTATTCAGTAGCCCTGTGTCTCTTTGCTTATGAAATGCAGGCTTTCCTCAGTATTATGAAGGTAACAGGCTAGTACACTGGCTTCTCTGGCTTCTTAAATAGTGCAATATATGAGGGATATAAAGAAATCTAACACATTCTTTACTGGAACTAGATAGAAACCTCTTGTGAACCCTTAAGTGGAATGAGTGAAATAAGCAATTATCCTAGCTGTTGCAGCAGAAGGAAGAAAGAATGAAATTGACCTTAGTTATCTATTTAAAAAGAGAAGAAAAACTGGAATGAGAAGAAACCTAGCATCATGGTTCAACCAAGAGTTAATATTTGTATCATTTCAGAAAAATGTAATCATTATTTGTTGTGGATGACTTTTTGCCTCATGTGATGGTTCTTACATTGCGGTCAATAAATAAAAGTTGTGCTGACAGAAAGCTCGTGTGGTAGATCATGTAATTTACAAGAGACTGAAATATATCATAATACTGCATCTAGTACTTAACCAAGAGCTTCAACAACACATAAATCTTACCTTACTTTGACACAATCATAGAGTCTTGTTTCATACTAGGCTTTTCAATTGTAGCTGAGCATTCAAGATTGCTCTTGTAATAAGTACCATTTTTCTCCCCCATTTCTCCCTTTGCCCGAAGAAATGGAATCTGGAAAGTGCTAAAACAATTGAAGCCTCCAGGAAATTGTCCTGAAACCAGAAACCAGCAGGAAATTGTTCTGAATACCCTATAGGCAACATCCAAAGTATTGTTTAAAACATATTCCTTTGTAATAACTGTCACTATTTTTTTAATAAGTGCAATAGTATTCATATTCGAGCTACTGAACTCTGTGCATAGATGTTGGACTGTAGCGTAATATCATCATAAAAGCTCCAGCACAGGGAAAATTGAACTTTTTATGGGATAAGGAATTTATCTTCACAGCATGTTTAGGATCATCGTTGAATATTGCAACTGTCATTAAAAGCCTGCTTAGTGTCTGTACCAGAAAAAAATTCTACTGAAATCCTGATTCCTTTAAAAATTATCTAAAGATATTTTTGAGGAAATGCTTTTTGCTCTATTTATTTCCCACTCCATTAAGTTTTTGCACTGATTATAATTTGCTTTTCTAACAAGCATCTTTAGCACTGCTCCTTACTACAATAGCCTCTTGTAGAGTTGCTGAAACTGCTCTTTAGGGTTTGAAATTTTTTTCTCACAGAAATAAAGAGATAAGCAGTATTCATCAAGCCCTTTTGAAAATATAACATGCTACCCTCATTTTATTTGATTCTGTAGTTAAATTGGTTAAGCTCATATGTAGCCTTCTCTTTTCAAGTCTTACATTTTACAGTAGGCTGAGCTCATGGGATTGCCCTTTCTATAGCATCTTCAGGTTGCCATTCTCCAGATGGAATTTTCTCTCCAGTCTTTTAAACAGCACACCATAATCACACGTTTTGCTCTTTTATGTAGCTTTGCTCTGCATCTGCAATCTGGTGCCTACTTTGCCTCTCTTTACAACACCTAAGGGTGAATGTGCCTTTGAGCAATAACTCCCAATGTACTTTATGCCAGGATACTACATAAATGAAAGGAAGTATAAATGCATGAAGAACAGGAAAGAAAATAATATATCTACCTCAAATATAAAAGACAGGCATGTTTTATATAACCATTTCCATATTGCTATTACCATTTCTACATTATGGAAATGTATATTTACATTATCCATGGGGCAAACTGAGAACATGAAAATCAGTGTTTTTCCCCGGTGCCTCCTGTTTTTAAATGAAATAATAAATGAAAACGTGTTTTCAGAGCCTGTTTTCTCGTTCTATTCAAAATATCACTCTTTTTCATAGGGCATATAATGTCAGTATTTTAAAAATTGTTCTTTATGTAATTGTAGTTTTTATATTTAATATTATTTTTCAGGTTTTTAAGAGAGATACATATGTACTATAAAACTTAGAAAATATAGGGAAGACAATAAAACTCATATGTAATCTTGGACCATTTTTACTTTTATATAATACTCAAGATGAATACATTTAATAAAATTCTGAGGCTATTAGGTACATTGTTTTGTAATCTATTATTTTCCCATAACATATCATAAGTTCTTTCCTACATTATTATTTTTTCTTTTTTTTAATATCTATCCATGGATCCATGGAGCTTTAGACAACTAACAGTAAATCTTGGTATCCATTAAGACAAGCATCCTCGCTTTTTTCTTTTTATTATTATTATTATTATTATACTTTAAGTTCTAGGGTACATGTGCACATGCAGGTTTGTTACATATGTGTGCATGTGCCATGTTGGTGTGCTGCACCCATTAACTCGTCATTTACATTAGGTATATCTCCTAATGCTGTTCCTCCCTCCTCCCCCCACCCCACGTCAGGCCCTGGTGTGTGACGTTCCCCACCCTCTGTCCAAATGTTCTCATTGTTCAATTCCCACCTACGAGTGAGAACATGTGGTGTTTGTTTTTCTGTAGTCTTCCATCATGTTCGGGTTTGTTTTCAATTTGTTACTAATACAAATAATTTTGTGTTAAAAGTCACGTGCTTAAAAAAATGCCAGTGCTCAAATTTTTGTGTAAATCTGTTTCTTTAAGTTTGTTGATAAATTGTAAACTTAAAAAACTTTATTATCAAGTCTATTTTTTTATTCTAATTTTGTCTTTGTTTTACTACATTGTGTCAAAATATAAAAATGTAGGAAAACAGGAAATGCTTGATATCTATAAAAAACTTTCCTCTTATGGAGAGTAATGTCTATCTAGTTCAACTCCTCATTGATTGCTTAGAACTAGGGGTATTGGGAATTCAACAGACTATGCCGAAGTAACATTAGATGGTCACCAATCACCTTGTAAGAGGGTTCGGTTACTGACAGAAATTTGAGGTTTCTTGAATGCCTAGAAAAGTAGGGAAGCTAATTTGGATTACAGAGTAATTGCTCTGGAGAATAGAGGAGTCAGTGAATCTTGTGGCCAAATAAGAAAGGGAAAAAAAAGAGAGAGAGAGACCTAGGGTGCTAGAAGGATGAATTGCTATAAATAAGATTACTGACACTGAGTGCAGGTATAGAGGCAGAGAGGAAACAGCAAAGAAAAGAATGTGGAAAGTTAAAATGTGCCTAAAACAGTAAAAGAAATACTCCTTAAAGTAAGGTATCTTGAACCTTAAGGTAAAGGCATCTTGAAAAACAGACATATATTTTGATGATGATGATCAGAAGAACTCTGGACTAGAGGCTGAAGTCCTCCTATGCTTGGCAAGTTTCTGAGAGGCAGACGAGCCCTGTCTACACAGAAGAAACATACGTTAAGTAATTATAATATCAAAGGATGAAATCCAGAGAAGATAAAATATGTGATAAAACACCAAAATCTTCCTCATACTTACAGATCTACATATCTATTTTCCCTTTGCTTTATAGTTATGTAAAATGTTGCTACATAGCAGAGGAAAATTTAAATAAATGTTAATAAGTGTAAGTCATCAATTGCAGCTCTGAATGGAGAACACAAAAGCAAACATAACAACTTGAGTGAAGAGACCATCCGACATTCTAATGTGAGAACCTGACAGGAAATGAAGGTGAATCAGAAACTGAGAAAACTTAAATAAGAAATAAAAGGGAAAAAAGCCCTCTTAGAAACAAAGATGAAATATAAGAATTTCAATGGAAAATAAGCACAACAGAAAACATGGTAGGGAGATAGAGACTGCATACGAAATGAACAAATGAAGGGAAATAGAATTACAAAAAAGCAAAATAAAAAAATGAGAAAACAGTAGCCATTGGAGATATGATATCTGTAATATTGGAGTAGTCCAGAAGAAAAAACTAGAAAAATAAATTATAGTCATTTTTAAAATTATAAAACTGAACTTAAATAACTGAAAGGAAATGGTATTTTCCAGGGAGAGTTGTTGTACACACAACCCACATAATTAATACAAGAATACAAAGTAGGCTGGTCTCAGATATATCCACAGAAATATTCAATTAAAATAAATCCAGAATATTTAGTAAAAACACGTTACAAATACATACATGGTAAGTCAGTGAAGACGGTATAGTAGGAAGTATCAGGAATCTGTATTTCCACCTGGCCAATAATTATATTGGCAGAACTTTTCTGAAGTGACTATTTTGGAACTCTGGAACTTATTTGAACACTTGCAGCTTCCAGGGGAAAGCATTGCTTATATGTTGCTGTTAATTTCAGTCCATTTCTACCATTAGCATGATTGCTGTCCATCCTTCATCCTTTATCCCCTTGGAAGGCAGCTGTGGGGATGGCAATCACATATTTGCCATGGATTGATGGAGCCAGGGTGAGAAATACAGATGTCTTCCAGATCTCAGGGTCCCAAGTTCTGCTTGTGAATTGATGCTTCTAATTGCTGATGTCAAGCAGATTGACTGCCATGTGACTCAAAATGGATCCAAGACCTAAACTTTAGAGCTGAAACTATATTTATGAATATGACACCAAAAAGCACAGGCAAAGCAACAAATTCAAAAATAGACAAATTAGACTTTATCAAAAATAAAAACTTTTGTGCATCAAAATACACTATCATAAAAATGAAGACTACCTACCTACAGACTAAATGTGAGAAAATATTTGCAATTATTTATTTGATAAGCGTTTAACACCCAGAATATATAACCATCTCCTACAACTCAACAACAAAAACAGAACAAATGACCCAGTCAAAATGGACAAAGATTGCTACCACAAACATACAAAATATCATAAGAGGCTAAAATGAACGATTATAGCAACAAACTGGATAACCTAGAGGAAAATGATATATTCCTAGAAACGTATAACGTACCAAGACTGAATCATGAGACTGGGCTGCGGTGGCTCACGCCTGTGATCCCAGCATTTTGGGAGGCCAAGGTGGGCAGATCATTTGAGGTCAGGAGTTTGAGACCAGCCTGGCCAACGTGGTGAAATCCAACTCTACCAAAGATACGAAAAATTAGCTAGGTGTGGCAGCACACGCCTGTAATCCCAGCTACTCGGGAGGCTGAGGTGAGAGAATCATTTGAACCTGGGAGGCAGAGATTGCAGTGAGCCGAGATTGGGCCACTGCAATCCAGCCTGGGCAACAGAGTGAGACCCTGTCTCAAAAAAAAAAAAAAAAAAAAAAAGACTGAATCATGAAGACGTATAAACAGTAATTAAAAAGTCTGTTATCAAAGCAAAGTTCAGGACCAGATGATAGCATGACTAAATTCTACCAAATATTTAAAATTCTACCAAATTCTAAATGCTACGAAATATTTAAAAAATACAAGTACCTATCAAACTCTTCTAATGATTCAAGAAAATAGAATACTTCCAAATTCATTTTACAAGGCCAGCATTACCCTGACATCAAAATGAGGCAAAGACACTGCAAGAAAAGAAAATTACAGGCCAATGTCCCTAATAAACATACATGCAAAAATCCTCAACAAAGTACTAGAAAAATTAATTCAATAGCACATAAAAAATTCACAATGATATAATAGGATTTATCCCTGGAATGCAAAGATGACTGAACAACTGTTAAATTAAGTTCAGCCTAAAGCTGCCTCCTTACATATACATTTGGCCAAAGGGCTTCTTCCTACATATTTAACTATAACCTAACTGGGTGTGTAAACAGACTGCAAACTATTCTTGTAACAAGGAGCAGAATCTCAGCTAATCACAGCAGCTGAGTTTCAGACAGTCACAGGTGGCCACTGTGCCTCATTTCCATTTTTGGTACATCACTTTCCCTTTGTGTTCATAAATGGTATTAAACCATGTGGCAGCCCCAGAATTGCTCTGGAACTATTCTAGTTCTGGTGGCTCCCTGATTTGCAAATCTCTCTTTGCTCAATTACTCTTAATTTAATTTGTCTATTTTTTTAAGTAATACATAAGTCTATAAATGTTATACAACACATTAATAGAACTAAAGACTAAAACTATGTGTTTGTTCTAATAGATGCAAATAAAACATTTGACAAAATTCAACACCCTTTCGTGGTATAACTCAAAACAAGTATATCAACACCATAAAGCCTACATATGACAGATCCACAGCTAACATTATATTCTACGGTGAAAATCTGAAAGCTTTTCATCCAAAGTCTGAGACAAGACAAGGATGCCCACATGTTCCACCCTAATTCAACATTGTCGTGGAAGTTATAGTCAGAGTGATTAGGCAAACAAAGAAAGAAAATCATCAAGAATAAAAAAGGAAGTTGTCTTCCTTTAGCTGATAGCATGATCTAATATATAGAAAACACCAATGACGCCACCAAAAAACTATTTAGAATTGATTAATTCAGTAAAGTTGCAGGATACAAAATCATACAAAATTCAGTAGCACTTCTATATACTAACAATAAACTATCTGAAAAAAATTAGGAAAGTGATTCCATTTATAATAGCATCAAAAATAATAAAGTGCTTAGAAAGAAATATAACCAATGAAGTGAAAGACCTATATATTTGAAAACTATACAATATTGATAAAAGAAATTAAAGAGAACACAAATAAGTGGAAAAATATACTGTGTTCATGGATTCAAAGTATTAATATCATCAAAATATTCATACTACCCAAAGTGATATACAGATTTAATGGAATATCTATCAAGTTTCTATGACACTTTTCACAGAAATGGAAAAACAATCTTAAAATTTACAACTACAAAAGACCCTATACACAATCTAGAGCAAAAAGAAGAAAGTTGGAGGCATCACAGTACCTGAGGTCAAAATATAAGACAAAGGTATAATAATCAAAACAGCATGATATCGATATAAAAACAAATAGACTGATGTAACAGATTCTAGAAATAAACCTATGCATTTGTAGATAATACATTTTTTGACATAACTATAAATAACACAAAGAAGAGATAGACGGTCTTTTCAATAATGTTAGAGAAATTGGATATCCACATGCAAAAAATGAAATTGGATCCTTATGTGACACCATATACTAAAATAAACTGAAAATTAATTAAATACTTAGTAAGACCTGACAACATACAACTAGTGGAAGAAAACATAGGGAAAATTCTCTATGATATTAATCTAGGCAATTTTTTTTATGTTACATTAAAATCATGGAAACAGAAGCAAACTCAACAAATGGGATTACATCAAACTAAAAATGCTTTAGCACAGCAATGGAAGCAATTAAGAGTGAAGAAAAAGACCTCTAAATTGGAAGAATATATTTGACAACCACATATCTGATGAGGGCCTAATATCCAAAAAAATAAACAATAAACTAGATTAAGAAACTCAATAGCAAGAAAAGAAATAAACTGATTAAAAAGTGAGAAAAGAACTTGAATAGACATATTTCAAAGGGAGACATACAAATGATTGACAGAAACATAAAAAATTCTTTACATCACAAAGTATCAGGAAATTACAAATTAAAAGAATAACGTAGTATCATCTCACATCTGTTAGAATGGCTATTACCAAAAAGACAACAGATAAGTGTTGAAGATGTGGAAAAAAGGAAACCTTGTACATTGTTGATGGCAATGTAAATTAGTACAGCCATTATGAAAAACAGTACAGAGATTTTTTCAAAAAACAGAAAATAATATTAACATTTGATCGAGCAATTCAAAAAAATTGAAATCTGCATGTTGAAGAGATATCTGCACTGCTATGTGTATTACAATGTAATTCATAAGGGCTGGGCGTGGTGGCTCACACCTGTAATCCCAGCACTTTGGGAGGCCGAGGCAGGTGGATTACGTGAAGTCAGGAGTTTGAGACTAGCCTGGCCAACATGGTGAAACCCTGTCTCTACTAAAAATACAAAATTAGCCAGGCGTGGTGGCACATGCCTCTAATCCCAGCTACTTGGGAGGCTGAGGCAGGAGAATCGCTTGAACCCAGGAGGCGAAGGTTGTGGTGAGCTGAGATCACGCCATTGCACTCCAGCCTGGGCAACAAGAGCAAAATTCCATCTCAAAAAAAAGTATAATTCATAATAGTCAAGATATAGAATCAATCTACATGTTCATCAACAAACGAGTGAATAAAATGTTGTATCTATACACAATGGAATAGTATTCACCTTAAAAAAGAAGGAAATTTTGTTATTTGGAACAATATGAATGAACCTGGAGGACATTATGCTAATTGAAATAAACTGAGCATGGAATGACAAATACTGCATGATCCCACTTACATGTGTAATCTAAAAAATTTTGAACTCATAGAGGTAAAGACCAGAATGATCATTACCAGAGGATGGAGGTGAAGAGTGGGGAATGGAGAGATATGGATGAAAGGATGAAAGGATGAAAGTATATTTTCAGTGATATAGAAGGAGTAGGTGTTTGAGATCTATTGAACAGCATGGTGGCTTTAGTTCATAATAATGTCATGTGTGTTTCAAAATTGATAAGAGAGTAGTCGATTTTAAATTGTCGCTCCACGCCATTAAAAAACAGTATGTGACTTGCTGGCTATGTTTGTAGCTTGACTTAATCATTCCATAATGTATGCATGTTCTAAAACATTACATTGCACTCCATAAATACATAGTTATTATTTATCAATTAAAGTAAAATTAAATAAGCAAAGGACTTTAACATTTCCCCAAAGATATACAAATGGCCAATAAATGAAAAAGAAATTAGCTCAGCACCATTAGTCATTAGGGAAATCCAAATTAAAGTCATAATGAGATAACACTTCACACCTATTATGAAGATTATAATTTTGAAAAATGAAAAATAGCAAGTGTTGGCAATGATGTGAAGAAATTAGAACACTCATGTTTTCCTGAGGAGAACTTGAAATGGTACCACCACAATAGAAAGCAGTTTGGTGGTTTCTCTGAAACCACTGTATTTAATCACTGAAAGATTAAATACAGAATTACACATATTCCTGCAATTCCAGTTCAACATATCTATCCAAAAGTATTGAAAGAAGGGGCTCAAACATATTTGTATTCCCAAGTTCATACTAGCATTCTTAACAATAGTCAAAAAATGGAAATCACTCAAGAGTCCAGCAATATATTAATGGATAAACAAAATGTATTTATATACATACAATGGAATATTTTTGAGCCACAAAAATGAATAAAATTTTGATATATGCAACAACATGGATATACATTGAAAACATTATGCTTAGTGGAATAATCCAGACAAAAATAACAAATATTGTATGAATCTTCTTGTATGACTTACCTAGAGTAGTCAAAATCATAGTGACAGAAAGTAGAATAGTCATTATGAAAGCAGAGAGAAAGTGATTGTTTAATGGTTACAAAGATTTTGTGGGGAATGATGAAAACCTTTTGGGTATAAATAGTGGAGATTACACAGCATTGTGAAGATATTTAATGAACAGAATTTTATACTTACAAATGGTTAAAGTGATGAATATTTTGGCACATATATTTTATCATATTAAAATATGCAAAAAATTATTAGGCCAGATATAAAAACAATATAATAGAATTTAAATCAAGCATATCTGTCATACAAAACATGTCAATAGAATTAATTTACTTTATATGAAATAATTTGCAAATTTTCTCCCAAAGTAAACTCAAGAAACATGACTAAAATTTCTTATTTGTCAAACATTACCTGCACATGTGCACACATACATACAGAGCAAAAGGAATCCAAGCAAATGAACATATTAAAAAAATCAGGGAGATAATATTAATATCATAAAAAGAGTTTTTTCAAAATTGTTAGGATAAACATTTTAAGAACTCTGGGAGTTAACCAAAGGCTTCCAGCAATTAAGGAAGTATTTAATTAAGAAAAATGCTGCAACTTGGTAAGAAAAGTGAGTTTTACGGCATTTAACTTGAAATACTCTCATTCTCCTATCTCCAGCTCCACTGTAGCCTTGAAAATCAACAGCCCACCATCATAGTGAAAATTGCAAACCAGTAGAATGGCAGCCTCCAGAGACTGTAAAAGGGGGCTGGAAATCTTTTAATGTCTCATTCTTAGATAATTGTCGTTCTCTGACATTTTTTATAGTTCTCCACAAAATTCCACTTAAAAGGCTGTCTTTATTTGATCTATGATCTCACATACCACAAAAATCCTTTTTACTCAGGAATATATTTCAAAAATAATGAGAATAAATTGTTTACATTTCTGGTTTCCTGGGACAATAGATAACAGTTGGGGACAACAACAGGCTATTCAAAACACTTGCTGGTGAAAGTTGGGAAATGACATGTTCATATTGTCTTTGAGCAAGCTCTGAGATATTCCTGGAAACAAGGCCATATGTATTTGTATGACTGCGTGCATGCCCAGGACTTTCTGCATATGAAGAAGTAACAGAGAAGGCACTAAGTTCTCACTTCTGGCTTACTTTGAGACTTGGTGCAAGCAGAAGGTGAAGAATAAAGGACACTTCTCAATTGCCTGGTTGGGTCTTGAAGTCATGCCCAACACAGAGTCCCTTAGCAAAAGATTGGGAAACTTATTGGTTCTAGGCATTCAAGAAAATGTCGTTTCAATCATTAGCTGACCACTAAGCTAACCCAGCAGAGACTTTCATGGCTACACCATCCAAAGAAACCCTCCTCTAACCCCAAACAAATGACTGTTAAGTATACTAAATAATTTGAAATGGTTGCTAATTATAAGCTCAGTATATAAAAAATTAATTGTGCATAGTGTATTTCTTTGCACTAGCAATGACTGATTTAAAAATAAAAACTATAAAACAATGTTACAGTAGAATCAAAGTAAATAAAATACTTAGAAATAAATTTAACGAAAGTGCAAGATATGTACAATGTAAACTACAAAACATATTGAAAGAAATTAAAGATGGCAATTATCCCCAAATTAATTATCTAATTAATCACAGTCCTGACCAAAAATTCACCTTATTTTTAAAATTAATGTGATTCCTTTATAATTGACAGATAATTGCACGTATTAGGGAAGGAGAGTGTGATGTTTCCATTCAGTTATACATTTTATAATGATTAAGTCAGCATAATTTTACTCATTACTTTGTAAATGTATCATTTCTCTGTGATGGTAACATTCAAAATCTTCTTTTCTAGCTATCTTGATACATATACAACACTGTTATTAGCTGTAGTTACCTTACTGTGCAATATAGAACACCAAAACGTATTCTTCCTATTCAACTGTAACTGTGCCTGTTGACCCCACTCTCCTGGTTCCCTCACCCTTCCACAGACTCTGATAACTACTATTCTACTCTCTACTTCTATGACACTAACTTTTTTAGTCTCCACGTATGAGTGAGATTGTTTGTCTTTCTGTGCCTGACTTTGACTTTTTTCACTTAACATAATGTCCTCTAGCTTTATCTACATTTTTGCAAATGACCTGGTTTTCTTCCCTTTTATGAATGAACAGTATTAAATTCAGTATTCACATTGTGTGTGTGTGTGTATGTATGTATGTATACATGTATTACATTTTCTTTATTCGTCTATAGATGGGCATTTAGATTGATTCCATATCTTGGCTATTGTGAATTGCATTGTAGTAAACTTGGGAGTTCAGATACATCTTCCACATACTGATTTCATTTCCTTTGGATATATATTGAGTAATGGATTGCTAGATCATATGGTAGTTCCATTTTCAATTTTTGGGGGGAAGCTCCATACTGTTTTTCTTAATGGCTGTATTTATTTACATTCCCATCAACTGTGCATAAGAAATCCTCTTAACCTTTTTAAAAAAGATTGACAAGCTTATTCCCAAATTCATATGAAAATACAAAGAAACCAAAGTGACTATAATAATCTTGAAAAATAACAAATTTGGAAGACTTCTTTCCAATTTCAAAACTTACTACAAAACTAGAGTAACCCAAATGCGGTATTGAAATTAGAATATACATGGATAGCAATGTTTCCATTTTTGAAACATTTTATAGAAATAAACCAATAGATTTATAGTCAGTTGATTTTTTATGTGTGCCAAGAAATTCAGTGAGCAACCAATATTACAACAAATCTACATTCATAGGAGACAGCTATTTTACCTAGTAGTAGGAATAAGTAGACTTCAAGAGATGTGTTGTTGGAGTAGCAAGAGGTTATAAATTGATGCAAAGAGGGAAAGCCAGATCAATAATAGAGCAATGGCAATAGGGTATAAAAGAGTCTCTCTCCTTATCATCATGAGCTCAGAAAAGGAGAGGTACAGAGTCATTTATGCTTAAGAAATACAACTAGAGCTTGTGTCTCTGTATTTTCAGAACAGATAAGGAGAGACATAGGTTTGCATAAGTAGATTAGAGCCTGATTTGGAAGGCTATTCATACTGTGTAGGTATTTCATGTCAATATTTAAAAAGAGAGGGGAAAAGAAAAAGAAAGACAAAACAAGTCACCTGTAATTCCAATTTCAACTGAAAGGCAAGTTATATTTGTATCTGAAAACTATTTATCACTAAATAACCTATAATTTTCTCACCCTACGCTTTTGTACCTGCTATTCTCTAAGACTAGAACATATATTATTTCCTGCTTTGCCATTCTCTTCAACTCTACCTCCCATTATCTTTCACTACGCCAGTTTATATAGGTCTGGGTTAAAATGCTTCCTTCTCTCTGAACCCTTTTCTGACTTCATGCAGTTAATTTCCCCTTTGCTGTGTGCCCACACAGAATTTATACAGTTTTTCATTTTCACACATATCACCTTGAATTGTAATCTATCTGATTTTTCCTCTAGAAATTCATCTTCTTGAAACAGAGATGACTAGGTCTTAATTACCTCTGTATCTTACTGCCTACACTGCCTCTGGCATATGAGAGATATTCAACAAGTTTTAGTTGAAAATGTACGAATAAGTATCCCCAGTTAATTGATTCATTGGTTAAGACTATCAGCTACTGCTCAATCTGTGCATAATATGAAGAGAAAAACTTTAATACTGTTACTTCCATGCAACACTAACATAAACAATTGATTATTTTACTTTCATTTAACTTCCTCTGCAACTGTTCCAGCCTTCTGTGATCCAGTCATGCCAGCTCTGCATATCATCTGTTTACATGTATCTGATCAAAATATTATTTTTCAGAAATCATTTCCTGGGCATGATTTCTAATATAAGCACTGTGTGGTCTGTGTCTTCTGAAATAAATGGTGGAGGACATTGGCAAGCTTTTGCTGTCAATCTCACAGCTGAAAAAAGATTGGTAAGCTCACCAAAATTTGCACTATAGCTGAGGTAGACTGATTCCATACAATAGGTGGAAGAAAAGTAGCATCAGGTCCAATTGGTTGAGTGTCAAATTTAAGTCCAGGACTTACTTGTTAGGTTTCTGCCTTGATGCTGTCTAACACTGTCAGTGGAGTCTTGAAGCCTGTTACTATTATTTTGTGTCTGTCTAGTTCTCCAGAACAATCAGGCAAGATAAATAAATAAAAGATATCCAAATATGAAAAGTCAAACTATCTCTTTTCACCAGTGATATGATTCTATACTATATCTAGAAAACCCTAAAAACTCTGCAGAAACGCTTCTAGAACTAAAAAACACATTCAGCAAAGTTTCAGGATACAAAACCAATGTACAAAATGAGTTGAATTGCTATATACCAATAATATTCTAGCTAAGAGCCAAATGAAGAACACAGCCCTATTTACAATAGAGAGAAAAAAAAATGAAGTACTTAGAAATACAGCTAACCAAGGAGGTTAAAGATCGCTACAAGGAGATCTACAAAATTCCACTGAAAGAAATAAAAAAAAGATACAAATGTAAGAAGAAACACCCAAGCTCCTGTGTATCAGGACTGAGGCAGATCCAGAAGAATCTATCCAGTGCTTTGGGGATAAGCCAGTTTGATGGAATTCATCGGCATCATAAAATTCATCTTCACTAGCAGAGTAAGAGAACTCTGGGACTGTATTTGGAGACACGTTCACATGGCTTGGAGAAGTTAGACTGCTATTTGGTGGTGAATGGCCACTGCCTGTACTATTTGGTGTAGGAGTCTTATGCTGTCCCAAGGTAGCCAACACAGGTCCAACTGGTAGGGAAGATGGATGCTGCTGTTTTGACTTACACATCTGAACAGGTTCTGGAAGTAACAATCTGGGAAGGCGTTGTGCTGATCACATGTTCCAAAGGACTAGGTTGATAGATTGCATCTACAGGATTAATAGTACTTATTCCATCTGCGTGCTTTTCTGCATTACCCTTTAGCAATCTGCAGCAACACAATGCAGTGTTTAGTTGATTCTACCATGCTATTTGTTGTTTCTTTGAGAGTTTCCATTTTCTTTCTCTGTTCATCTTTTTTGTAGTTTTGAAGGTTGTCATCAAAAAACTTTAACTGTTCAATCAAGATTTGTAGGTAATTACATCAGCAGCAGCTCAGGAAATAGTCTAAAACATCCAGATACCAGAGAATCACTTAATTCTTCCATGTCCAATGGAACAAGTGATGCTGACCTTTTTGATTCACATGACAGTAGAGATGATGATGAGTAGGCAGGGTCCGCAGGGAGCACAAGAGCATTATCATGCATCTCTTGTCACAGGTTAGGCTTGGGATGGATCTTACTAAGGTAGTTCTTCCAAGGTTTATTCTTGAAAGAAGATCTCTTTTAGAAATGTATGCAGACTTTTTGCACACTGGGACCTGTTTGTGTCCATTAGTGACTAGATGGATCACAAGGATAGAATGGTTCTGGTTGTGAAATGGTACCTCTCAGCCTTTCATGCAAGAAGAAAAGGGTCAGTTGCCAAAAAGCCATACAATCCCATTTTGGGCAAGATTTTTCAGTGTCACTGGACACTACCAAATGATACTGAAGAGAACACAAAACTAGTTTCAGAAAGACCAGTTCCCTGGGTTTCCAAAAATACTGTAACATTCATGGCTGAGCAGGTTTCCCATCATCCACCCATTTCAGCCTTTTATGTTGAGTATTTTAACAAGAAGATACAATTCACTGCTCATGTCTGGACCAAGTCAAAATTCCTTGGGATGTCAATTGGTGTTCACAACATAGGGCAGGGCTGTGTCTCATGTCTAGACTATGATGAACATTACATTCTCACATTCCCCAATGGCTATGGAAGGTCTATCCTCACATGGTCCTGGGTGAAATTAGGTGGAGAATGTTGTATTAATTGTTCCAAACAGGCTAGAGTGCAAATATCATCTTCCATACTAAACCCTTCTATGTGGGCAAGAAGCACAAAATTACTGCTGAGATTTTTTTCTCCAAATGACAAGAAGTCTTTTTGCTCAACTGAAGGGGAATGGAATGGTGTGTTGTATGCAAAATATGCAACATGGGAAAATACATCCTTTGCAGATACCAAGAAGTTGCCTGTAATCAAGAAGAAAGTGATGAAGCTAGAAGATCAGAACAAGTAAGAATCCCGCAGCCTTTGGAAGGATGTCACTTTCAACTTAAAAATCAGCAACTGAAGCAAAGCACAGGCTTGAATAAAAGAGCAGAACCCCAAGAAAGGAAAGAGAAGGAAATTCAGTGGGAGACAAGGTTATTTCATAAAGATGGAGAATATTGGGTTTATGATGAACCATTACTGAAATATCTTGGTGCTGCCAAGCATTAAGTTTGAAGATGCAAAGTATATACATGATGATCAGGGCAGTAGGCATAATTCAGCAACAAACAATCTTCCTTTGGGAGAAACCTGTTCACTACCTTCTTATTAGAGTGGTTCCTATCTCAGGGATACTGGACTTTTGGACTCAGATGAACAATTAAAGTGCAAAAAACTTCCCTTTTCCCTCTGTGGCAGTTACGATTTTGACTTCAGTCCTGAGAAAAACTTCAGGTTTTGAAAACGAGATAATGTCTGCTCCTTTTCCAAACCCCACACGTTGAAAATCATTTATAAATCCAAACCTGAAACTCTGTACTCTAGTACTGCTATTAAGATATACAACCTGTTTCTTAGTACATATAATCTTGAGATACGTACATGCACACACACACACACACACATATATATATACACACCACATACACACACATATGTGTATATATGTATATATATGTGCATATATATGTGCGTGTATATATATGTGTGTGTGTATGTGTATATATATGTGTATACATATATATGTGTATATATATTATATATATGTGTATATATACATATTATATATATACACACACACACACAAACCTGGTGCCAGATTTTTTCATAAATACTCTGCCTAATGTAAATATGGGTTCCTCTGAGTTGTTTTAGAAAATTACCATAATGTATTAAAATCAAGTGTTAGGAAATGTCATGGTCTTACCTATAATAACTTTTATTTTAGAATTGGACTATTATTAAACTGTATCTAATCCTGGAAAAAAAGGAACAGCCCATACTCATAGATCAGAAGAATAAAAGTTGTTAAAATGGCCATACAGTCCAAAAGCAATTTATAGATTCAATGCTATTTCTATCAAACTGCCAACATCATTCTTCATTGAATTAGAAAAAAAAATTCTAAAATTCCTGTGGAACAAAAAATAGCCCAAATAGCCAAAGCAATCCTAAACAAAAAGAACAAAGCCAGGGGTAGGCATCACATTACCTGACTTCAAATTATACTAGAAGTCTACAGTAACCAAAACAGCTTGGTACTGGTATAAAAACATTTGCATAGACCAATGGAACAAAATAGAGAACCTAGACATAAAGCCACATACCTTCAACCATCTTATCTTTGACAAAGTTGACAAAATTAACCAATGGGTAAGAATTCCATATTCAATCAATTGTGCTGGGATAACTGGCTAATGCAGAAGGATAAAACTAGACCCTTACCTTTCATGGTTTACAGAAATTAACTTGAGATGAATTAAAGATTTAAGTGTAAGATTTCAAACTATAAAATTCTGGAAGAAAACCAAGAAAATACCCTTCTTGACATCAGCCTTGGCTAATATCAAGAATTCCTAAGAAGTTATGGCTAAGTCCCCAAAAACAATTGCCACAAAAACAAAATTGACAAGTGGGACCTAAGTAAACTAAAGAGCTTCTGCAAAACAAAACAAAACAAAAATCAATAGAGTAAACAGACAACCTACAGGGTGGGAGATAATATTTGCAAACAATACATCTGACAAAGGTCTAATATTCAGAATCTATAAGGAACTTAAACAATTCTGCAAGTATAAAACAAATTACCTCTTTAAAAAATGGGCAAAGGTCATAAATAGATACTTCTCAAAAGAAGACATACAAGCATCCAACAAATATATGAAAAAATGCTCATAATCACTAATCATCAGAGAAATGCAAATAAAAACCACAATGGGATGTCATCTCACACCAGTCAGAATGGCTATTATTAAAAAGTCAAAAAACAACAGATGCTGGTGAGGCTGCAGAGAAAAGGAAATGCTTATTTACTGCTGATGGGAATGCAAATTAGTTCAGCCACTTTACAAAGCAACTTGAAGATTTCTCAAAATACTTAAAACGGAACCACCATTCAACCCAGCAATCCCATTAATAGGTATATATGCAAAGGAAAATAAGTTAGTCTACCAAAAAGACAACATGTACTCAGATGCACTATTCAGGATGGCAAAGACATAGAATCAATCTAGGTGTGTGTCAATGGTAGATTGAATTTAAAATGGTGTATATACACCATGGAATACCATGCAGCCATAAAAAAAGTGGAATCATGTCCTTTGCAGCAACGTGGATGCAGCTGGAGGCCATTATCTCAAGTGAAATAACGCAGTAACAGAAAACCAAATACTGCATGTTCTCACTTATAAGTGGGAGCTAAACACTGAGTACATTTGGATATTCAGATAAGAAAAATAGACACTGGGGGACTACCGGATGTGGGAAGAAAGAAAAGGTGTGTGGGCTGAAAAACTACCTGTTATGTATTATGGTCACTACTTGGGCTATGGGATCATCTGAATCCCAAACCTCAGCATCACACAATATATCCATGCAACAAACCTGCATATGTACCCTCTGAATCTAAAATAAAAGTTGAAATGTTTTTAACAATTAATTTTTTAAAACATGAAATAAGGAGTAGAATCAGCCAGTAGGGTTTATGCAGCACCACCCAGCATCAGCCAACATACTGACACCTGAAAAATGATGACCCTTGATGTGAATATCTATCCCAGGACCTAAGATTCTCTTTCTCTCCTGTTCATTATCACCTGTTGAGCTTTTGCTTTTCAACAGCTATTACTGATCCCAATCACTGTCTTCCTCTATAGGCTTTATTTAAGGGAAAAATATATTTGAGTTACAATAATTTTCATAGAATAGACAACTCACATTATATTGTTGCAACAGATATGGCAAGGAGATGAAAAATGTCCAAACAGTAGAGGGTTTCAAATGCAGTTTGAACAGTTTGCCTGCTAGGGGAGGGAAAGTGTTGGGATGTGATGGAAGAATTTTCAGCAGGGGATGGTGATGTGATTAGGTTTATGCATCAGAAAAGCTAATCTGAAATTATATGCAGGCCATATCACACATGATAAAAACTGGAGGCAGGAACACTAGCGAGGAAGCTAGTCCAGACAAATGAGTGCAGAAATTAGGAAAATGGAAGGGAGACTGACATTTCTGAGGGCTGACTGGAACATATGCTCTGTATATCTGTCAAGAATATAAATTTGGGATACTCTCCATCCCCAAACAACAAAGTTCAAAAAATTAAAAACTCCTTCATCTCCATCCCCAAGCTACTCATTATTCCCATCGCTGGCATCATCTCCTTCACTTTTCTCAACTCATCAGTCACTCACTCCTGTTGATTTTATTTCCCAAACACTTCTTAAATCCTTTAACCATTCTGTTTATATTGTCTATGGAGAAGAAGAAGGAAACATTATTTATTGAGCATAGTTAACCAGATAACATGATCCAGTCCTACCCACAGTGATTAAATTAATTTTAAATGATCTTTGGTGAGCCACTTAATCTTGCTGCATTTTCCCCCTTATCTGTCAAGAATATAATAATCATATAAACCCAATATAAACTATGAAAATCAATATTTTACATTTGGCAACTTTATATTTTTATACTTTCACAGAATCTGGAGACTATTTCAGTAGTTTCCAACTTTAGCTTATGTTGGAATCATTTGAAGGGCTTAAAATACATTTTCAGGTACCATCACCCCAAGAGTTTCTGGAGTGGGCTTTAGAATTTGCATTTCCAACATGTTTTCAGGTGACAGTCATGCTGCTCTTCTAGAGACCACACTTTAAGAGCATTGACTTATTTGAGTTCCCCTTGAAAACTAAAATGGACTTAAAGTGAGTTTGATTTTATTCTAGTTCCAACATTAACTAGGCAATAGTATCACCATAGGTATATTATTTGACTTTATAAGCTATAGTTTTCTCACCTGTAATGAAGTAATTGAGTCTCCAAAGCCTATATTTGTTGCTATGTCCCTATTATGCTTCTGAAGTATGCACATATCTTGCATCTTTATGAAGTATGCAAGTAAAATAAAAAGATCATTGTTTCTGAAGGAAAATGTAAGAATCTTTAGTTTGCGTATAAAGATCATTGTAACATTGGTGAAGAAATTATTGTATTTAAGTCTACCTCTCTTAAATTCTCTATTCAGGTGATTCCTGTACCCAGAAATTCTTTCACTTTATCCTGCTTAAGCAACGTTTTAGAGTTTTGGAATATTAATAAATGTTCATAACAAGAAATAATGGAGTGGAGCTGAAATTTAGAAAAATAGTGAAGTGGAGCTGAAATTTAAAATTTTGGTACAAAATTTTAAAAATTTTAAAAATTTTGTGCCAAAATCACAGTAATTCCTTGTGACTTGAGGTGTGTAAGGCTGGCTAATAGTAGTGTAGTAGCAGAGTAAGATGGATCAACAGATGCATTTCCTATCTTATTTCAGTGACTCTTGGCTTGAAAACTTCAAGTTTTCCTTTGACTCTGCTCGATTGCATCTCAAATGGGCTAAGGCATTATGCAATATAAAGGGAAATACCCAACATAGATCGGTGCATTTGAGAATCACTTAGCCTAAGCTATTTTTGACTGAGTGCAGTAGCTCTAGAATGAAATTTCATAGGTCAGTTTCTCTGCCACTATCCAGTGAAGTGTTATCTGCTTCTATTTTCTCAACTAACTAATGTAATAACACATGAATGATCTTTAGGAAATGGCTGTTGATGTCAGAAACTTGGAAATTGAAAGGATTAACTTATGATTTATAATATAATTGAAAAGTTAATTCTAGATGGCACATTTTCCCTTTCACTTACGTTTAATGTACACATGGGATGTAGTACAAAAAAGTATCTCATGATATGTTCTGAAGGATGCAAGTGACACTAAGCTTCTCCTGTCACTCCAATCGAAGAATGGTCATGTTCCAAATTTAACAAATGATAAATTTGAAATGTTTTAATTGATATGTTCCCAATAATACATTTTTGTTAAATATTTGGAACATGCTCCTGCCTACCTACATTAGAATCTGTCATACAAAGATATTCATTTAAACTCAAATATATTCTATCTCTTATTTTAGAGTCAAATAGGGTTAGGTCTAATATGTCTCATAATATTCCACTCACGGTACATTATTTCTCTAAGTGCTCTGTTGCTTGAACATGTCTGAAACCACTATATTTTAAAGATAAAGAAGGGTAAAAATTGACTGTTAAAATTTCACGAACAATTGAATTAATGAGCTTAGTTCAGAAAGTATGAAAATCATTATTTCCTTCTGTGTCTGGTATAGTTGTCTCTTGAGTTTTGTATCAGGGAAAAAAATCAAGCTGTTAATGAAATTGGAACTTCAAGAGCATTGTTTCTAACATACAGTAGGGTGAAAATAAAGGTTGATTTCCTTTCCAATGGCAATGGTGGTGACTGCGTATACTGGATTCAAGAGATATTTGAAAATAATAGATACAAATGAAGTAAGCAACAGATTTAACTTCAGAGTAAGGGAGAGGAATCAGTCTATAAGGACTCCCAGATGTCTAGCTTAAGCCAACAACCACAACAACAACAAAAAAGAAGTTTGGATGGTTAATTTTTTTGTGTCAACTTGATTGGGCCATGGAATGCCGAGATACTTAGTCGAACTTTATTCTAAGTGTTTCTGTGAGGGTGTTTTTGATGAGCTTGATATTTGAATGGATTAAGTAAAGTAGGTTGCCCTCCCTAATGAGTGTGGACCTCATCCAGTCTGTTGAACATCTGAATAAAACAAATGGGCTCAATAAGAAGGAATTACTTCTGCTTGACTACTTTGAACTAGGACAGTGGTCTTTCCTTGCCTTCTGATTCAAACTGAAAAAAATGGCTTATCTTGGGTCTCAAGCTTGCAGACATTCATACGGGAACTACCTTCTCTTGGATCTCCAGCTTATGGATCTTGGAAATTCTCAGCCTTCACAGCTGCATTAGCCAATGTCTTATAACAAATCTATTTCTCATTCTCTCTCTCTCTATATATATATATGTATATATATATATATATATATATATATACACACACACACACATACTTGTCTATATAATGAAAGTTTTATATATATATATACACACACACACATATAATGAAAGTTGTTTATGTACACACATATAGTGATGTGCTTCATAACAACTTTCAGTCAGTGATGAGCTGCATATATGATGGTGGTCCCACAAGATTATAGTACCATATTTTTACTTTACCTTTTCTATGTTTAGATATGTTCAAACGCACAAATACTTACCATTGTGTGACAGTGGACTACAGTATTCAGTACAGTGATATACTGTATGTGTTTGTAGCTTAGGAGTAATAGGCTATCCCACATAGTCTGGATGTATTGTAGGCTATACCATCTAGGTTTGTGTAAGTGCACTCTATGATGTCTATATAATAAAATTACTTAATTATGCATTTTAAGAATATATCCTCATTGTTAAACAATATATATATACACACACATCTGTACACACACATATGTATATATATACAGATATACACACATATACATGTATACAGAGTATATATATATGTGTGTGTGTGTGTGTGTATATATATGTGTGTGTGTATATATACACACACACACACACACATACACTTATTGGCTCTCTTGAGAACATACACTTATTGGCTCTCTTGAGAACCCTGACTAATACAGTTAGTTTCAGTATATTCCTATGGCAAAAGTAGAAGAAAGTGGCAATCATTCCCTCTCCCATAAATTCTGCCCTTTCCCTACTCTCTATATTTTTATTTTCAAAGAAAGAGATATTGTCAATGTGATTGCTTGAAGCTCAAGACATTAACTGGGTCAAACAGGTAATGGATGATGTTATTGTGACTTAAATGTTGACCAAGTGCAGGGCTCTAACATTTTCCAAGAGGTAAGCAGTTCAAGACAAGAGCTTTTCTTTTACTTATACCATCTTCTTTGTTGCAATTGGTTGGATGGACTTAAGACTTGATCTGCAATTTGTGAGGAGAGTGTGAGATGGTGAGCTGGAGGAACAGGAAGCCCTGCTGAGCTCCAAGTTACATTTTTAATTCCTCAATTATAAATCTCTACATAGGGGGTTATTGACTGCCAGTTTAACTATTAATAATGCAGTCACTTTTTTCTTACTTGGCCACACTTACTTGCCTTAGGGAGAAAGTTATATTAACTCCCTACTTGAGGAAACTCACACGGAGAAAATGTGAGTTTTAAGTCTGAATCTGTATATTTCTGAACCTTTAGGGCAATACCATAACAACCTCATGTCTACATTTAAACACAGCTGTTAAGTTACTCAGACACCTTTGAAATTGCTCAAAATAAAGATTTGAAGAGAAAGAAATATCAATATAATAATCAAACAGAACTAGAAGGTTAGAACTGGTTTGACTCTCACCCAATACTAGATATGCATCTTAAGATTCTCTGGGACTCTACCTCCTCATTTGTAAATTTAAAAAAATAGATAATATGCATCATATAAATAACTACAATGAGTCTTTTCAGTAGCCTCCTGCCTATTCAATTCCATTTCTATATTCAATTTAACTTAAGTTTGTTTTTTACTTCATATCTGGATTTAAGTTTGTAAAACATAAGTCTGATTACCTTACTTTCCCACTGAAAAAAAGGTTTACTGTATTCCCCTTACCCTTAGGAACATATAAACATGCCAAACTGATATTTTTGAGGCTCTCCCCAACTTTGATTCATCTGATTCATTTAGTTTTATCATCTCTCTCAGACTTTCATATCTACATAAAAACCAAATTATTTATTATTCTATGAATGCCCTACACTTAATTCTGCGTTTTTGAAAAAAAATCTACTGGGAATTTGAAAAAAAAATCATTCTACTATGAATGTTCTTCATCACTGCTGAAATCCTCTGAGACCCAGCTGATAGATCATCATCTTTGTCATGCCTTCCCCAGTAAACTCAGCTGGAGTTCACTGCTCTTTCCTGCAGAACTATTTTACTTTTTCCAAGTACATAAAATAATTTATAAGTGTTTTTGACTTCCCATTAGATTTTTAGCTTCAATGAAGGCAGCAGACCTCCACAGGGACAAATACATTGTCTTGTATGTAGGAAGTGCTCAATGAATGCTGAGGTGAGGTAAACAGTGAACCCATATATACATTATTTTAAATAAAGATCATTTAATTATTAATATTACTTATAACATTTATGTAGAAAATTATATACCGCTCACATATATCTGTTTTCTTTTTATCAATCCTCTGAACGGCATTGCTAATTTATGCTCCTAGTAGACTAATTAGTGTAGAGCAGACCTACTTTGAGTACCCTGAAATAAGTACAGAATGTTTTATATGAGAAGTATGCAAAATATAGAAATGCAAAAATATACACATCTATGAATAATGTGAGTATATATACATATACATATATATTACATTTTTGACTCTCTTTTCTGAGCTATGAATTGCTAAAAACAATAATCATGAAAGGGCACCATCTGCTATACAAAGGATGGAATGCTACAAAATTTGGAACAGAAATCATATGTAGACTTTAAATTAATTCCACTATTTACTAGCTATGTACATTCATGGAATAGGAAACATAGTTTACTAGCTCTGTACAGGTCACATAACAATATTTGGCCAACAATGGACCACATATATAACAGTGGTATTATGAAATTGTAATTTTTTTTTACTATACCTTTTCTATGTTTAGATATGCTTAGATACACAGATACTACTATGTTACAGTTACCTCCAGTATTCAGTACAGTAACATGCTGCACAGGTCTATAGCCTAGGAGCCATAGGCTATACCATATAGCCTAGGTGTGTAGTAGGCTATACTATCTAGGTTTGTGTAAGTGCATTCTGTGATGTTTGCACAATGACAAAATCACCTAATGGTACATTTCTCAGAACATTTCCCTGTCATTAAGTGGCACATGACACTACTTAAGAAAGTTACTTAAATTATTCTTAGCTCTAGTTCCATCAACTGTAAAATGAGAATGTTAACATTGATCTCATGAGATAGATACGACAGCTATCTCTCTCTCTCTCTCTCTTTCTCTCTCTCTCTCTCTCTCTCTCTCTCACACACACACACATACACACCACACCACACATATTTTCAGCCCTGTATCTGGTAAATCATATATGATAAATAATGATTACTTATTATATTAATAAGAACAATGATTAGTATTTTACACTTAGCATAGAATGAGGATTGGAATTTTTAATGATTTTTTGGAACTCATTCTTTAAACAAATAATTTTGCAGTACTTTAATTACTAATTTATCTATCTTATAAATTCTAGTTATGTATGGATTTTTTTAAACTTTTAAAACCATCTCCTGTAAATAACAGCAAACATATTTACAAAGATCTGAACTTATATCAAAACCAGTCCTGTAAAGTTCTAAGACTGTGTTATTTTTCCTGTAACACAAAATAGCAACAATTACTTTTCTTAAACTATTTCCTGCCTTCTCTAATTTAAATTGGAGGCCACAAATAAGTGGACACTTCATATCATCTTATTTCATTCTTTGTGGCCGGGAAACATCTCAGGTATTTACCTGGTGAGCCATAGCAGCTGTTATTGTACTTCAGATAAAATTCTTATAACACAATAATATTGAAATTAACTTAACATACATGGTATGCTGACGTAGTTTAAAAATATCTCTGATGATAGCATCATGATTTTTCTAAAGAAAGGGTAAATCCCCTTCCCTTTCCCAATAAATATTACCAATACGCACATGAGGATTCCAGATGAGTCTCACCAGAGTGTTTTATTAGACAAAGCCCCTGCATTCAAGGATTTAAAGTTAGAGAAGTTAAAGTTAAAATTGCTATAAATTGAAATTGCTTTAAGCCTCTTATTTGTTATTTTGTTATATGTATTATATATATGTTAAATATATATTTGTTATGCAGTAATAGAAAACTAATATAGATAAGTTTTAGGTTTCTTTACTCTGCAGTCACTATGCCTTCCTCAACTTTGATTAGTTTTTCTGTCTGTCCATCTGCATTAAAACAAACAGAAACACACTAATTTAAATATTTTCTCCTAGTGCAATTATTTTTAAATCACTGATCTTTGTCCTTGACTTTCTACAGATCTGTTCCTTCATAGTCATATAATCAGATCCAGTATCTCATAATTGTTTTATTTATGGAGAGAAAAAATGTGCTTACAGTTGTAAATGTATTTAATGTTGCAAGATTTTGTTCATAGCAGCACAATGAGTCACTATCTTCAGGCAACCGTCTGCCTTAGTAGATAAATTCCAAATGTAATGACCTTCTCTTGGGTCTCATCCTCATCAATATTATGAGGCATTTGGCTCTGCCAACATGCTCACTAGATTTTATGGAATATCAACTCTGCCTGTGCTTCAAGCCTTATATCTTTTCTTCCTCTGATTTTGTGGCTATTTCTTACCCATTAAAAATGTTTTTGAAAATCAGTGTTTCTCTATTTGCTTTCTTGCTTTGCTTTTGCTATATGTTTTGATTCACGGGTTTTATCTATTTATTTCAATTATCACCTCTTTGCAGCACCTAACACAGGGCCTGGCAGGCAGCAAGACCTTTATACACATGTGCGATTTAGTAACTAACAACACCTAACTTTATAGTTCTAATCCTTGTTCTTCTTAAAACCATTGGAGCTAATTTCCCAACTACCAATCAGACATATTCACTTTGAAATAGGGTTGCCAGAAAAAATACAGGACTTGTTAAATATAAACATTTGATAAATATCGCACAGGACGTACTTATACTAAAAAATACTCATTGTTTATCTGAAATTCAAATTAAATTGGATATCATGTATTTTTATTTGCAAAATTGGAAATTCTGGTTTGATGCACACTGAAATCTTAAAGTCAAGATGTGCAAAACAAATTTATAATATCCTACTCAAAGCAGCACCTGTGATGCCCTTCTTTGTTGGATTCATTTAGCCACTAGGCCTGGTTCCTTAGGGTCAAGAAGTAGTATATGCTGAATAATTTATTAAGCACAGTTTCTAGACCCCTAATTCATATTGTCCAGGGCTACCTCTGAGTTCTATCACTTATTAACTGCATAGTCTACAGCAAAATACTACATTTGTCAAGGGGTCTGTTTCTTGGTCCATTTTGTGTTGCTATAACAGAATACACAAGACTGGGTGACTTATAAAGAAAAGAAGCTTACTTGACTTATGATTCTGGGGACTGGAAAGTCCAAGAGCATGGTATTGGCAACTGCTCAACTTCTGATGAAGGCCCATACTGTGTCACAACATGACAGAGAAGCAGAAAGGTGAGCAAATGTATGCAAAGAAACACACACTATAAACTGGGTACACTTTATAGCAATCAACTCTCATGACAACTAATTCATTCTCATGAGAACAAGAACTCAAGAGACATGGCATAGATCTATTCTTGAGGGATCCAACCCCATAACTAGACACTTCCCACTAGGCCCCAGCTTCCAACATTTGTGCACTGTAAACCAAGCCTCAACTTGAGTCTTGGAGGTGATAAACCACATCCAAAACACAGGACTCTGTTTCCTTTTAAGTAACACGAAGAAGATAGCAGTAACCCCTATCAAAGGGGTTTCATAAAGATTAAAGTATCAAACAACGTAAAGCACTTAGCAAGGCACTTAGAAAACTCCTTAATAAATGTTTAAAAAGTATTATACGTTTTGACTCGTTTACTCTGCTATCCTTATGTGACAAGATACAGAGTCTGAGTTGAAATATCTCTGAAAGTTGATCTCTAATTTTCATTACTGACACTTCCAGTATAGATGCGAATTACTCTCTTGTGGGCTGCTGCAACATGTGATGTGGCATCCCTGCTCCTGTGTCCTGACATGAATATTTGTCTCGCAAATGTATTATTGGGTTCAAAACATATGCTCCTTCCCTAACTCCATCAAATTAAGTACAACGTACAACTCCTCACATTCAAAAGCCTCCACAAATTATGCTCTAAATTTACTTTCCAATTTATAGTTTTGTGCAAGTTCTTCTTTTCAGCAAGAATTGATCAGTGAAGTGTCTATTGATCTTTTAATTGGATGCAATTTCAATCTATCCTGTCTTTTATGATGTGAAGCTTTTAGATATATTTTAATTTATTTAATATACTATGTTTTGTGACTGTGTTCTTGTGTTTGCTACATCTTAATTTCTAAAAATTGTCTTTGCTCTATAAAAATGGTTTATAATTATTAATAAATTATAATAGAGTATAAAGAAAAAATAAATTCTATTTATAGCTCCATTTCTCAAACATAGTATTAGCTAACATATATTAGATCTTTATTGTATACATGCCTCTATGTCATTTACATAATGAACAATTTTGGTTCCCTCAAAACATATAAGGCTATTTATTCTCATTTGAAAAAGATCTATGGAGAGGTAAAGTAACAAATCCATGGTTTGACCACTAGTAAATAGACAACCTAGACACCAAGCTTTAAACCTAATATTGATCCCTGGCAAACATTCTACAGTGCATCTTTAAAAAGGTAATTAATTGATAAACATTGGCCAGGAACAGTGGCTCCTGCCCGTTTCACAGCACTTGAGGAGGCCAAAGTGGGAGAATTGCTTAAGTAAATGAGTTTGAAACCAGCCTGGACAAAACAGACCCCCATCTCTACAAAAATTAAAAAATTAGCTGGACATGGATATGCACACCTGTGCCCCAGCTACTTGGGAGGCTGAGGCAAGAGGATTGCCTTAGCCCAGGAGGTCAAGGCTGCAGTGAGCCATGATTGCACCACTGCACTGCAGTCTGGGTGATAGAGATCCTGTCTCAAAAAAAAAAAAAAAAAAAAGCAACAAACAACAAATTGTTAAACATTTGTGAGCTCCAGGTGACAGTGTAGGTTGATTAATAAGAAAGTGTTTCATACAAATCTCATGTGCTTTATTGTTTATATCTAATAATATAATGATTTACTCAATGGGTGACATGCACCTTGATTTCAGTGAGACATTTGCTAATAACCTTAGAATATATTTTGAGCAAATGTGGGAACATGTGGAATAATGAAGATGCTAAATGTAGAGGTACTTGTAACAGTTTAGAGCAGTGGTCCCCAACCATTTTGGCACCAGGGGCCAGTTTTGTGGAAGACGATTTTTCCATAGACGGAGCAAGGGGATGATTTCAGGATGACTCAAGCATATTACATTATTGTGCACTATATTTCTATTACATGGTAAAATATAATGAAAATATCATACAACTCACCATGATGTAGAATCAGTGGAAGCCCTGAGCTTGTTTTCCTGCAACTAGATGTAGATGGTCCCATCTGGGGCTGAAGGGAGAGAGTGACAGATTGTTAGGCATTAGATTCATATGGAGTGTGCAACCTAGATCCCTTGCATACACAGTTCACAATAGGGTTTGCACTCCTATGAGAATCTAATGCCACTGCTGATCTGACAGGAGGCAGAGCTCACATAATAACACAAGTGAAGGGGAATGGCTGTAAAAATAAATGAAGCTTTGCTCCTTTGCCCGCTGCTCACCTCCTGCTGTGTGGCCTGGTTCCTCATATTGGTCCATGGCCTGTGGGTTGGGGACCACTCGTTTAGAGAGTACACAAAAGGAGAAGTTCTAGGGGAAATGCTGGGAGTGGCACATTTGAGATGTCTATAACAGAAAATTGAATGTCCAACATTAGTGTCAATATATTTTATAAACATAAAGCAAGACAAAAAGATGAAACTCACTTTTTTATGTTGAAATAAAAAAATCAAAAATAACTTTAAGGGGCTGAGATGATGGTTTAAATGAAGTAAATACGTTAAATAAGTAGTAATACTGCATTTAAGTTAAAAAATCAGTTATATACGTTGAACAAGTAAGGCTTAAAATTTATAGAAATCTTGGGATTTCAATGTGATACTAGTGTTAAAATGTTAATGCAAATTAAGTATGAATTTATAGCATTTTGCAGTTCAGCAAAGGAACAAAGAGTCCCACTGTGATATGCTTTAGTCATACCATGTTTGGAGTACTATGTTCTGCTCTGGGCTTCACATTTTTACAATTTCATCATCACTCTGGAATGCATAGAGACTAATGTGGAATCTAGGAACCATGTTATATTGGTGATCATTGAAGAACCTGAGAAATTTAAAGATTAGAAGAAATATGGTAACATTGCATCCTTCTTCAAGTATTCAAAGAGCTTTTATATAGGATAGAATGAGAGTTAGTCAGAAATACTATTTCTGTGCCAGGCATTACACACATTTATATGCACAACTTCCTTTTTTTTTTTAAAAAAAAATTATTAACCAAACTATGAGGTGGGCTTTGTTTTGCCATCTTTTTTTTTTTTTTTTTTTTTTGAGATGGAGTCTTGCTCTGTCACCCAGACTGGAGTGCAGTGGTGCCATCTTGGCTCACTGCAACCTCCGCTTCCCAGGTTCAAACGATTCTCCTGCCTCAGCCTCCTGAGTAGCTGGGACTACAGGCACATGCCACTATGCCCAGCAAACTTTTGTATTTTTAGTAGATACGGGGTTTCATCATGTTGGCCAGGATGGTCTCGATCTCTTGACCTCATGATCTGCCTGCCTCAGCCTCCCAAAGTGCTGGGATTACAGGCGTGAGCCACCATACCCGGCCCTGTTTTGCCACTTTTATACATAAGAAAAAATTTTACTTAGATAAAGTAAAATTTATCTAAGTAACTACTTTTTCTAAGGTTATCCACTTACTTACTTTATCTTGTTACTTAGCTAAGAAGAGAAAAGCTTGAAATAAATATCAGGTGTTTCTATTTCCAGAGTTTATGCTCTTTTTTTATTATGATTTGTTAAAGATTGCAGACCTATGGCTAATGATGGTTGAAAGAATTATGGAGCCAGATCCCGTATCAAAAGAGAGAATGATTATAAAATTGTACTTCACTTTTAATTTTTTTCTCACTAAAAGAGTTCTGGAAAAGCATTAGTGATACTAATTAGTAATGCATCTGAATTAGATGAAAACTGAAGGACTCCTAAAATAATAAATTTAGTATTAAATTAATACTTATTGATAATCAGCAAAACTCTCATAGTTCCTAACTTTGAAACAACATTATTTCAGACAATCCATGCTTTTAAGAACACAAAATACAGAAAATGGGCTCCTATGAGCTTTGAAGCAATGTTAAGGTTCCTGTGTCATTAAGATGTAGGAAGAGAGTGGGCCCCACGAAAGTAGGTTCTGGCCCTATTGATAAAGACCTTTTTAATCATTTGATAACTGTGCTTCTAAGGCTTTTGATAGAATTTTGCCGTAGATCAGAAAACATATGATTTATATTCTTAAGAACAGATCCCTGTGCCTGATTTTATCCTCAACCCTTCAGTATAAAAGAAGTGTGCATAGCACCTCCATTGCAGTCATCATATTTTATTGGGCAGCTAATTTTTAGCAAGAATAACATAAGGGAATTTAAGTTCTAAATGCTTAGCAAAACATATTTTATAAGCTTCTCTTGGTAGAGAATCTTGCTAAAGACAACTGACATTAAGTTTTCAAACTGAATTAAAGCAGAAAAGGTTCAGTTAACAAGTTTCACACTTCTTAGTGTTACATTGTGCATGTATTAATTTCAGATATTACAGAGGTATTTAAAGTTGTGGAAAGGCAGATATGTAATCATGCAGCAATGTATAAAATTGCACTTACTTTTAGGTGGCTTAGAGGCATTAGAAGATTTTATACAATAACCATGTATGTTAGCAGACTATGTCATGAAAGGAAAATCAATATTTATTGAGCACCTATACCTCACGGACTGTCCTGAAATGGACAAGGGAGTATATTAGTGAATTGTAAGAGTATAAGCCAACCTTTCACTTCCTAATTTTAGGTTGAAAAAGTAGTTCAACATCTTGAAACCTCAGTTTCCTCTTTTATACATTGTACATAATAATAAATATCTTATTACTCATGGAAATTAAATTTGATAATGTGTGAAATGTTTAACGCAGTGCTCAGCACAATATCAGCATTCTATAAATTTCTCTTTGAACGTTTCAGCTGGTTTTCTACTTTGTTCACTTTTCTTGTATGCCTTCTTGCTTTCTTCGTCAAGTGGCTTGCTGTCAGTTCTATCCCTTCCCCACTTATTACTTATGGAAAATAGAGTAGGTGTAGTGTAGGGTGATACTAGATAGTGGTACTAACTCAGGGATGTTTGTGAAGTGTGAGGAGGTAGTGAATATCTTTATTTCATGACTTTAAAATATTAATATAAAATATATTTATTTGGTAGCATTCTAAATCACAACACTGTTTATAAAAATCACATATTTTTTCATACGTATGTGTCTGTAAATACTATCCTATGCTGTAATTCTCTCACAACATTTATTTTTCCAGTATAAGAGGGGCTTCCATGTTGGGAAGAGGAGCATGGGTGAAAATTTGGGCTGACTGCGGTTGTGTATTTCCTGACACTGGTCAAATATTTGACAGTGAGGGGATGAAAAAAATTACACTTTGGGAAGAAGTTCGGTAATACCCAATATTTCTTCTTAAAGAGAGAGTTTGACTAGAAATGGTTAAAATGGATCTGCAGTATCCCAAATTGCACTATTGGAATAATTCAATGTTGAAATATATCAGGTATTTGCCTACTTTTAAATACTTAATTTGTCATTAGTAATTGAACCTTAAGTCATTTGATTGTTTACTGTGTATGAATGTAAATGTTAGATAATGTGTGACACTCAGAATTGCTCATTAAGGGAGAACTACCATGGAATCTATACCTTAAAGTGAATAGACAGAAATAACAGCTAGGATAAACTGGAGATGAGATGTGAAATGCTAAAAGCTAGTGATAATTCAATGGTAATAAATCTAAGTCTGTTTATAATAGTGTCAATAAAGAGGAGAGTAATACAGGTTATAATCCAGATCATAATCTGAGATACAGCAGTGATGGCAGTTTAGTGAAGAGTCCTCCAGGCAGTAGTCCAGGATGTGCTAGAGTGGAACAGAAGTAGAAAATAAGGAATTCTTTCAAAAACCTTTTTATAAACACATTAGATACCTTTGTTATTTGAAGCATCTATGAAGTTAAATGTAATGATACACATCAGCCAGAGAAAAGAAGCTGAAATATTTGACATAATGCTAAATGAACTGCTTATATAAGGATTGGAAATATTAGCACTCCTAAGTAATTTCCAAGAGAGTTATTTGATAAAAACCTCTTGACCTGGAGTGTGATATGTCACTCAAATGATTCTAGCAATATGAATCTGCAAAGAATGAATCAGACCATGGGATATCATCAAGTCATAGGTCAATCTGTTCTTTGAAAGGGCCTATCAGTGATTAAAAAAAAATTAACAGATTGGACTCTGCAGTCAGTCAAAGCTTGAATCTGGCTGATACCACTCACCACTGCCTGGTGCTCTAATAACTAATGTCAGTCAGTGCATTCCTAGGGTTATCTTCAAATCTGAAATTGGGGCCTGGCATTTGAACACTAAAGAAAGTGTTCCTTTTTTCCCTCTTAGCGCACATGTCTATTTTTTGCATTTACAATGAAAATGTATTAAGTATTTCAAAAGCTATATAATAGGGTTGAGCTATTAAGAGGAATGAATGGAAAAATGCTTTTCGTCTATTTTTAGTTATATTGGCAAAGTTTGTTTTGTTTAGTTTTAAAATGTTTTCCTTGATTTAGAAGTCTTTAGAGAGAGATGTCAATTACATTTGTGGATCTAAAAGACTTACCCCAGTAAAAACAAAGCCCTGTGATACAGAAAAGCTGGTTGACCTCAAGGCACCCAAATGATCAGGGTACCAAACAGAATGCCAGAGGTCAAAGAGTTGAGTTCAGAGGTGACAAGGAAGCAAAGCATATGACAAAAGCAACTCTTTAATGATCAGCACAGTTGCAGAAATTCAGAAGATTGAAAATGTGCAGAAATCTCATCTCTATGTATAATTACCAGAATTACTCACTCTGATATTATTTTATATAAAAATATTCCTACACTACCATGATTACATTATTACTTGAAATTTCTGGCTTTGTAAGGGTCATGAGATACTCTAATGCCCTTTACCTTTGACCATGCTTGTGTTTCTGTACCCTAGTCTGTACCCCACACTCAAAAAGCAAGAAAGCAAGAAAAGCAAGAAAGCAAGAAAACAAGAAGGGGAGAGAGAGGGAGAGGGAGAGGAAGGGAGGGGAGGGGAGGAGAGAGGAGGAAAGAAAGAAGAAATAAAGAAGGGAAAGAAAGAGAGAACATAGGCATCGAATATCAGGATTGTTCTAAATCAATGACAGGTTGACAAAAAAATATGTGATTGCTTTGTTTTTATATTTCATTCTATCAGGAAAAGAGGTATTCTATACAACGTTTTAATTATCTGGCTTTTTTTTTATTTTACTTTAAGTTCTAGGGTACATGTGTACAACGTGCTGGTTTGTTACATATGTATACGTGTGCCATGTTGGTGTGCTGCACCCATTAACTCGTCATTTACATTAGGTATATCTCCTAATGCTATCCCTACCCTCTCCCCTCACCCCACGACAGGCCCCAGTGTGTGATGTTCCCCTTCCTGTGTCCAAGTGTTCTCATTGTTCAATTCCCACCTATGACTGAGAACATGCAGTGTTTGGTTTTCTGTCCTTGTGATAGTTTGCTGAGAATGATGGTTTCCAGTTTCATCCATGTCCCTACAAAGGGCATGAACTCATCATTTTTTATGGCTGCATAGTATTCCATGGTGTATATGTGCCACATTTTCTTAATCCAGTCTATCATTGATTGACATTTGGGTTGGTTCCAAGTCTTTGCTATTGTGAATAGTGCTGCAAGAAACATACATGTGCATGTGTCTTTATAGCAGCATGATTTATAAACCTTTGGGTATATACCTAGTAACGGGATGGCTGGGTCTAATGGTATTTCTAGTTCTAGATCCTTGAGGAATCACCACACTGCCTTCCACATTGGTTGAACTAGTTTACAGTCCCACCAACAGTGTAAAAGTGTTCCTATTTCTCCACATCCTATCCAGCACCTGTTGTTTCCTGACTTTTTAATGAATGCCATTCTAACTGGGGTGAGATGGTATCTCATTGTTGTTTTCATTTGCATTTCTCTGATGGCCAGTGATGGTGAGCATTTTTTCATGTGTCTGTTGGCTGCATAAATGTCTTCTTTTGAGAAGTGTCTGTTCATATACTTTGCCCACTTTTTGATGGGGTTGTTTGGTTTTTTCTTGTAAATTTGTTGGAGTTCATTGTAGATTCTGGATATTAGCCCTTTGTCAGATGAGTAGATTGCAAGAATTTTCTCTCATTCTGTAGGTTTCCTGTTCACTCTGATGGTGGTTTCTTTTCCTGTGCAGAAGCTCTTTCATTTAATTAGATCCCATTTGTCAATTTTGGTTTTTGTTGCCATTGCTTTTGGTGTTTTAGACATGAAGTCCTTGCCCATGCCTATGTCCTGAATGGTAATGCCTAGGTTTTCTTCTAGGGTTTTTATGGTTTTAGGTCTAACATTTAAGTCTTTAATCCATCTTGAATTAATTTTTGTATAAGGTGTAAAGAAGGGATCCAGTTTCAGCTTTCTCCATATGGCTAGCCAGTTTTCCCAGCACCATTTATTAAATAGGGAATCCTTTCCCCATTTCTTGTTTTTTGTCAGGTTTGTCAAAAATCAGATGGTTGTAGATTTATTTTGAAAAATTGAGATTGTCAAATTGCTTTCTCTTTAATTCTAGGTTGTGTTTGCAATTTATAAATATATAAATATAAAAAGGATTCATATATAAAGAACTTGAGAGAATTGACTTATTAAGCAGTTTTTTAGCACAATACATTTTAACTGTAGCGCAAGTTAACATTTATGCATTAAATTGACCTTGATGATTCTCAGCCTCCTTTGGAAAATATAAACTTTACTTCAACAGAAATTTAGTAAATTTTGTTAGAATAAGGCAAATAAATAACTTTATTAAAGTCATGGACAGAATTATTATACTTCAGTAATCTTCTAAATTTGAATTCCTTGAGTCTGAATGGAGCAAGGGCTTCTAGGTTCAAAATAAATAGTTTTTGATCCTAAGGTTAATATATATGTATACAGTATTTTGCCAACTACACTGCTGAAGTGCAAACCTACTATAGAGTTAATCATTATGAATGGGAAATCAGTCTTAAATAGACAAAGTAATAGTCAGTGATTCATATATATATATATATATATATATGTAATTTGTGTAGCACTTTGCACATTTAAGGAATATAAGTTCAAATATTAATTAAATCCTATAGATAAGCATTGAACAGGTTAAGGAGGCAGATCCAACTTGCTTTGGTAAGTTACTGGTATCTGAGGGAGAAGAGGGTAACTCAGTGATGATTCTGAAGTTTCAAGTAGAAGGCAATAGGAAGGCCATACCATGGAATCTGACAACATAGAAGGGTGTGTGTGTGTGTGTGTGTGTGTGTGTGTGTGTGTGTGTGTGTTTGGGTATACTTAGTAGTGGGATTGTTGCAATTTATGGTAATTGTGTGATCCTTGGTATCAAGCTCTTAGAAGTATTCAAGATCAACTGGAAAATATTTACAGCTTCTACATACAGTGCAGGAATATAAAAATATGCTGATTACCACAAAGTTTGACCTAGTATGACTATGAGAGCAAAAACTTTTTAATTAAAAATAAAAATTACATTTGAAGTCTCACTTTTTTCACCTGTCTTGGCATTTCTTCCATACTTGAAACTGATTTGAGGTCATAACATAGATGAAATGACTCTGAGCTGGGAATGAATGATGCAACAGGTAAGAAAGTATAGTTGAAAAAATGTAAATTGGGCTCGAGATACTCACTTGCTATAGTCAAGATGCCAGTGGGAATCTTGCTGCCAACAGTTACAATTTTCTATAGTCTGTACCAGTTTCTTGCTTGTAGACACTGGTCTGGCATTCAAGGAAGGGCATGGATTCTAAGTAAGGCTTTCCTAGTAGCAATGATAGCAAGCACTAATAACTTTGGTTGAGTAGAAAGCAAGAACTGATTGAGACCATAAAGCACTAAACTGAGGTATTTCAGATGTAACTCACCAATAAATGGTGAACGATTGGCCATTATGTGCTTTTAGAAAAGAAATGAAGTGGGTAAGGTAGTATTTAAGGAAGTGTTGTCTGGCATCATGGTTAAAGGCTAAATGAAATAAGAAAGACTACCAATAAAACTACCCTTCTTTTACAAGAAATGTGAATTGGAAACTTCTTACATTCATAGGTTGTATCTCCAAATGTCATAAGTGTACACTTCCCACCTTGATGATGACAAAATGCTGTGATTTAATAAATGAATCAATTGGTAAAATTCTGCTGACTTGGTTGAATCATCTGTCTTCTTCGATAAAGCAACACTTTCTTATGAGGTAAATGGTTCTCTATTTATTTATGCATGTTCTAAATATTTTACTTCCTATTTCTATAACCTTTTCATAGCCACCCATTTGGGTATAAGGGACCATATTAATTAAAAATGAAGGCAATCCTGACCATTTACTCAGGATTATTACAGACAGATCTCCACTGGATACAATTTAGTTTGAATTGACAAATTCTGACTTTAAAACAACCTTCTGGCCGGGCGTGGGTGGCTCACACCTGGGAGGCCGAGACGGGCGGATCACGAGGTCAGGAGATCAAGACCATTTTGGCTAACAGGGTGAAACCCCGTCTCTACTAAAAATACAAAAAATTAGCCGGGCGTGGTGGCGGGCGCCTGTAGTCCCAGCTACTCGGGAGGGTGAGGCAGGAGAATGGTGTGAACCCAGGAGGCGGAGCTTGCAGAGAGCCAGGATCGCGCCACTGCACTCCAGCCTGGGCGACAGAGCGAGACTCCATCTCAAAAAAAAAAAAAAATTCCTAATGATATGCAATCGGCAGAAACTTAGTTGCATCTTAATCTCCTGTTATTTCATTCTTATGTATCTATGAATGAGGCCTCAATGAGCTAATACAATATTTGCAAAAGAGGGTAATACGATAAAATAACTGAGGAGGTACACCTTGCAGCAAAAAAGACTTGAAGATATTATGCCTGAAAAGAAAGGCTGAAGGGGGATACAAAATAGTTTCATTTATCTGACATCCTCTTATGTGGAAGCAAAAATAGCATGATCTGATGAGTATATGTTAAAAGGAAATTTAGATACAAAGGGAAAAAGACATTTCTAACTGTTCTGCCTAAGGGTAAAGTGGGCTATTTCAGTTTAAAGACAAAACAAAACAAAACACAATAAAATGAATGACTACCTGTTAGAATGATGTGTTTATTGGTCCAGAGACTGGGGAAGATAATGCATAGAATTATTTTCAAATGCAGCCTTTTCTTAGCTGTACATTATTTTAGCCACCAAATCTACAAAGAAAGAAACTTTGTTTCTGTAATTGCTGAAGTTTAAGCTTTCTCAACAAATGAATAGGAAAACTGAAATTATCTTGAAATTGCTAAATCAGAGGTAGCTAATTTTATATTGATGTTACATTATACTCTAGGTTGAAATCTTGTATATTACCAAACTCTGTAAGCTTTCCTACTGTGAATATTTAAGAAACAGAATCAGAGTATCTAACAAAAGCAAGAATAACCAAACATGTACAAGATGATAAAGTATTAGTCATAGAGAATAGAAATTGATTTCTTCAAGCTAAGCATAATATCTAGTATCTCCTGCTGTATTACAAAATTGAGAACACAGTATCCACCACAAAACTGTACCCAATAGGACACTAAAGTTGAAGAAATAAGTTAAAAATATTATTTATATATGTACTCATTATTCAAATGCCATAGTTTAATTATGTAAACACAAGAGAAAATGATGAGCTGCATTTGTATGAAACTACAAAAATATGCTGATTTGACAGAAAAGAACATGATGCATTATGGATGAATTTTAGTCTATATTATAGTTTTCCTGAGTGTGTAATTTATTAAATGCAGCACATTAAAAATAGACATTACTATATATTACTGAATAGACTGTAAATTGATAGACTACTTAAAGGGATTTTGACAATATTTCAGAAATTTTAATTATTTGACAATTCATGGCTGGCCACTTTTTAAGATAAATCATGAGACAAAAAATCTGAATATGGGCTGAGCGCAGTGGCTCACACCTGTAATCCCAGCACTTTGGGAGGCCGAGGCTGGTGGATCACAGGGTCAGGAGATCAAGACCATCCTGGCTAACATGGTGAAACCCTGTCTCTACCAAAAAAAATACAAAAAATTAGCCAGGCTTGGTGGCGGGTGCCTGTAGTCCCAGCTACTCGGAAGGCTGAGGCAGCAGAATGGTGTGAACCTGGGAGGCAGAGCTTGCAGTGAGCCGAGATCCCACTGCTGTACTCCAGCCTGGGTGACAGAGCAAGATACCATCTCAAAAAAAAGTAAAAAAAAAAATTTGAATATGGTCCAGGATGTTGATACAAGGCTACTCATTGCAGCAAAATTTAAAGATTGAAAAATAAAATCTACATTATCTAACATTAGGGTATCATTTAAAAATTTACCCTTTCATATAATGCAGTAGACTATAATCAACATATTTATTACAGAGCAACATTTAATGACATGAAAAACTATTTACAATGATTATTACAAGTATAAGTATATTACAATTGTTACAAAACAGACTTTAAAGGTTGATCTAATTTTGACTAAAGAGTAATACAACATAATGTTTTCACTGGTATAGCTATATGCCAATGTTACCTAAATTTTCTATATTGTCTCCAATTGCTTATCTTTTTGTAAATTTCCAGTATTTAGGAGATCTAACTTAATTATGAAAACATATTTCTAAACTAATTTTTACCTGTTTGCTAACAATCGTTTGCTGTTAAACTTCTAATTTTATGATCACATAAATAAATAAATTTATGTAAATCTGATCACATAATAAATTCTGATGACTTATTATCTGGTAGTTGTAGTGTGTAGAAATGTGAATTTGGTAACAGATGGATTAAAAAAAAAAAAACAGATTAGACTTCTTGCCTCGAGGAAACTGCCCAAAAGGTTCTAAGTTAAAATGATAACTGATCGCTTCTTGAATTTGTTCTTACTTTCTAAATTGCAGTATGCATGTTATGTTTACTTATTCTTAAATACAATCAACATCCATATAGTAAAATATACACACAAACACACATATATACAATATGTTGATTGTCTCTGAGTCAGAAAACACATAAATGTTGTGGGCTAAATTTAAAACCTCAATGAGATTAAAAAATTAGCCAAATGTGTAGATTATAATAAAATATATTATCTTCCAAATCTTGAAAAAAAGATTTACTACTCATGAAGTAAAACAAATATTATTTCAACTTTTGATACTCCTGGCTCATTCCTATCATTATTCACATTTGTAAAACAGACTTAAGGTAAAACAGCAATAAAAATAATCCTAATGTTTAAATTCAATAAAAACTTTATATGTAACTTTCCAATACACTGGCTTACTCAAGAGGTCCATAATTTGCTTCCTGAACATATGGGTTGGAAAATTAAAATATTCACTGTGTATCATATGTGTTCACATATGACACAGTTTTTTTAAAGATCATTCATCCAGGTGAATTCTCTTCTTCTACATGGCTAGCTATTTATATTTTCTTTGTAAGGGTGTAATTGTACCATCATTGGGACATGGGATTTCTATTACAATTAATAAAATGCATCAAGATCAGAAGAATCAAACTCCATCTTCTGCATTCCCTAGTTTATAACTTTATGAGGCCTGTGTCTTGCAAATGAAATTATACATCGTTGTGGGCTTAGTGAGATTTAGCAAAATGTATTTCCAGAATGAAAGAAGTAGTGAAAACAACCCTGCAATTTGAGATTAGAAAATACAAAATTGTTCACTTGACAGAAAGGCATTTCCTTAGTATTTTCCCATGAGTATATAATCAGAAAGAAAAATACTTTAATAAGGGGAAAATAAACTTGACAAAATAAAGCACTTAGAATAATAAGTTATGTTAAAATGCATCAGTTCCATGAAACCATTTAACGTCAAGTGTGTTATTGAAGTGGAATCACTGAATGTGAAAATATTATGAAAAGCACTCAGCGAAAATAGGCAGAGTCATTTTAAAATATTTATAAACTGCTCTTCATAAAACTTTGCTCAACATATCAAATAAGAAAACTTTATGCCAAGAAGTGTTTATATTTTAGGAAACCTTCCTAGTCTAAAATCTAAAAGATCTACTTAGACTGTCATCAACAAGAAATTATTTGCATACCTAATATATGGGTAGGACCTAAAAATACGAATATTGCCATCCTAAAAGAAGTAAAGTATTCCACTTGGTACTTCTAATATACTATATTTATGTCAAATTTCCTGGTTGTTCTGTAGTAGAAGTGGCTTAGAAATAGGTTATTTTGTTTTCATAAGAGCTAAGCTTTGGGGTAAATAGTTTCCCCAATTCTTGTAGATTCTAGACAAACATCAGCACTAAACAGAAATCTCCTTAAAATTAATGTTATATGGAAAAAAGTACCACAATTTTACAAAGATACAATGAGTGATTCCCTTGGTTTTTTGTTCTTACCTTATAAGTATCTCCTTTCAGGTTTATTTTTATCATCTCTTTTCTTACAATCTATTTTGAATCGGTCTTTTAGTTAACATATCCCAAACAGAGCTCTTACACCCCTCATTCTCTTCACTTACTCCTCATTTCAGCAAGTCCCACAATCATTCACCCAGGTGCCCAACCCAAACTAGAATATGATCCTTGATTTATCTTCTCTCTCATCCCTTCCCTCCCTTAAGCAGCAGGCCTATCAATTCCACCTCCAAAATATGGTTTTCATATATCCACTTCTCTCTATCTGCACCACACTATTCTTGTTCATATCATTAATAATGTCAACCCCCTAACAGGTCTCCCTCTTCCCTGCACTCCATTCTGTACTTGAGTAGCTTAAGTGATCTTACTTAAAGTATCTGTTAACTCATTCCATAGGCCTGCCTAAAACACTTGAACGTTTTTGTCATGTATTAGAATCAAAACCTAAACATCTATATTAGTTTGCTAGGCCTACCATAACAAAATGCCACAAATAGGGGGCTTAAGCAATGGAATTTTAATTTCTAACTGTTCTGGATCCTGGATTTTCAAAATCAAGGAACCAGCAGGGTGTGTTTCTTCTAAGTCGTTTCCCTCTGGCTTGCAGATGACAGCTTTCCCACTGTGTCCTTGCAGGAACCTTCTGTGCTCATGTGCCCTGATGTCTCTTCCTCTTCTTGTGACACCAGTCATGTTGTATTATAAGGCCCCTCGCTTCTGACTTCATTTAACTTTTCATCTTTAAAGTCCCTATCTCCCAGTACAGTTAATTGGGGTAAGGCTTTCACTTATGAATTAGAGTGGGCATAGTTCAATCCATAACAACCCCTTACCAGAATTTCACTGGGCCTGGGAGATCTAGTCTCTCCTTACTTCTTTAATGTCACCTTAGACCACTTACTTACTCTCTGTACCTCATCAACATTGGTCCTTTGATCTTCCTCAAATATCACCTCCTCAGGGACCTCCTCTATTTCCCGAATAATACGTTTCAAATTCGCAGCCCCATTATTCTATTATAGCATTCCATTTTATTTTCTTTCAAATATTTTCCTTTATCAGATTAAAAAAATATTTAATTGCTCACTTGTTTCAGGCTCTGTTTCCCAGTCTAGAATTTTAGCTTTATTTTATTTACTGCTTTATCCTCTAGAATCATATGCAGACAAAATAAGTGCTATCTATCTATCATCTGTATAATGCTTTCTGTATATATGAAAATAAGTGCTCACTTTCTCTCTATATATATATGTATAAAAGTTATACATATAACTGTGTCTGACCCCATAGAGGCAAATATTTTAAGAAGAAATGTTTGATTTCTTTCTTTATAAAGCTTAACCCTTAATTTCTGAATTAACTTTAGACAGTAAAATTTTCAATATCACTTATATAGCCAACAGTGAACAAACTAAAAACAAAATCAGGAAGCAATTCCACTTACAGTAGCTACAAAAAATATCTAGGAATAGAATCACCAAATAATTGACATATCTGTAAAATGAAAACCATAAAACACTGATGAAAGAAATTGAAGAGGACACACATCAAAAATGGAAAGATATCCCATGCCCACAGATTGGAAAATTAGTATTGTTAAAATGTTCATATTACCCAAAGTGATCTACAGACTCAGTGGAATCCCTATCAAAATACCAATGACATTCTTCACAGAAATAGAAAAAAAATCCTAAAATTTGTATGGAACCATAAAATAGTGCTGAGAAAACTGAATATCCATATGCAGAAAAATTAAACAAGATTTCTATCTTTTGCTGTATCTTATAACATTTATTTTTTACAAATTTTGAAATTCATATCCATTCAAAATTTTGCTGTTTCTCTGTGACTTGAAATTCTCTGTAGATACAGCAACATATTTTCCTTTCCATTTGTCTTTCACATACTTTCAGTTTTTAAATTAGCCTTCTTATTGGCCTCTCTTTAATGCTGCATAATTTAAACTATTCTTGCCACCTATCCACACGTGTATCTATGCATATGCTTTGCAGTTATGAGCACTTGGTTTATGCAGTTACAAGCATTTGCTGGCATTAAGAGCATTTCTCTCTTAACCCCAGCATCAAAAGTCACAGACCTAACTTCTATCATGTAGGAGATGTTTTAAGTAAACACATATTTTACACTGCTTTCCTATTGCTAGTATGAAGTTAACTGGAGAATTGTGATAAGAGTAAAAACTATTATAAAACATCCATCAACAAATCTCAATTTGTGTCACTTGATTGTGTCGTGCATATGAGGCTGCATTGCCTTCCTAGAATATATTTTGATGCCAAGCCTAAGCACACTCTCTGATAGCACAGTGTCTGACCTATTGGATATTTCATGTTCAAAGTCTGAAAATCTCATGTTCCTAGCAGTATTCCACGTATCTACAATGTTAGCTATTATCATATGGCACATGTTAAATAAACTTCAAAGATTATGTAATGGTAACAGATTGATATGCACTCAATGCTTATCATAACTCTGAAAATCCCAGAAAAGTAAAGTATTGGGTTAGACATACAGTGAAACTCAGTTTACTCAGATTTGATGTTGTAAAAAGTATATAGATCCTCTTCCTATAAATCTCTCCTGTTTTTAGACTCATGAAACCAGATGCTGTCTTTATTTTTTCTTTTATTGCTGAGATCTCACAACCAGGTGTGATCTCAGCAGTGTCCTGGACAAGCTTACATACAGTGGGTTAAAATGACAGTGTTTCAGCCTTTCTTTCAACTTTCTAACCACTCTGCTTTTTATTTGGAACATTTTGGACAGTTTAATAATGAAACTCCTTCCTCTGTATTTCTAAACAAGTCTATAAGAGCCAAAAGGCTGACTAATCGAAGTTCCTTTCTCAAAGTGGGTGTGGACATAAAGATGCATCATTTATTCACCTCAACATAGGTTTGTTAAGTGCACACATTTTCTTTAAGCACGAGTTTAATTATGAGATTCTTACAGAGTGCTAGAAAGGTATGACATCTGATTTTTCAAAGCAGTGGTTGCTGGAGATGATAATCAGTTAATCTGATGAGTGTTATAAGAAATGAAGATAGTAATAAAAAGGGTCCTTGTGGTGGCTTTGTAATACACCACAAGGTGAATAATTTTCAGATCATGAAATTCTGGTGGCAATAAAATATAATGAGTTTTAAAATATTAGAATAATTTTATTGTAGTTTATATTTCTAAAATTATATATTCATATGTAATCTTTATAATAATATTGGAGTAGATATCATTATCTCCATTTTGATGATGAGAAAGTACACTGCTATAAAGAAATACCTAAGACTGAGTAATTTATAAAGAAAAGAGGTTTAATTGATTCACAGTTCCACAGGCTGTACAGGAAGCATAGCTGGGGAGGCCTTAGGAAACTTACAGCAGGCAAAGGGGATGCAGGCAAGTCTTACATGGCCAGAGAAGGAGGAAGAGAGAGAAGGGGGAGGTGCTACACACTTTTAAACAAGCATATCTCATGAGAATTCACTCACTATTATGAGAACAGCAAGGGGGAAATCTGCCCCCATGATCCAATCACCTTCCACCTGGCCCCTCTTCCAGAATTGGGAATTACAACTGGACATGAGATTTGGATAGGGATGCAAATCCAAACCATACCAGAAAGATTAAGCCAACAGTTGTTAAATGATTTACCATCACTCAGCTTATAAAACAGAACCAAGGAATCAAACCCTAGGCTTAGAGTCTTAGTCCCATGGTTCCACAGTTACTGAGTATATTTTTAGTACATGAAGCAAATTGATTGCATTTTCTTTTGTGCATTAGAATTCTATCCTATCTATCTATCTATCTATCTATCTATCTATCTATCTATCTATCTATCTATCTATCTATCAATCATCTATCTATCTGTTTTAGTCTGTTTTCACACTGCTGGTAAGACAAACCCAAGACTGGGAAGAAAAAGAGGTTTAATTGGACTTACAGTTCCACATGGCTGGGGAGGCCTCAGAATCATGGCGAGAAGTAAAAACACTTCTTACATGGTGGTGGCAAGAGAAAAATGAGGGCGATGCAAAGGCAGAACCCCTGATAAAACCACCAGATCTCGTGAGACTTACTACCATGAGAACAGTACCGGGGAAACCACCCCTATGATTCAAATTATCTCCCATAGGGTCCCTCCCACAACATGTGGGAATTATGTGAGTACAATTCAAGATGAGATTTGGGTGGTGACACAGAGCCAAACCATATCATTCTGCCCTTCGCCCCTCCAAATCTCATGTCCACATATTTCAAAACCAATCATGCCTTCCCAGCAATCCCCCAAAGTCTTAACTCATTTCAGCTTTAACCCAAAAGTTCACTGTTTAAAATCTGAGACAAGTCAAATCCCTTCTGCCTATGAGGCTGTAAAATCAAAAAAACAGAAAATTGCTTCTGAGATACAATGGGGGTGCAGGTTTTAAGTAAATACAGCTCTTCCAAATGGGAGAAATTGGCCAAAACGAATTACAGGACCCATGCAAGTCTGAAATCCAGTGGGGCAGTCAAATTTTAAAGCTCCAAAATGATGTCCTTTGACTCCAGGTCTCACATACAGGCTATGCTGATGCAAGAGATGGGTTCCCATGGTCTTGGGTCACTCCACCCCTATGGCTATACAGGATACTGCCTCACTCCCAGCTGCTTTCATGGGCTGGCATTGAGTGTCTGTGGCTTTTCCATGCACATGGTGCAAGCTGTAGGTGGCTCTACCATTCTGGGGTCTGGAGGACGGTAGCCCTCTTCTCATAGCTCCACTAGGTGGTGCCCCAGTAGGGACTCTGTGTTGGCGCTCCAGCCCCACATTTCCTTTCTGCACTGCCCTAGCAGAAGTTCTCCATGAGAGCCCCACCCCTGCAGCTAACTTCTGCCTGGGCATCCAGGCATTTTCATACATCTTCTGAAACCTTGGCAGACGTTCCCAAACCCCAATTCTTGACTTCTGTGTACCCGCACGGTCAACACCACAGGGAAGCTGAAGCTGCCAAGACTTGGGGCTTGCACCCTCTGAAGCCACAGCATAACGTCTACTTTGGCCCCTTTCAGCCATGGCTGGAGCTGGTAGGATGAAAAGACCAAGTCCCTAGACCGCACGCGGCATGGGGACCCTGGGCTAGGAAGGAAACCCTATTTTCCTTGTAGACCTCCAGATCTGTGCGCTGCAAAGTTCTCTGACATGTCCTGGAGACATTTTTTTCCATTGTCTTGAGGATTAAGATTCAGCTCCTCATTACTTATGCAAATATCTGCAGCCGGCTTGAATTTCTTCTCAGGAAATGGGATTTTCTTTTCTACTGCATTGTCAGGCTGCAAATTTTCCAATTTTATGTTCTGTTTCCCTTTTAAAACTGAATGCCTTTAATCGCACCAAGTCACCTCTTGAATGCTTTGCTGCTTATAAATTTCTTCTGCCAGATACCCTAAATTATCTCCCTCAAGTTCAAAGTTCCACAAATCTGTAGGGCAGGGGGGAAGTGCCGCCAGTCTCTTTGCCAAAACATAACCAGAGTCACCTTTGCTGCAGTTCCCAACAAGTTCCTCATTTCTGTCTGAGACAACCTCAGCCTGGACTTTATTGTCCATATTGCTATCAGAATTTTGGACAAAGCCATTCAACAAGTCTCTAGGAAGTTCCATACTTTCCCACATTTTACTGTCTTCTTCTGAGCCCTGCAAACTGTTCCAGCCTCTACCTGTTACCCAGTTCCAAAGTCATTTCCACATTTTCAGGGTTATTTTCAGCAGCATCGTGCTCTACTGGTACAAATTTACTGTATTAGTCTGTTTTCATGCTGCTGATAATTACATACCCAACGCTAGGAAGAAAAAGAGGTTTAATTGGACTTGCAGTCCCACATGGATGGGAGGCCTCAGAATCATGGCGGGAAGCAGAAGGCATTTCTTACATGGTGCTGGCAAGAGAAAAATGAGGAAGAAGGAAAAGCAGAAATCCCCAATAAAACCAGCAGATCTCTTGAGACTTATTTAGTAACACAAGAACAATATGGGGACAACTGCCCTCATGATTCTAATTATCTCCCACTGGGTCCCTCCCACAACACGTGGGGACTATGTGAGTACAGTTCAAGATGGGATTTGGGTGGGGACACGGAGCCAAACTATATTACTATCTATGCTTATCTCACTATAGTTTATAATCTATCATCTATGTATTTATGTACAGCCAATTTTCATGTACATTTTCTTTGACCATAGGACTACACACATTTTTCTCTCATGCATTGGTTGAAATGGTGAGCAGTATACAATTTTTGACTGAATTTTATTTTATAGGAGATATTTATTGTCTCATCCTAAATGATAGCCAGATAAAAGCTGAAAGTATATAAGAAAATGCTAGCTTTTTATGTTTAGATATGACTTATGGGACTAAACTTTATATATAGCATTTATGATGGGAAGACCCAGATGTTTATTCACTTTAGACATGGTCTAGATCATCATTAAAAGTAAAAAACATTTCTGTTTTCAGGAACACCAATTATGTTCTTGTTCCAGCAATGTCTAAAGTTTATTCCAATAAGTTTTTAAAACAAAGTTTTAAACACAAAGGGCAATCCCTATATCAATGACCTCATCCTTAATTTCAAATATGATGTTATTAGGACATTGTATCTAGAATATAGAAAAACCATGGTTTGAATTTAATTTTTTTTTAAACTGAAAGAAGCCTGGAAAAATTTAGCTTGCTTTTCCTCTAAATTAAGAGTCTTCACTCTTTTCTGCCCTAGAACTACCACGGTTATCACAATCATCCAAAGAAAAAAATTAAACAATATTGGTGCAACGCATCTTTTTTCCCTTAAAGGATAATAAATAATTCTTATGGCCAAAGTGTTATTTGTGAATCTTTTTTTTTCCAGGAAAGGGAGTTTTCAGCTCCTCTATTATGATTTCTGATTGTATGAATCAGAGTACCCTCAAAAGAAACCAGCAAATACCGATTTATGTGTTAATTATTATTTTTTAAGATATGGAAACAAGAAAACACAGCAAAACCTATAAGCTTCTTTTTCTCAGTCTAATGAATAGGAATTGCAACATACCATGATCCCATGCTGACTCACTAATTTGCAGTCTGGGGACTTGAGAGAAGATGACAGCTGCAGACAGTGTGGAGGGAAAGCCACCTTGCAACACATCTTGTCAAGTTGCAGCCTCTGGCTTTGACCTAGGGCCAGTATTCCTGGACACATGATGAAGTGTGAAAAGTACTGGCAGGCATTTCAGACCAAAAAAGAAAAAAAAGTTAGGCAGTAAGGGAAAATGAGGACCAGAAAAGATTAATATTTGTGAGGTTTACAGCAGAAAAGGCAAAGCAATAGGAAGTAAAGAAATCCCTAAAGAGAATTTCTTACAACAGCAGCAGATTAGAAACAGGATGGGCCTGAATGGGAAGCTTATTTTTCCAGCTGGAGCCTTCTCTACAAATCTGAGGTTGTTTTGGGAATGATAGACAAATGCCAAACAAATGTATAATCAAGAAATAATGATAGAATTTACAGTCAGTAGGAAAGGCCGAGAATGGAGGCGCAGAGAGAGAGAGGAATAAACTGTTATACAATTGAATGCACTGGTACACTTAACTTTAAACATTTTGCACAAAGATAAAAACATTCTTGCTAATAAGTGAAGATTTTAAAGTTATAAGGAAAGTTTGAAATGAACTAGTCTAGATATTTTCAAATTTTGTAGCCACAGGAAATGTATTTCAAACAAATTCGTATGCAGAATCCCCACATGAATATAGAAGAGCTGATCTGATTTAAGAAGTTGCAAAGGGTAGGGTGGGGGGCAGTGGGTCTCTTATGCCCTCCTGTCAACTCATGCCTGGAAATTGACTCCTGGGGCACTTAAGAAATCTTTAAAGCTTTTCAAAACGATTTGAAAGCAACCTAGCCTAATTTAACCCTTTATTTATTGCCTAAGGAAACAGAGTCCAGTGACTCAGGGCCTGCAGAGTTACATTTTGAAGGCTTACCAGCAATGAGGCTCTGTGTCTGTTCCCTGAGACACTGGGTTCTGGACACTGGTAGACTTTCAGGACCCCTGTGATGGAAATCTACTGCCTCCAACCTGTTTTATCACGTTGTGGGTAATTGTTATTCTTCCTTCTTAATGATGGATATAAGAATATATTTATAAACTCCAATTTCACTCCGATAAACAGAAAATAATCTTTTTCTCCTTCAGAAATGACGGGATGAAGGATAGTGCTGGGATGGTGAATGGGGCAGAGTTGGCAGTTTAAGAGTAATCTTCCTTTACATGAAACTCCATCTGCTTTCTGTGGTGTGTTCTGCCATAGGTAGCTTTTCCCAACAGTTTTCGTCAGTTTCTCCTGTTTGTGATTACTCCTTTTAAGATCATTTCCATCAATTATCCAATCAACGTCAGCTTTCAGCAATGGCGGCTTATGTTGACTTTAACTGCTGCAGATGTTCACTGAGTCTGCAGTTACTACTGGTTGCTATGATAGGTTAATGGTGTCCCAGCATCACTCTGCAGCTGCACAAGAATTCTTCCACCCTGATTAGCACCTCTACAGTGTCTTTCTTAGAAGCAATTCCGGGAAAGTTTTTAACCACAGCTACCTTGCAATACACCCTTTCAAGGTGTATATTCAAATAACCAACTACTTTCATTGGGAAAGCACATCTTTGTATGTACGTATTTTGATACATTTATGTTGTTTTTTTCCCATTAACCACTGCTTAAAACTGAATTCTGAACTGTGGACAGAAGCATGAGGTATGAATGTTGTCTCCTCTACTTTCTAAAAGTGTGATCTCAAGAAAACTATGAAATCTCAAAGAATTTAATGTCCTTTATCTGTTCAAATGGAGACACATCCTAATGACATTCACAGTAACCGGAAGACTTAAATAAAATCAAATGGATGTGAAAATATTTTCAAAACTACAAACTATTACGTGAATATAAGGATTTGTGTGACCATAATCACGACAGCATCAATCTGTTTCCTCTCCCTTGCCTGCCTTTCTCTCAAGGATCTCACTGTAACAAAAAAGTCACTGAGGAAGGAAATTCAAGCTGAGATATACAGTTTCCCAATATCTAAAATTTGACAATAGGGTAATTGGCAAAAATCTCTCAATTCCTCTTCAACTAACATGCAGAGAGGCAATTATGTTTTAATAATGAGTAACAAGAATAGTCCCCTAGGTATTTCATAGTTTCCTGTGCAAAATATAAACAAGCTCACACTTCTTAGAAACTACAGTCAGCCCAATGCTTTTTATTTGCCAATGAAATAATTCAGTGATCTGAATTTAATGCTTTCAGTGTTCAGTTTGTCATTTATTCTCTGTAAAGGAATCTGTTGATTATTACATGCAGTTTCACAAATAAGCTCTTCATTCATTTTCTGCTGTATTTTATTAGCAAATAAAAATACAAGCCACCCAGTTAAATTTGAATTTCAGATAAACAACAAATAATATTTTAGCATTAGTATGTTTTATATGATATTTGCAGCCCTACTTACCTGTCTCCTGTGCTCTGCCTCTCTGCAAGCGGTGTTCCTGTTCCTGTCTTTCATAGTTTAAGTCAGAATCCAACCGCTTATACCTGGACTCATGCCACTTACATTTTATGAATCACAGAAGGCTCCTGATTGTATCCTTTTTATGTGTCTCAGATTTATCTATTTCTTTTGACTCCCATTGGCATTTCTCTACTAGAGGTCACCATTAGCTCTGACTTTGATGACAACAACAGCATCCAAATTGGTATTCCTCTCTTAGTCTTGCCTCCAGTCACCCTCTAGTAATCTAAATGTTATTTAAAATGCAGTCATGTAAACCAGAAATGTCATCCAGCTAGTAAGCTTCATGAGGTCAGGATTGGGTCTTTCTTTCTCACTCTAGCATCTCTAGTGATTTACACATTAATTAATTCATTCAAAAAAACATGTATTAAGTGTCTACTGTATAACAAGTAATGTTCCAAGCAGTGGAAATTCAACATAGAACAAGACAGACAAGATCTCTGCCCTCAAGAAGCTATTATTATAGTGAAAGAAGACAAAGCACAACAAAAAAGTAAGAAAGTATAAGATAATGATAAGTGCTACAACACAAATGAAACATGTGGTATAACAAAGAGTGTCAGTGGATGGCTACAGGGAAGGGTGTCAAGGAAAACTTCTGCAATGAAGTGATGTAAATGAATGATTGTCACTTTCCTCATAATTTTTCTGAGGGTCATTTGTGGGCATTCATGTAATCGACAACGACATGATTTTTTTTTCTGGTCCTATCATTTTGCAAGGCTAATCTTTAGCTACTTTTGAGAATTCTATATATTCTTGCCAATTTGAATTCTAGTTCCTCTACACACACTTCTCATACTTCAGCTGGCATCAAAATCACCTGGAGGGCTTGTCAAAATACAGGTTTCTGGGCCCCTCCCCCAGGATTTCTACTTTGTTAGACCAGGAATGGGGCTAGAGGATTTGCAAATCTAGCATGTTTCCAGGTGCAGTAAAGTTTAGAGAGGAAATCTTTCTGACCATCTAATTACTCATCTTCTCAATTTCCTTTTCCACAAATGACAACGAATTTATTGTCATCGTCTAAGTTCATAAGAAACCACAGACTAAAATTCATCTTTGGCTAAAACTGAACTTGTCAGTAGGGAAGCGAAAGAGGAAGAAAGAAAGAGGAAGGGTTAGATTTTTAAAGAGGAAAATTGCTTCTCAGAGATACGCATTTAGTGGAGCATAAAATGAATTTGATCTGAGTTGGGAATTCAGAATGCAGAAGCTTTATGGGATTGCCAAAATCCCAGTCCCTACATTTAACAAATCTATTTTCCACCTTGGAGAGTTAGAAAATAAAAACTACACGTCAGTAGAGGACTGGGGATAGGGCCTTTTGGCTTCTGGAAAGTTTTAAATAAGTCACTTAGTGTCATATGAGAAATAGGTGTTATTCCTACAAAATTCATCATACTATAAAAGCAAAGCACTGTAAAAGACCTTTAACAGACAAACTATCCCACTGCCTGCACATATGCCAATTTAAAAATTATTCCCGACCAATTTTATAAGCTTTCAAAAACTATTTCCTTATTCTGTTTGTAATCTGGTATAGTACTTAACCATTTTAATACTTAAAATTCTTCCTTATATATTTATTAAATCTATTCTTTTTGAGTTTCAAGTCACTTTTTACTTCTCCTGTCTTTCTTCCTTTTTTAAAAAAATTCAAACCTAAGTGCTGATGAATAATAGCTGGTACTTGTAATTTTCATATGTCTTCACCTTTTATATCATTGGTAAATAATAATTTCTCTATAGTTAAATAATCTCAGTTGCTTTGACCTTTTTGCCAAGCCTAATTTTTTTTCTTATTCTGATCTTAGTTTCTACTCTCCCCTCCATTTATATTGTATCAAAGTTTCTGTTTATTTATGTGTTCAGTGAACGAGGTAAAGCAGAACACCATTTCATACAGGGTTGACTGAAATAATGTAGGCATCTTAACTATCTCTTACTTTCAGTGTGTAAGATAATCAGTGTTGAAAAATTAGAAAATCCAGAAAAGTAAAAGTGGGGCAATTTACTAACCCAAATAACCCTGCTCAGTGGCTGCAATTGTCAATATTTTGTCTTATTTTTTCTAGACTGTTTACTTGTAAATAATTTATGCTTTATATAATATATCATGATTATTTTATATCGATGAAATTATATCTTAGGAGTAGCTACTATGCGTTGCAGAGTAATTTCTCAAGTCAGTCGGAATGGAGTAAAATTGTAGACATATAAACACACAAACAAATATAGTACAGGGTATCAAGTATCATAATAAAGATATGGTAAAATTCAAGAGGAACAAAACTAGACCTCTTTCTTAAAAGTTTTCTGAGAGAAACAGTGAGGTCTGTATAGAAGATGACATTTTAGTGACTATTGGAGGATGAACAGCTGTTTCTCTAACAAATGGGAGAGAATACATACAGACAAAATGAATCATATAGCTACTAAAGTATAATAGAATTATAGTCTGAGTCTATACAGCTGTTATAGGAATACAGAAGCCTATTATTTAAGCTGTTTCCATAGGATGAATTATTCTTCCTCACCTATTCTTCTACTGGATCTGTAATGCAGTTCACATCTTCCGCAGTCAAGCTAGGCTAGGCTTAGACCTCAGAGGACAGCTTTAGTCTCTTCATTTGCTATGTGAAGTACTGTAGGATTCCTTGTGGACATGAAGAAGATAATGGGACTACCAGGGAGAATGCTGAGTGGTAAAATTAATATTACTTTTCTTTTTATAGTTAACCTTTTGTTATGGACTAAGTTCAAAGCAAAGTAAACCAAAAGGCATTACTTGAATTCCAGGCTTCTCTAATCATTATAGCTATGTTGCTTGATATAAAATTACTAAAATTCTTTGAGCCTCAAGCATCTCATTTATTAAATAGGGGTAATAATAACACCTACTTATATAGTGGCTATGAAAATTAAGATGTTCATAGTGATTATATGAGGAAGTAGTCAAACTCATTCCTTTCAATTCCATATTAGTTAAGGATCAAGATTGTCTTTTCTTTCTCCCACCCTCACACGTTGTGTCTAGGACTTTACTCCCTCATCCAAGAATTTACAAGCATCCATGGTTTTTAGTAAGGCAACATTGTACTCAGGTGTGTTATAAAGAGTTTTAGCAAGTTTTGCTTTTAACAAAATGTTTGGAAATCTCATTGATAACGTATTTTTAATTTGGATAATTTCATGAGGACTAATCCAACTGTAAATTCTTAATGCATGGGGAATAGATGTACAGCATCTTTAAGCAGGACAGTTTTATTTTCCCCAATTGTTTTGCTACTTGGGTCTTCAGATGCTGTAACCTAAGTTTTCTCCTCAAATGTTCTTACAGATTGTGCTCTTCTCAGAGCCTCCATCTGACTCGAGAGAATATGCTTGTCAGTTACCTGCTAAAACCCTACTGAAACAAAACTTCAGAACTGGAGACAAAGTGTTGTTTATATGTCTCCCAAATGCCTTCTCAAAGGATGTCTTATTGCCACCTACTTTCACATTGTCATATGTATCTAACAGAAAAGAATCGGCCCATTCATGGTACTGGATATATAACGGAATGAAATATATGCTTCTCTCTAGGAAAGCCACAATAGAAAGATTGCCCTATCTTCTGCAAATTTCAAAGCAAAAGGTGCAAATGGTTGGCATAGGCCAACATTCAATGAGTACCTATTCTGAACCTGCATTGTACCAGCTTTTAAATATAAAAATTCAGAGATGTGGAACATATTGTATCCCAAAAGTTGAGAAATGACCTAACATTAAACAAGATAAATCAGAACTGATATGGCAAAATTAATATTTCTGGTTTCTTTCCATAAGGTGACTCCTTAAGAAAAGGAAACATACATTACCACATGAAGTGTCACTGAGAGTTAAAGGGGAAGGGCATGATGCTTCTCCAAATAACTCTCTGCAACATTATAAAGCTCTCTACCAATCTCATTAAGTAAGACCTGCTTGCCCAGGCTAGAAGCTTCCATATACCTGACCTGCATCTTTGGAGCATTAACTCTCTTAGAAAACATAATAATCATTTTAAGGTCAATTTTCCATGTGTGTTTTCAGATATGTGAAGTTACTGGCAATTAGGCTCAGAGTCAAGCAGAAAGTGAATACCAGGATAAATGTGAAGTGTGTCTAAAGATAAACTACTATTTGGGTTACAGGGCTCTCTGGTGTCTGGTTCACTGCTATATTTGAAAAGTCACTTTGCTGGTCTCTCATCTAAGTTGCTACTTGCCACTTTAAGCTGGAAAATTGGCATGAACTTTCTATTCTCATGTTCGGAACAAAGAATTGTGGGCTTTTTAATATCATAATGTCTGGTAACTATCAATCTCACTGATACTGTAGCAGAGGAGGCCCATATCTCCCTGTGATTCAGACGTGTTTGCTTTAGTAAGTGAAAAAATTACTCTTCCAACACAGAATTGCCTGAGACTTGAACTCATGATGTGTAAACGTTCTTCATCATGTTTAAAGATGTCTAGTGGAACCTAATAAAATAGTGCACCCTATTCATCTTTTTTTTTAACAAGTGTGAACTACACCATAATATGACAAGGTTATTCATGCTTTAGTTACTTTTCAGAGGAATTTATTTTCAAATGAAAACTACATCACAGTGTCTATTAAGTTTTGAAATTTTATAATGTATGCCTTGCAGTTTGCTATTGGACTTATAACAGGCCCTAACCTAGCCATGTGGAAAAGACAATTATGAACACAACATTAAAAATGAGGTTTCAGGATATCTGATCTCTGGAAAAACTTAAAGTGCCCTACATGATGAAAACTAATACAGCTGCATTCTAACTTACCTTCTCACTCAGTGTCCTTGAAAATATTAATGCTACTATAATAATACAATAACAGTAGAAATAAATTTTTTTTAAAAATGCAACCTTTGTTCAATTCAAAAGGTATTTTGAATTGAATTATAAAACGGGTTCAAATTGAAAAAAAATTGAATTACGAAATGAGTAAAATCACAGAGGGAAGGTGATTGTCGAACAATCTTTCCTGCATTTCTCATATTATCCATCTAAATTCCTTTACCTTAGAGGGGTGCCTATATGTATACTATATCCATATGCATGTATGTACTCATATCCGTATGCATCTCTATAGTCATACCTATATAAATATTTCCTCCTAAACACTTTTGACTAGTTGAATTTCCATGAGTGTAAAATTCTAGATGTAAGAAAATTTTTGTTTGCTTGTTTGTTGGTGTTTCTTTTGGGGATTTCCCTAAAGCACCTACTCTAATAACTGGGCTTCTGTACTTACAAATTGTTATGATGTGAAATGTGTGTCTTTTATTTCTATATAGAAAAACTGTATGGAATTACTTATTCCATAATGTATGGAAGCCATATATCATGTTAATAGCAAAATTGGAACTCAATATATCTTCTGACCGCATGGTCTGAAATTTTATTTTGTTTCATTTTGTGGTGCTGAATGAACTGTGTGATACTGGTGTCATTGATATGGTATCTGAAGCAATTAATGAAAATAAACTTTTGCATGATATTTAAATAACCACCTGCCCAAAACAAACTCACCTCATGCACACTTCACAATAGCATGAAGAAGTTTCCCCAGCTAGCCCATTATCCCTGTCATAATAACTTGATCCCCATAATAATCAGTGGGTTCTATCACCATAAAAGGTAAAAATAATTCATTTTTATATTTATTCTAAAGGCATTATCCAGTGATCTTATTTTTATACAGTGGAGAATGAATGTTCTGTTTCCATTTTCTTTCCTGACAAAAAACCAAACCCAGTCATCTCTGGAAACATGTCTCCCTGTAACCGTCCAATGTCCAGTTCTTGAAGTTGTAAGAAACTTTTCTTCAAGTGTGTGGTTCTTATGGAGTTTATTTTTATTGTTCTTGATGTTACAGGGAAGGATAACTATTTAATAAATGGTGCTGGGAAAACTGGCTAGCCATATGTAGGAAGCTGAAACTGGATCCCTTCCTTACACTTTATACAAAAATTAATTCAAGATGGATTTTTATTTTTATTTTTTATTTTATTATTATTATACTTTAAGTTTTAGGGCACATGTGCACAATGTGCTGGTTTGTTACATATGTATACATGTGCCATGTTGGTGTGCTGCACCCATTAACTCGTCATTTAGCATTAGGTATATTTCCTAATGCTATCCCTCCCCCCCTCCCCCCACCCCACAACAGTCCCCGGAGTGTGATGTTCCCCTTCCTGTGTCCATGTGTTCTCGTTGTTCAATTCCCACCTATGAGTGAGAACATGCGGTGTTTGGTTTTTTCTCCTTGCGATAGTTTGCTGAGAATGATGGTTTCCAGTTTCATCCATGTCCCTGCAAAGGACATGAACTGTTCATTTTTTATGGCTGCATAGTATTCCATGGTGTATATGTGCCACATTTTCTTAATCCAGTCTATCATTGTTGGACATTTGGGTTGGTTCCAAGTCTTTGCTATTGTGAATAGTGCCGCAGTAAACATACGTGTGCATGTGTCTTTATAGCAGCATGATTTATAGTCCTTTGGGTATATACCCAGTAACGGGATGGCTGGGTCAAATGGTATTTCTAGTCCTAGATCCCTGAGGAATCGCCACACTGACTTCCACAAAGGTTGAACTACTTTACAGTCCCACCAACAGTGTAAAAGTGTTCCTATTTCTCCATATCCTCTCCAGCACCTGTTGTTTCCTGACTTTTTAATGATCGCCATTCTAACTGGTAGGATTAAATAGGGAATCCTTTCCCCATTGCTTGTTTTTGTCAGGTTTGTCAAAGATCAGATGGTTGTAGATATGCGGCATTGTTTCTGAGAGCTCTGTTCTGTTCCATTGATCTATATCTCTGTTTCGGTACCAGTACCATGCTGTTTTGGTTACTGTAGCCTTGTAGTATAGTTGGAAGTCAGGTAGCGTGATGCCTCCGGCTTTGTTCTTTTGGCTTAGGATTGACTTGGTGATGCGGGCTCTTTTTTGGTTCCATATGAACTTTAAAGTAGTTTTTTCCAATTCTGTGAAGAAAGTCATTGGTAGCTTGCTGGGGATGGCATTGAATCTGTAAATTACCTTGGGCAGTATGGCCATTTTCACGATATTGATTCTTGCTACCCATGAGCATGGAAAGTTCTTCCATTTGTAAAACATGGCAATTTCTAAAACACCCATTTTAGTGACTGTTTTGGCTTCCTTGATAGCCAGTCTTGATTAATCAGTCTTGAAATCTTGGGAATAAGGCCTTAGTAAATGCAGATAATTGATCAATCGTGCTCTCTGGGAAAATACTTGATAATTATTCTCTCTTCAGAAATATAGAAGATAGATAGATAGCTAGATAGATAGATAGTGTGTATCTCTGTGTGTGTGTATCTCATCCACTCTGCTCCTCCACATCCCCTACCGCTATCTCATACTTCTCATTTGATACTGGTTGAATTCTTACCATATGAGTAGGGCAGTTATTGTCCTTCACAGGTCTCAAATGAGTAGCCTAAAATTCAGAGAGTTTAGGTACTTAGGCAAAAATCCCTCAGTGAATGACAAATCCAGGCTTTAAAACCAAGTTTACCAGCTTTGTGTCCACTGTTCTTTTGGTTTATCAAACTTTGAAATGAATATACTTGCATAAAACAAGTATATTCATTTTAGACCATTTGTATAAATAGCTGTGAAAGAAGGGCATAGGAATACAATGTCATAGGGAGGAAATTAGTCAACGAAAGTATTTAATAATTCTGACAATTATAATTCAAATGAGAAAACAAAGCTTTTCCAAATAAAGTGCTCATGGGCTTTTGGGGAGGGAGTGCTGAAAAAGAAAATTAGGGAATAGAGTTTTACCACAGTTTCTGAGAAATTAAAGCTATGAGTGTGATGCTTTAAGAAATAAGAATGTAAACAAAGCAGAAGACAAAGCTAAATGAGACAAGCCAGGGCTGTGGATAGTTACAGTGATAGATAACACAGTGTTCCATGCATGAGTGGGCTCCTTAATTTACCAGAAAATTAAAATCAAGATATGACTATACATGCATATTTAAATTGCTTCTTTAGGTTTCATATACCCTTCCTCTGAATATATACATTTTTATTTAATTTTACATATGTACAGTTTTTTTGAAAACATTGTTATTTTTGAATACATATAGTGAGGAATCCAGTTGTCCTATCTGCCATTTTCGGGTATAGAATGAGCTTGTACAGAAATTAGTCTGAACTTATTTTAGAAAAGATTAGAAAATAGATTTTGTCTTTTCATTTCTTTGAAGCAGCATTTAATTTTAAAAAATAGTTTAAATCCACTGCTTAGAGGAAAATCAAATCATTTTGAATCACAGAGACTAAGATGGGATAGAAATTACTGGGTATCTCTTAGTTGTATCATTTATATCAAAGCAGTGCTGTGACAGAAATTTCGAAGAACTTTAGATTGAAAATTACAGTTGTGGAAAAATAGCTTAGACAAAAACGAAGGGTAAAAAAGGGGAAAAATAATGTGATATTTACATTTACAATATAATCCTGTTGGGTCACTTAAGTGTTTAGAAATCTGATTCCCAGTTTTCTCTTGTGGTTTTAAAATGAAGCCATTGAAAGCTGTGCTCAGCAAGCACTCCCTTGGTCTCACTACTCTTTTTGTTTCCTTTTTCTCTCGACAGACACATTCTGTTGCATTTTTCCAGTCACTTCCCTCCAATGCCAGGCCTTCCCCAAAGAATATTTTTTTATGATACTGAAAGTGAATTTTTCTTTTTTTTTACAAAGGACATGGGGATAATTTGACCTATCCAGGGACTATTTAAACAATTTTTGGGATTGAAAAGAAAACATTTGGGGATTTGTGGGTTCATCTGTAAGAATCTGAGAAAGAATGATCAGCAGGAGTCCATTAATATGTTTTCAAATAATAATCTCAAGTGTTTTATGACAAATGTCCAAGTTGATAGTACAAAATGGCAGCATTTTGGAAGGAACTTAATTGTACCTAGGTGCAAAGATTCTTATGCTAAGGAGGCCATCTATCTTGCTTACTCCAACTTATTAATTTAACTGGACTTGAAAATAAGGTGAAAGAGGTAGCAATATAATGATTTTGTTCTATTTTAACTGCAAAACAAATTGCCTGTATATTTTAACTTTGTGGCCTGAGTATATGGTGAATATTAATGATATTTTGATTTAAGCGAATTTCTGTTATAAGAAAGGTAGTGAGTGTGGTAGGGTGGGAAGTGTATGGATTATCTCTGTCTCTTGTGTTGAATTTAGCAAGTTGTTTAATTACCTCATAAAATGACACTTTAATATTGCTGTTTCAGTTACATGAACTTGAATCCAAATATTCCTCTTATTTCATCTTCTCACATCTAGAATATTCTGAATAACAGAGAAAGGTCTACGATTATGTGCAAAACGGTTGGTGATGATGAGATGGAAACACACTTTTCTGTGCATTCGGCGATCTTCAAATTGAATGCACTATTTTTTTTAATCCTGAGTAGATAATACATTACCAGAGGTCCAACAGTCTAGCAAAAGCAAGGAAAAGCAGGAAATTAATAATAAAAGTGATAGGTGAGGGGCCATTAAGGAAAGCAAAATAAAATAGAGAGGACTCAGGCTGAAGGGAGAGCAAAACATCAGTCATTGAAATAATGAGTAAATGAGTTCAGCAGTCAAAATACACTTATTCATGTGTTCAGGAATGTATTCAACATGTATTTTTGATAATTTCCTCTGTGACAGGCTCATTTCTAGGGGACACAAGAGGAAACAAAAAAGGCAAAAATTCCTACCTTTGTAGAGCATTCATTCTAGTTAGGGAGAGAGTAAAGAAGTGATAAAGGGTTAAAAATAAAGAAAAAAGGGACAGAGAGGAGAAGCATAAGAAAGCGACATTTAAATAAATTACTGAAAGAAAGGAGGGAGCCTTATGAGAAGAGCATGTCAGGAAAAGAAACAGAGGATGCAAAGAACCTGAAGCAAAGGTGCCTTGGTGAGAAAAGTTGCTTCCATGAGGAGGCTGATGTGGCTGCAGTGGACTGATGCAGTGAGAGGAGCAGGAAAGGAGATTTAAGAAGTCAGCAGGCCCGTGATTTTGAGGGCATTGTTTTACTTTGAAGTGAAAAGTCATTGAAGGATTTTGAGAAGTGAAATACATAAGATAAAGTTAGGGAAGTAAGACCAGTGAAAGTCCTTGACATGGGCAAAGTCAAGAAAAGGGGTAGAACATAAGGCAGGGGATAAAAAGAAATGTGGGAAACACATCTCTTAATGGCAGAACATGGGTTGTAATACCCAGGACATCAGCTCTTCCAACAGCACCTCCATTTTCGGTTTGTTGATTTCTTTTAATGCTGTGAAAGACAGTTCTGACTGTGCTTGGTGAGCAGCTGAGTTATGGAGTCAGGGAAAGAAGTAAAGCAGATTATTTACCAATGAACAAAATGAACGAATAAGAACTTTCCCATGGCTTTCCACTGTCTTCAAATCTTTAAAAGACAATAGGTACCATTTTTATCTTGTCATCCATCTTTACTTATTAATCGTCTTGTCATATGTCATCTTGTAATTCATTTCTACTGCTGATACATGGACTAGAGAATGCTGCAGGTAAGTTGGGGCTGGTGGTGGTGTGAAAAGCAGTACTTTTTCTCAGAGGGCATTAGGCTTATTCCAGGCTGAAGACCTAATTTATTTTACCTCAATTTATAAAATATAATGCTATAAGGTGTTGTTTGCTTATTTTTATGAAAAAATATAAATATTTTTGAAATTCATATAATACTATTTATGAGCACCAAGTGGAGGTATTGTTTTAAATAATAAATATGCATTATCCTGCTTCATTATAACATTATTAGATATATTTTATATGTATCTGTTTGGTAAAACATTGCCATTTTGTGGTCACAGTATATTTTAAATATCTTTCAATATTTTGTTAATTTTTCCCAACATGAATCATAATTTCCCAGCATAAAATCCAAAAGTTTCCTTTCCCAGCCTTTTTTAGAGTATATTACCTGCATTTCTGCAGTTAGATGCACTCTCAGAGCAATAGAAAGCAGAAGGAAGGGGTTGTATTGAACACATTTTTGTGGGAAAAGATGTACAGCAGCAGTCCCTAAATTTTTGGCATCAGGGACCAGTTTCATGGAAGATGACTCTTTAATTTTTCCTCTAATGTGGTGGGGTAGTGGTTTTGGGTTGAAACTGTTCCACTTTAGATCATCAGGCATTAGATCCTCATAAGGAGCATGCACCCTAGATCCCTAGCATGCTCAGTTCACAGTAGGATTTGCAATCCTATGAGAATCTGATGCCGCTGCTGATCTGATAAGAGACAGAGGTCAGTCAATAATGCTAACACTAATGCTAGTTCACCAGCAGCTCACCCACTCCTTGTGGCCCAGTTCCTAACAGGTTGGAGAATGACACCCGTCTATGGCCCAGGGGCTGGGGACCCCTGATGTAGAGTACAATAAAGAGATCACATGTTAGTGGATGGGGTTCTAATAGTAGTACTCAGTGTCCAAGATGCAAGCTGTGGTTTCTGTGGGTAGGGGTGGTGTGATCTTGCTAGTAAACCTGTGAGTGAGTGGTGATTGCTATTAAAACTGGCTTCATAGCTATGATCCTGCAACAGTAGCTCAGAAATCTTCAAGACTCTTTGAGGTACATAATATCATTTAATATGGAGGTTGATAATGCCTGATTTTGAAAATAAAGTTTTATTGAATGTCCATGCTAAGTATTTGCAACAGAGACCATCTGTCCCATAAAGTCTAAAATTTTAAGTCTCTGACCCAAATAAAAAAAGTTTTCTAGTTTCTACCTTAATAAATACTTTTCTGCTTTAGCTAGATGGGTTATAAATTGCAACTAAGATTTTAATTGATGAAAACTATTTTCAAGGTAAGGATAGGGCACAAAAAGGGTTTAAATAATGTTCTCATGTTCATATATATTTAATAAATATAGAAAACATAAAACTAGGATATAAACTCGAAGGACTCAGCTCTAGAGTTCAAATTTTTAAATACATGTTACATTTCTTCTGTTAAATTTTATGCTGGCTTTAGAGTTAATAAAGATTTGGACTCTTGACTAAGTATTTCAGCTTTCATTTAGATGTATGCATTAGTAGAATCTTGACAAATTTAGTAACTATGTAAGTTTAGCTTCATCGATTTAGGGGCCAGGCTCAGATAGAGGTTTTTTTGTCAATGTAGTTTTTACCAGTTTTAGGTTAGAACTTGATCTGCTAATCTTCTTGTAGAAATATTATGCTACTTATATTTAAGTATTTTTATAATCCTGCACATTTACATAGGCTATTTTCTTTCTGGTTACCCTTAGTGATGCTAGTATTCTTCCAAAAGCCTGTTCAATGTCAAATCTTAATGGATTAGTTCACCGCCAGGTTGAAGTAGGATCCTCTGCCTCCAGGAGCAAATTATGGCTGTAACAAAAGTAATTGGTTTAAGAAGCATAAACAAAATCAAATCACCAGGTGATAATGATGTCACATGTGGTCTTTCCGTGGATACAAAATGACTTTTATGAGATCGTAAAACACAAAAGTCCTGAGATCTGGTTCGTATGAGAGGACTTTGCCTTGCAAAGTAAGAATTTGAGAAATGGAATTTTAAAAGTAAAAACAAAAATGGCATGGACTCTAAGTTTTGGACCAGATTCCTCACCATCTGTAGCCAATCTGCATTGCCTGTAAATTTAATCAGACATCTTGCCCATCTGTAAATTTCAGTCTTTTCACACTGATTTTGCCCTAATGAATGGAATTTTCTGTCATAATTTTCTTTGTTCATTTGTTAGACTTGGTCTCACAAACCCAGTAGGGCAATTGGGGAAAGATATGGATTCTTTATAAATGAAATGTGTGTCTTTAACACTATGACTCTTGAGTAAATAAAAATAAAGAATGAAAATTGTTGTCCCTACCAAGTAGTAAAAGTAATAGAATATTTCATTTCTGTTTACTCCATTGTAACACTGTTTACACAGGAACAATGAAAGTTTTCATTATAAAATTTAGCAGACTGACAAAAACAGTATATCATGGACACATTCTCAGACTCTGAGGAAGGAAGAAAATAAAAGGATTTTGGCTATTGATGAGTACCAGCTCTGATTTAAAAAAAAAACAATAAAATTAAAGCAATGTTTAGTAGTTGAATTTTTATTTAATTACCTAAATTCTGATGATGGGCTTAAAGTCATTTATGGGCTAAAAGAAAATAACACTCTATATAGATACGTAACTATAAGTGGGACATTGTACCACAGATTTTGGAACACATAAACATTCAATAATCATGTATATATATATATATAATCTATCTATATAAATATATATATTTATATAAAGTTAAATAACATACTTACTTTGGCTCAGGTGTTTGAAATGTTCGTCTGACAAGGTGTTTCTTCACTATTTGATAGTCGGCTTTCCCCTGCCAATGGGACTTAATGTGCGCAAGATTAAACGCATCACTTGGTACCACAGAGTAGGTAAAATGGCTCTTTTACATAAGCAAAGCAGAGCAAAGAGTTCATACTTCAGTCACTTAGCATGATCGCTTTTTAAAAAAATTGATAATTTAAAAAAAAAAGGATTTTTTTTGTGTCTTGCCGGTACTGTGAGGCCATCGTTCATGTTATTAAAATGTGCATATAATGATGTAGGATGTGACTGAATGTCACTCATTTCGATCCCATTGATCACATACTGTCTGTTGGTCCCAACTTAATTTGTCATGGCAAGGCACTCTAGTTTAGAGGTGGAAGCAAATGAGTTCAGTCATCTCACAATTCCCAAGGACGGAATCTGCTTTTTAATTTTCTATACATGTTACTGCTTTTTGTAATTATTGAACTGAGACCTCAATTAGCAACCTGCTGGGCTTTTTGTGATATTTGAAGTGTCCGTGTGACATAGCCATGAAAGAACCCCAATTTGTACTACCATATAATAAAAATAAACTATTAGCTAGATTTAGTTGTTTTAATACATGTTTTGTTAGGCATTTTAAAAATATATAGATCTGTCTTCATTGCTAGTTACCGATATGACACAATATATGCACTTTTTCTTGGTAAAGTTTTATTTAGGAACAAATGGTTGGTTGAGGTGGGAAATAAGAGATACAGAGCATGATGACCAAGATCTTAAGAGGATAACAGCTTGAATCACAATTACAGGGCATTCTATCCAGCACAAACGTGTTGGTTTTCTTTTTAAGGTTTCTGCTAACTCTGAGTGTAAGGAGGATTTCTTTCCAATTTACTGTCAAAGCCAGAGAGGAAAGGATTCTGCTGGGAAGTGGCTATTTTAGAACAGTAAATTGGGATGTCTTAGGAATCTTCTTAGATGCATGCTTCAGGAACATGATGCAGGATTCTAGTGGGTTTGGAGTGAGAATCCTTTAATTGATAGTAAGCTCTTTAGGTGCTGACACTGAAAGTAGGGCCAATGACACTTTGCTCTTAAAAAAGCTCAAAGTGGAGTTATGATGTTTTCAAATACAGTAACTGATCCCAGTGAAATCTTTGGGCTACCAAGTGAGCTTCACACTCAACACTTAATAAACACTGGTGATCAAATGCATTAAAATTTAAGGAATTGGAAGTCTAAGTTACTGATGTTGAGCTCTCATCCATTTTGAAGGAGGCTAAGCAAAGGTGTACTTGATGAATATCTCAATGAGTATTTTAGCAAGTGTAAAAGGAAACAGGTTAGAAAAAAATTTTAAAAAAAAGTAAAACTCCAGAATTTTCTTTACATATTTTATTTTGGTATGGAATCTACTTTAATCATACTATTAAAGATAAACTTCTAGTTTATTTTTCAAGTAATATAGGCATATTAAATATAACTGCCTATATAAAAAAAATACTTTTTTTTTTGGCTCATTTCCCTTTTTTTAGGAGAAAACTCCACAGTAAAATTGTTGGATGAAACCAGCATTAACTTGAAAACTTTTGAAATGGCTTAATTGACCTTTGGAAAGATTGTAACACTCCCAGCAGACTTACTTTTAAGTTTTGAATTGTTCCTAAATTTTGACATATTTCAATTTTTAATTTCTCTTTAAGCTTCTTAAATGAACATTCATTTATTCATTAATTCATTAATTCTCCTAATCACTTTTTTATTCACTGATAGCTCCTAATGTTTGCCCCAAATCATTATAAGCATGGGAGGGAGATGATGATAAAGAAGAAAAGGTTATGCATATTTATAAAAATGAGATAGTTTGTAAGCAGCATGGCATGTAAACTCACAAGATCTTCATTTCAAAACTAACTTCTGTGTATTATTGTATGTCACTTGACATTTTTTAGGGTGTAGTTGATCATCTGAAAAAATCAAAAAGACAATAACACTGTCAAATAAGCATATATGTAAGTGTTTTCAAAACCAAAAGTCTACTAACAAATTGTGGTTGTGAGTTGCTTGACAAATGCAAGATGCAAATCTTTATACCCTCTATCATTTATTTTCTAATTTCTCCTTCCTTTTCTTATACTGCTTTCATCTTTTAGATTTTATATATGAGTTTAATAGACAAAATATTACTTAAAAGGTATATTATTCTGGTGTTTAAAAATTTGGAAAACATGAGGCAAAAAAAAAAAGAAAATATGAGACAATATACTGTGAAAATTCTCCTCCTTACTGTAGGGCCCAGCCATTCTGTGTTACTTTTTGAAGGCTCGGATTTTCTAGTTTCTTATGTATTCTTGCATAGTCTCTCATGTAGTCTCTCTTTCTCTCTCCATATATATATACATATGTATCCCACTTTACTCAAAAGGATTGAGTATTACATTCACCATTTCACACTTTTGTTTATTCACTTAAAGTCATTTAAAATACATGTTAAAGATTGTCCCATGTGGGCTTATAACTTTGTTTTTACAGCTGTACATTAGTCCATTGTGTATATACCATAAATTATTTAAGCAGCTTGCTATTGATGGATTACTGTTGCTTTTGAAATTTGTTTTTAAAATTTTAGAGCAATGCTCCATGTCATTTCACACATGTGATTAGAAGTATAGTACACATTTCTATAATTGGAATTGGCTGTTCAAAGAGTGGATGTATCTATAACTTATAAATCCTCTTGAATTTCACTTTATAGATGTTATACTAGTTTATATACTATGAGAAAACATGAGAGTACATGAATTTTCTCATAATCACTCTCATGATATTTTAACAGATCATTCCAAATTAGGTAAATAAAAATAAATGAATAAAAGGTATCTCACAGTGTTTTAAATTTGACTTTATTCTACTGTGAGAATCGTTGAACCACTTTCCAACTGGTTAAGGAAATAGTCTTTTTCTGTTTATCATCGTCTTCCTATATTATTACCTGTTTTTGCTGATTTCATTTTTACGTGGATAGTTTAATGGATATTTCCTCATACGTGAATTTACATGTATTCTTTTTCATGTAATAAATTGCAAATATTCCTCAACTTTGTGATTCAATGTTTCAACTTGTTTTTTCTCATACTTTTATCAGTATGAACACTGTACATTTTCTTACTTTTTAAAATTTTACTTTAAGTTCTGGCATACCTGTGCAGAACCTGCAGGTTTGTTACATTGACATACATGTGCCATGGTGGTTTGCTGTACCCATCAACCCATCCTCTAAATTCCCTCCCCTAGTTCCTCACCTCCCAGTCCCTGGTCTGTGTTGTTCTCCTCTCTGTGTCCATGTGTGTTCTCATTATTCAACTCCCACTTATGAGTGAGAACATGAGGTGTTTGGTTTTCTGCTCCTGCGTTAGTTTGCTGAGGATGATAGCTTCCAGCTTCATCCATGTCCCTGAAAAGGACATGATCTCATTCCTTTTTATGACTGCATAGTATTACATGGTATATGTGTACCACATTTTCTTTATCCAGTCTATCATTGATGCACATTTGGGTTGGTTCCATGTCTTTGCTAAATAGTGCTGCAATAAACATACGTGTACATGTGTCTTTATAGTAGAATCATTTATATTCCTTTGGGTGTATACCCAGTAATGGGATTACTGAGTCAAATGGTATTTCTGGTTCTAGATCCTCGAGGAATCGCCATACTGTCTTCCACAGTGGTTGAACTAATTGACATTCCCACCAACAGTGTAACAGCATTTCTATTTCTCCGGAGCCTCACCAGCATCTATTGTCTCCTGACTTTTTAATAGTCACCATTCTGACTGGAGTGAGATGGTATCTCATTGTGGTTTTGATTTGCCTTTCTCCAATGATCAGTGATGTTGAACTTTTTTGCATATGTTTGTTGGCCGCATAAATGTCTTCTTTTGAGAAATGTCTGTTCATATCCTTTGCCCACTTTGTGATGGGGTTGTTTTTTTCTTGTAAATTTGTTTAAGTTCCTTGTAACTTCTGGATATTAGACTTTTGTAGATGGGTAGAGTGCAAGAATTGTCTCCTATTTTGTAGGTTGCCTATTCACTCTGATGATAGTTTCTCTTGCTGTACAGAAGCTCTTTGGTTTAATTAGATTATACTTGTCAATATTGGCTTTTGTTGCAATTGCTTTTTGCGTTTTCATCATGATGTCTTTGCCAATGCCTATGTCCTAAACAGTATCGCCTAGGTTTTCTTCTAGGATTTCTATGGTTTGGGGTTTTATATTTAAGTCTTTAGTCCTTCTTGAGTTAATTTTAGTATAGGGAGTATGGAAAGGGTCGAGTTTCTGTTTTCTGCATATGGCTGGCCAGTTTCTCCAGCACGATTTATTGAATAGGAGATTTTTTCCTCATTGCTTGCTTGTTTTTGTCAGGTTTGTTGAAGATCAGATGTTTGTAGATGTATGGTGTTATTTCTGAGGTCTCTGTTCTGTTCCATTGATCTCTATGTCTGTTTTGGTACCAGTACTCTGCTGTTTTGGTTACTGCAACCTTGTAGTATAGTTTGAAGTCATGTAGCGTGATTCCTGTAGCTTTGTTCTTTTTGCTTAGGATTGTCTTGGCTATGCAGGGTATTCTTTGATTCCATATGAAATTTAAAGTAGTTTTTTTTCTAATTATGTGAAGAAAGTCAATGGTAGCTTGATGGGGGTATCATTGACTCTATAATTTACTTTGGGCAGTATGGCCATTTTCAAGATATTGATTCTTCCTATCCATGAGGATGAAATGCTTTTCCATTTGTTTGTGTCCTCTCTTATTTCCTTGAGAGGTGGTTTGTAGTTCTCCTTGAAGAGGTCCTTCACATCCCTTGTTAGCTGTATTCCTCGATATTTTATTCTCTTTGAAGCAATTGTGAATGGAAGTTCACTCATGATTTGGCTTTTTGTTTGTCTCTTATTTGTGTATAGGAATGCTTGTGATTCTTGCACATTAATTTTGTATACTGAGACTTTGCTGAAGTTGCTTATCAGCTTAAGATTTTGGGCTGAGACAATGGGATTTTCTAAATATGCAATCATGTCATCTGCAAACAAAGACAATTTGACTTCCTGTCTTCTTATGTGAATACCCTTTATTTCCTTCTCTTGCCTGATTGTCCTGGCCAGAACTTCCAGTACTATGTTGAATAGGAGTGGTGAGAGAGGGTGTCCTTGTCTTGCACCGGTTTTCAGAAGGAATATTTTCAGCTTTTTTCCATTCAATGTGATATTGGTTGTGGGTTTGTCATAAGTAGCTCTTATTATTTTGAGATATGGTTCATCAATACCTAGTTTATTGAGAGTTTTTAACATGAAGGGATGTTGAATTTTTTCCAAGGCGTTTTCTGCATTTTTTTGAGATAATCATGAGGTTTTTGTCTTTGGTTATTTTTATGTGATGGATTACGTTTATTGATTTGCATATGTTGACCCAGCCTCACATCCCAGAGAGGAAGCTGACTTGATCACAGTGATAAGTTTTTTGTTGTGCTGCTGGATTTGGTTTGCCAATATTTTATTGTGGATATTCACATCAATGTTCATTAGGGATATTGACCTGAAGCTTTTTGTTGTTGTTGTGTCTCTGCCAGGTTTTGGCATCCGGATGCTACTGGCTTCATAAAATTAGTTAGGGAGGAGTCCTTCCTGTTCACTTGTTTGGAATAATTTCAATAGGAATGGTACCAGCTCCTTTTTCTACCTCTGATAGAATTTAGCGGTGAATCCATCTGGTCCTGGACTTTTTTTGGTCGGTAGGCTGTTACTGCCTCAATTTCAGAACTTGTTATTAGTCTATTCAGGATTCAACTTCTTCCAGGTTTAGTCTTGGGAGGGTATATGTGTCCATTTCTTCTAGATTTTCTAGTTTATTTGCATATAGGTGTTTATAGTATTCTCTGATGGTAGTTTGTATTTCTGTTGTGTCAGTGGAGGATTCCCCCTTATCATTTCCAATTGTGCTTATTTGAATCTTCTCTCTTTTCTTCTTTATTCATCTAGATAGCAGTCTATCTATTTTGTTAACTTAAAAAAAACAGCTCCTGGATTCATTGATTTTTTGGAGGGTTTTTCATATTTCTATGTCCTTCAGTTCTGCTCTGCTCTTAGTTATTTTTTGTCTTCTGCTTGCTTTAGTATAGTTTGCTCTTGTTTCTCTATCTCTTTTAATTATGATGTTATGGTGTCACCTCCATACAAAGGGTGTGACCATTGCCAGGTCATCTACAATGGAAGCCCATCAGACTAACAGCAGACCTGTCAGCAGAAACCCTACAAGAAGAAGAGACTGGGGGCCAATATTCAACATGCTTAAAGAAAAGAATTTTCAACTCAGAATTTCACATCCAGCCAAACTAAGCTTCATAAGCGAAGGAGAAATAAAATCCTTTCCAGACAAGCAAATGCTGAGGGATTTCATCATCACCAGGCCTGCCTTGCAAGAGCTTGTGAAGAAAGAGCTAAACATGGAAAGGAAAAACTGGTATCAGCCACTGAAAAACACACCAAAATATAAAGACCATAACACTCTGAAGAAACTGCATCAACTAGTGTGCAAAATAACCAGATAGAATCATGAAGACTGGATCAAATTTGCACATAAAAATACTAATCTTAAATGTAAATGGGTTAAATGCCCCATTTAAAAGACACAGACTGGCAAATTGGAGAAAAATCAAGACCCATCAGTGTGCTGTATTCAGGAGACCCATCTCACTTCAAAGACACACGTAGGCTCAAAATAAAGGAATGGAGGAAAAGTTACCAAGCAAATGGAAAGCAAAAAAAGCAGGGATTGTAATCCTACTGTCCAAAAAAACAGACTTTATACCAACAAAGATCAAAAGAGACAAAGAAGGGTAAAGAAATCAATTCAACAAGAAAAGGTAACTATCCTAAATATGTATGCACCCAATACAGGGGCACCCAGATTCATAAAGCAAGTTCATAGAGACCTACAAAGAGACTTAGACTCCTATATAATAGTCGTGGGAGACTTTAACACCCCATTGTCAATATTAGACAGATGAATGAGACAGGAAATTAACAAGGATATTCAGGACTTGAACTCAGCTCTGGGCCAAGTGGACCTAATAAACATCTACAGAACTCTCCACCCCAAATCAACAGAATATACATTTTTCTCAGTGCCTCATGGCACTAATTCTGAAATAGACCACATAATTGGAAGTAAAACCCTCCTTAGCAAATGCAGAAAAACAAACAAACAAACAAACAAAACCTGAAATCATAACAATAGTCTCTCAGACCACAGTGCAATCAAATTAGAAATCAGGATCAAGAAATTCAATCAAAACCACACAGTTACATGGAAATTGAACAACTTGCTCTTGAATGACCCTGGGTAAATAATGAATTTAAGGCAGAAATCAAGAATTTATTTGAAACCAATGAAAATAAAAAGACCAAATACCAGAATTTCTGGGACACAGCTAAAGCAGTGTTAAGAGGGATATTTTAGCACTAAATGCCCACTCAGACAGCTAGAAAGATCTCAAATGGACACTTGAACTCTATACATTTTCTAACTATTTCTGGGTTTCATATCACATTAAATAGAACATCTTCAGCTGGAGATCTTTAAAGTATATTATTATTTTACTAGTACTATTAAGTTTAAGTATATATTCCATCATAAACTTATTTTTATGTATTTTTGATCTATTACTCTGTTTACTTATTTTTGACAGCTTTCTAATTATGCAAATATTCTATTAGTAATATGCATTTTACCAAATTACCTACTATATAATCTTTTTCATACAATAATTCTGTACTACATTTTAGCCTGTCTCTGGACTTTCCATTCTGTTGTATTGATTTGTCTATCCAACCTCATCCTTTTAACTAACTATTTTAACTTTAAAATAGTTAAAATAGTTTAAAATAGTTAAAATAGTGTAGCTATTTTAAAATACTCAAACTATTTTAAAATAGTTTTTAAATATTTAAATTTAAATATTTTAAAATAGCTAAATAATAGTTTTAAAATAGTTATAATAGTTTGACTATTTTAACTTTAAAATTATATTTATATAATTTATATAATTATATTTAAGTATATATTATACATAGTTCCCCCTTATTATTGTTCCTTTTCATAATTATTCTGACTTCTATTATATATTAATGATGCCATATGCCTGTAGAAGCAGCTAATACCATTCTCCCACAAAAGTCCCTATTGATATTTTTACTGGGCCATAGAGTGTTATAAGTTAATTCAGGTAGATTTTGAGTACTTATAAAATTGTGTCTTCCTTTACAAGAGTATGGTAACATTTTCCCTCTTTTAATGGTCCTATTGTGACTCTCATTAGCATTAAAGACATTTATTTTTATGGATATCTGGAACATTTTTATTCATAGGCATTATGGGATATTACATATTACATTTTTTGTTAGTTTATAAACTATAACTTGTTATGGTTTGTATTATAAAATCTATTAATTTCTGTGCCTTACTGAGTTGTCATTACTAACAGTTTTTCAGAGAATCCTCTTAATTTATGTGAAGCATATAATTACATACAGCACTTTTATGTGTATAATCATATACTTTGCCAATACACAAATAATTATATTTCTTTCTTTCTTGTTTACATTTTCTTTATTTTCTCTTGTCCAGTTGTATGTCAGTAATTTCATACATTGATAAAATAATTCTGTTAATGTCTGGTCTTTTTTTAACAATAACATAAATATTGCTGGTGAAGCTTACTTAAGCATATAGTTAACTTTGTTTTCCTAATTTTAATTTTTAGTTTTTATGAGTACATAATAGGTATATATATTTATGCGGTACATGAGATATTTTGATATGGGCATCCTGTGTGTAATAATCACATCAGAGTAAATGAGGTATCCATTACTGCAAGCATTAGTCATTTATTTGTGTTACAAACATTCCAATTATAGTCTCTTAGTTATTTAAAAATGTACATAAATTGTTGTTCACTGTAGTCACCCTCTTGTGCTATCAAATACTAGATTCCTTTCTGTTAACTATATTTTTGTCCCCATTCCTTAAGCATCTAGTCAACTTTGGATTAATGTCAATATAATTTTAATCAAAGGAAATATCCATTTACTTCTTGGTTCCCCCCAATAATTACTATTTCATTTTATAAATACCTTTGGAAAAGTTATTTATGAAGCTGATCATCTTGATTTCTTCTCTGATTTACTGAAGTGGAGAATAACATGAATAGACATGCTAAGATGTAATAATTGCACCATTCCTAATGTAAACATCATGTCATGTTTTTGTATTGTTAAAATTTGCTCTTGATTGTTTGCTAATATTCCTAGATAAAATCTGACTCCAGTTTTATTTTTGACATTCTTGATTGTATTTTGAATTTAATATTAGGTAGATGATACAAATAATTGAGAATGTTTATTTTGTATGATTTAGAATACTTTAAAATGCATTAAGATCTTTCTGTCCTTTAAATGGTCGGTAAAATTCTTATGTGAACTTACCTGGGCCTGGCATTTTCTTAGGAAAAAGTTAATTTATTTGATTATTTTGAGCAATTTGTACAGGTTTTCAGCTTTTCTGGAGGCAGTTTTGGTCTTTTGTGTTTTTCAACTTTTACTTGAAAATTTTACTTTTCTGTGTAAATTATTTTTTTAAATCTAGGTTTTAAATTTTATTTGTGTAACACTTAACAATAAGGCCTATAGTATTATCATTGACATCAGAATCTATTATTTTCCCTAGAAATTTGCAATGATAAAATGTATCATACATACGATACTATGTAAAATAATTTTAAGTAATATATCTGATATATAATATATAAGATATTTTAAATATTTTAAAAATGTCAAACAAAACCCATGTTAACCCGACTAAGACTGAAAACATTGGTATCATTTGTGCATCTCCTAGTAGACATGTGCAAGTGTGTGTACTATTGAGAATTAAAATGCTGATCATAGTGTATGAATATTCTCAAATGTACTAGGTATTTACAGACAAAGTATACATAGAAGTATATAATAACTAAATTTCTGACTTGTCATCTCTGATAGCTCTCATGACTTTTAATCCATACCAATAATTCAAATGTACCTAATTGTTAATTTTTGCCAATATTTGAGTTATTAAATGATATTTCAAGGTGGTTTCAAATGGTTTTTTCCTGATTAGTAGAAAAAGTTGAGTTCCTATTAATATTTTTTGCATATGGATTTATCATTCGATGAAGTATCTGATTAGAGGTTTTCTGCATTTTTCTTAAAAGTTTGAGGAAGTTCTTCATTTATGCTAGAGACTAGTTGTTTGTCAATATGTATTCCAAATCATACCTCTTACTATATGACGTTTTCACTGTGTTTATAGTGGTTTTTGATGAGTGGAAATTCTTAATCTAAGTGAAGTAGAATGTACTATTAAGAATGTGGTTAGTATTTTATGCATTTTATTTAGGAATATATTCCCTAACTGAGAATTCAAAGATATTTTACTAATATCCTTAAAGTCTTCATAAATTTGCCCTCAAAATTTCAGGCCAGAATCTCTCAGGAACTGATTTTGTATAAAATATGAGGTTAAACTTCATTTTTATCTCAAATGAATACCTAATTTATCAGCAGCGCTGATAATAATAATAAATCTTGTCCTTTTCTCATTGATTTAAAGAGGCATGTCATATGTCAAGCATCCATATATGTGTGCCTTAAGTTTTTGGTTCTGTATTCTGATATACTGGCATTTTTGTCCGCATTTGGAAAATCAATTATTTCTTTTAATCACTCTAGTAATAACTCTTGATATCAGGTACAGGGGCTTCCTACTTGTTCTTTTTCAACAGGTTCCTGACCCTTACACACACACACACACACACACACACACGCACACACACACATGAAAACCCTGCTGAGATTTTAATTAGAATTGCATTGAATGTACATAAAATATAGTGTGATTTACAATCTTTCCAATGTATCAGTTCATCTATAACACAGGATATTTGTTTCTAAAAATCTCTGTTTTGTGCAAAATCACTTAACCAAAGGACTGGGGGAATATGGTGTTTTAGGGAAAAGAAACACTTAAAAATTATTCATACATAAAGATATAGATATCTAATAAAATAGTGGCAAATTTTTACATGTTGTGTGTTTAAAATACATATAGACTACAATAAATATGGCACTTTATCTTGAAAGACACCTGATGTTTACTTGTGAAAGTAGACATTGGAATGGTTGCAACTTGTGAGGTATTATGAAGTGATGAGAGGAGGATTATTTGAAATCAGATAGTTGTAACACCAGGTGTAGATAAGTGTGTCTTATAACAAGCATGGTAAACTGAGATAGCCAGTACAGGTTTGAGATGTGTGTATGAGTTTTCTGTATTCCTATGTGGTTCTGTTCATCTGGGTGCAGTTTCGCAGTCACCTATTGTTTTTAACTTTTGAAATTGAACAAAAGCAAACAGAAAATATTCCTTAGTCTCTAATATATCAATTGCATTGAAGAATAAAATTTTAGCACAAATTTTGTAACATAATTGTATTAGTCCATTTTCACACTGCTGATAAAGACATCCAAGACAGGGCAATTTACAAAAGAAAGAAGTTTATTGGACTTACACATGGCTAGGGAGGCCCCACAATCATGGCAGAATGTTAAAGGTAAACTCACATGGTGGCAGACAAGAGAGAAGAGAGTTTGTAGAGGGAAACTCTCCTTTTTAAAACCATTAGATCTTGTGAGACTCAATCACTATCACAAGAACAGCACAGGAAAGACCCATCGCCATAATTCAATCACCTCCCACCGGGTTCCTCCCATGACATGTGGGAATCGTGGTAGTTAGAATTCAAGATGAGATTTGAGTGGGGACACAGCCAAACCATATCAATAACTGATTGTATTGAGTTTTAGAATCTATGACTATAGTATAATTGTCCATTAATTTAGGAATTGTTTATTGTCTTTGAATGAAGCTTATTTATTCTTTCTTTTCATTTGCTCCCTAAGAGATTATGCATATCAATTGTTAAACTTACATTTGTCTATTTGATTTTTATTCTTTGTAAAATATATAAATCTTATTAATATTTTTTAAATTTTTGACAAATTTTTATTGCCAGTCTATAGAGATACAATTAATTTATTGATATTGGCTTTTAAAATCTGCCAGTCTGCTAAACTCTCCTAATAATTCTAATAACTTAGAACTGATTATTTCTTATATGAAATATATACAATTACATTACTTGCAAATAATAACAGCACTCCATTTATGGTCCTTATAGTTTTTCTAATTGCTTTATTGCACAAATAAGGAATTCCAGAACAATATTTTAGAATATTGACTGTTGTAATTCTAAACAATTCAGTGTATTGTAAATTCAATCTATTGATTGTTGTATTCTAAAATATTGTAAAGCAATATTTTAGAATATTGTCATGTTGCTGGTCATACATGGAGAGCTTTTACTATATGTTTAATTAATGTTATATTTAGAGGGTGTTTGCAGTAGATACCCTTAATCAGATTAAATATATTATTTTAAGAGCTTGATAAGAACTTTTATAAAATATTTTTATAGTTTTTGCTCGCCTATTTAAATGTACAAATTATCTGTCCCTAATAAGTTGTAATTACAAGCCATCCCTTGTAATATTTAAAGGGATCATGACTGAGGATTTTCAAGTGATGAAAGATATCAATGTACAGATTTAAGAATACAAGCATGTTAAATAAAAATAACAAACAAAACAAATCCATGCCTAGAATGAGATTTCATATGAACAAGAGCAAACAAAAAGCAAAGAAAGATTTTAATATGAGACCCTTTTAGCATTTGATGTAAGGGAAAATGTCTTAGCTGTCTCAGTTTTAGCTTTAAGTGAGGGTGTGTAATGTTTTGGTGCTCCAGTTTATAAGGAAAGCTTTTCTTATTAGATTCCTCATTTTGAACAGGCCCACAAATTTTTTATCTGTATCTTTCAAGGCTATTAAGTCTAAAGCTCAGCTTTTCCAAGTTTGAGAACTGCCCTGAGACAAAGTAGCTCTGGTGCTTTGCTTTCCTCTATGAATTGCCGTTTTTAATTATAATTAGCCTGATGATGTAATCGCTTATTCTATAATAATTTTAAGAAGATTTTAAAAAATATTGTAAATAGAATGTCACTTAATGATGGATGGGGTCTTTATACTTATACCCAATCAGTTATTTCATCTCCTCTTTTCTTATTTTAGGTATTTGTTCCTTCCTCTTTTTTTAATGGACAGGAAAGAAAGCCTAATGGTTATTGATCATTTTATTTCATTTTATTTTTATTATTTTAATTGATAGATGATATTGTATATATTCTTGGTATATAACAGGATATTTTGATACATGTATACATTGCGAAATGACTATATCAATTTCATTAACATTTCCATCATATTACATACTTATTTTTTTGTGGTGTGAACATTTATAATCTATTCTCTTAGCAATTTGCAAGTACATAATATAGTATTACTAACTGTAGCCACCAAGCCGTACAATAGATGCCCAGAACTTATTCCTCGAGTTTAACTGAAACTCTGTACCCTTTAAATAACATGCCCCCCATTTCCTGACATCCTTGCCCCTGGCCCCAGCCTCTGGTAACCATCACTGTATTTTCTGTTTTCATAAGTTGGCTTTGTAAAATCCCAACTATAAGTGACATCATACAGTATTTATCTTTCTGTGCCTGTCTTATTTCACTTAATATAATGTCTTCCAGGTTCATTCAGGTTGTTGCAAATAACGGGATTTCATTATTTTATAAGACTGAATGGCATTCCATTTTGTATATATACTACATTTTGTTTATCCATTTTTCTATCCATGGACACTTAGGTTGATGCCATATCTTAGCTACTGTAAATAATGCTATAGCGAACATAGGAGTGCACATATCTCTTTGACATAATGTTTTTATTGCCTGTGCATATACACTGAAAAACAGAATTACTGGATTATATGGTAATTATATTTTTAATTTTTTGAGGAATCGCTACACTGTTTTTCATAATAGCTATACTAACTTACATTCCCACCAACAATAGTCAAGGGTTTTCTTTTCTACACATCCTCACCATAATCTGTATTTCTTCTTTTTAATAATTGCCTTCTAACAGGTATGAAGTGACATCTCATTGTGATTTTAATTTGCATTTCTCCAATGAGTAATGATGTTTAATACCTTTTCATATACCTGTTGACCATTTGCAAATCTTGTTTTGAAAAATGTCTCTTCAGATCTTTTGCCCATTGTTTAATTAGGTTATTTGTTTTCTTCCTATTTCTTCTTTATATATTTTGAGTATTAGCCATTTATCAAAAATATGGTATGCAAATATTTTCTCCTTTTTCTTACATTTTTTTTCACCATGTTTATTGTTTTCTTTGCTGTGCAGAAGCATTTTAGTTTGATACAATCCCATTTGTCTATTTTGTTGTTGTTGTCTGTTCTTTGAGGGTCATATCCAAAAAATCCTTTCCAAAACCAACATCATGAATTTTTTCCCTATGCATTCTTCCGGTAGCTTTTCAGTTTCAAGTAATACATTTAATTGTTTAATAAATTTTGATGTGACAAATTTTAGGATTGTTTTTTCTCTTTCTGTGAAAAATATAATTGTAATTATGATTGAGATTGCATTGAATTTATAGATTGTTTTGGGTAGTAGTGACATTTAACAATATTAATTCTTCCAATCCATGAACATGGGTATCTTTCCATTTATTTGTGTCTTCTTTGATTTCTTTAATCAATGTGTTACAATTTTCAGTGTAGAGATCTTTAATCTCCTTGATTAAATTTACTCCTCAGTATTATTTCTTTGTAATTACTGATAATGGGAGTCATTTCTTAATTTCTTTTTCAAATGGTTTATTGTTAGTATATACAAACACTACTATTTTCGATGTTGAAAATTCTTTAATATTGGATAACTCATCATGTTATCGGTGGAAGGTATCCAACTTACCAGCAGCAAATCTAGGGTCTGCAGCAACCTCAATTATTGCCTCCTCAGAAGAAAAAATTCGATTAAGGGGCATACGGCAAAAAAAAAGAAGCCCAGGCAAGTTTCAGAGTAGGAGTGGAAATTTATTTAAAAAGGCTTTAGAACAGGAGAGAAAGTACAGTACAGTTGAAAGAGACCCTAGCACATGACTTGAAGGACAATTGCAATTTTTAACCATGATCCTGGGACTTTATAGGCTGGCCTCTTTCCCATGATTTTTCCTTAGGGTGGGCCGCCCACATGTGCAGTGCCCTCCTTACTCTTGGGAGGTGAGCACGCGCACTGTGTTTAGGAAGATGTAGGCATGCCCATCTGAGGCTTTCTTCCTTTGCTGTGGCGTGCCTCCAGAAGGTCATATTCTGCCATTTTGTCTCTTAATGTGTAGGCCCAGGAATTTGCTTTTCCTTGGTGTCTGCATGCAATTAACACTTTAGTACCACAGGTGTGCACCATCAGGAATTGGCCCCTCCCTGGCTCAGGCTGCCAATCTATCACTTTTATAGATAATACGATAATTGCCAAACAGTCACCTGACATTCCCAGTGGGTCAAGGGAGAGCCCTCCCCTGTCCTGCTCATGCCTGTCTAAATACCTGTGACAATCATATGTCATTTCCATCCATATCATCATTCAGCTTAATTGACTTTGTCTTTGGGATATTCAAAATCATGTCATAACACCACTTAAAAGCAGCCAAGTTATGTTTGGGGGTGATATGGTTTGGATATTTGTTCCCTCCAAATCTCATGTTGAAATGTGACCACCAATGTTGGAAGCGGAACCTAGAAGGAGGTTTTGGATCATGGGGGTGGATCCATCATCACTGGCTTGGTGCTGTCTTCATGGTAACATGTGAGTTCTCACTCTATAAGTAATTTTGAGGACTGTTATTTAAAAGAGTCTGGCATCTCTCTGCACCATCTCTTGCCATGTGACATGATGGCTCCCCCTTGCTTTCAATCATGATTTTAAGCTACCTAAGGCCCTCACCAGAAGCAGCTGCCAAGATCACACTTCTTGTATAGCCTACAAATCTGTGAGCCAAAATAAGTTACCCATGCTCTGGTATTCCTTTATTACAATGAAAAATGCCTGACACTGGGAGTAAGATATTCTTTTGCTGAAAATCTAAATTTCATAACATATAGAAAACAATTATCTTTAAATTGATATTTTAAACTTGAAGGATTTCTTTTGTAAAAGAGAGCTAATCCCTATATTTGAGATTTTATTTCTTAATATAAGAAACATAAGGTCTTTGTACCTTTTAAAAAATACAGTTAGATGACAGAAGAAGAAAACAAAACAAAACAATGAGCTATACCTGAGGCTCTGACTCTAGCACTTGGAGTTTAAATCGAAGAGGCAGCCTGAAATGAGAAGCCCGGACAGCTCTGTACCTTGTCTTACAGCATCAGCCTGACCTCAATGTAAATTGTCTTTAGATAGTGGGGTCAAATGAGAAAATTTTTAGAGAAGTAAAGAAAACACAACTTTAACTAGAAGACGGCTGCCCCTGGGGATTCATTTGAATCTTTTGAAAGCTTTACTTGTCTACTGTTGAGAAAGCATGAAAAGAGATATGCCTCAACAATTCATGTCTCTGTTCTCAACAGATACTACTCTGCGAAAGAAAGAAAACATATTTTTGTATTCTGGCTTTAAGAAGGTCAAATTTGAGTTCATTGTAATGTCACTATTACATGCATTGCCCGGCAGAGGAGAAAGGAAAATGTTTAAATGAGGACAAAGTCCTAGGGTACTCCCCTTCTTATTGAATAACTCTGTTGCTCACAGGATTGAAAAATGTATTGGGACTCACTTACAAATAGAGTATAGTACAGGTTATATTTTAGTTGAATAATCACATGATATTGATCACATCACAATTAAAATAAATATCCAGATAGGGACAGGACAATAAAAAAAATAGTTGGCAAATATTGTTAAGGAATTACAAAAATATCCAAGACTGTCAACATTATGCACCAACAATATTTAGAGAATTTATATGTATTTTCATTACTGATTTGTCAACACTGATACAGGATTTGACCTGACATTACTAATGTCATCATTAAGATTCATAATCTTTCAACTTGCAAATAACAGCAATATGAAAAGGACTGCTAAAAAAAAGTGCTGGCACTTTCTAGAGGTAAAAAAAAAAAGTATAAAAATCTAAGAAAAGCATGAGATCCTGAAAAGGACCAAATAAGAAATTGGATTAATTAGGCTCCTAACCCTGATTTTGGTCTAACAAGTGGCCTTGGGCCATTAACCTCACCTCATGGAACTTCAATTTTATATAAAATTGAGGAGAGAAAAGTTTATATGTTCAATACTGTTTTACATGCATTACCTTCTTTCTAAGGAAAGTATGATTTTTTCTATTTTATAATTATTAGGAATAAGGTTCAGAAAGTTCACATGCCTAGGAAAGTATACCCAGTGAGTCACAGAGTTAGGTTTCTAACCCAGTTACATTAGACAACAGAGGACACATTACTTACATTATATTAAAGATACTTACCAAGGAAGTGAGTTTTTTCCTGATTATTTATGCAACATAGATAATACGTAACATATGCATGATTCTGGTAGCCAAGTAGTAAACATAACAGACGTATTTGACTGCAATTTCATATTATTGATGGGAAAACAAGCATCCATTAGAGGACTTCCGAGAGCCCGAGTAATTGCCCACATCCTAACATCTCCATAAAATCACTATAAATCAACGTGAAGAACAAATAAAATAATGAAAATCCACACTTTCAAGGAAATAATGCAAAATGAATTATCTGAGAACATAAAGAGTGAGAACAATCAGGCATATTCAAAAAAGAATTAACTTAGAAGAGGAACGAAGCAAAGGTTGTTCCCTCACTTTTTCTGGCTTTTATTCTAAGGGCAAACCATAGACACAACTTTTTGGACTTCTGAATTCCCAATGGAAAAACCATGGTATTTAAGCCTTAAGACTTCAAAATCAAAACGCGGAGTATCCACAATGGCTTGAAAGTGAAAGGAAAGTTCCAAAAGGGAACTTTTCATTCTCACTGTTATTCTGAGGTTTCAACAGATTTTACACATTTTATAATTTTTGCAAAGTATGCATGCCTGAGACAGACCAAAAACAGCCCAGCTAAGAATGAAAGAGATGAACTGAAGTCTGAACAGACATCCAAATGAGAGGTTAGATTTGAGTTTATGCAACTTAATTGCCTACTAAAACAAATTAGAGAAAAATAAAACTTTGGTAGATTTATAATAGAATCCACAGTGTACAGGATACAATCAAAATTATTCAACATATTAATATACTTAACTAAGGTGAACCAGATATTGAAGTTAGCAGCAAGTATTTTAAAGCAGCCACAATAATCATGCAGTACTATAAAAGAAAATGTGTTCTCCGTGTATTAAAAAATAGGAAACTGCAAATAGATAAATAAAAATTATTTAAAAAGAATAAAAAGATTCTACAAGTAAAAATATCTATAATGAAATTTAAATATCTGAAAAGAGTTACAACATAGAAAATATGGGAGAGGAAAAAACCAATGATCTTGAAGGCAGAGCAATAGAAGTTACTCAATTTGAGCCAGAAAGAGAAGAAAGAAAATGAAATGCAGAATCTGTGGAAAAATTTCAAGAGTTTAATATGTATGCAACTGACAATCCAGAAGAGAAGAGACACAATAGGATTAAAATTAATAAAAATAATTAAAGAAACATCATAGAACATTAGCCAAATTTTAGTGAAATACATAAATTTATTCATGAAGCTCATCATACACCAACAGTATATATAAAGAAAGGACAGCATACACTGAGAAACAAAGATAAAACAAATTGTTCAACAACAAGAGAATAATAACACCTTACAACAAATTGGCAAAAATTAAAAATCTTGATTTTGTTAGTAATGCTTTGGGGAATCAGGTACTCTAATACTGTCTTTGTGAGGCTGCCAAGTAGCTGAATTTTTATAGAGGCAAATTTGCCAATATTTGCAATGTACACGTGTATTTACCTTTGGTCTACTAGCAATTCTACTTCAAAGACTTTATCCTGAATACACACCTCCAGAAAATATACAAAGTTATTATCTGCAGAATTATTTGTGATAGTAAATTATTGAAACAAAAATTCATTTGCCCATCTAAAAAATAGTTGAATATGTTAGAGAAATGTACACCTGTAAAAAATAAGAATGATCCTTGTGAATTACTGTGAAGCTTTCAAAATGCAATTTTTAGTGAAAAGTTAAATTATGAAAAATAGAGACATGATAGATGAAGATACATATCTATACATCTATATGCATAGTATATCCATAAGATAGTAGCTACTAAGGGAAAAATGATAACTATACACTAAAGTAACCTATCAGAAAAGACATGAACCAAAGGATCCAATACACAACATCACCATTAATTGATCAATCAGCAAAAGTGTTATTATGCACCAACGACACATCACTAATGTGGTCTCTCTGCAAAAAGTGCATATCATGGATCTTATTATGAGGGAACATCAATCAAAGACTATCTGTGTTCAATTTTACAAAATTAGTAACTTACATTCATTATAAATACCAGAAAAAGGAAAGACTGAAGGTTGCTAGATTAAAATGCACTGAAGAAACAAGCAATGCATGATCTTGCCTTGTATTGACAACCAGAATAAAAGCATATATAAAAGTATAAATAACAATATTAGAAATGTGATGATAATTAAATATGGACTATAAATTAAATAATAATACTGTATTCATTTTAATTTATATGATTTTAACAATTTTACTATTATGTAAAAGAAAGCTCTTAAGATATATATAATATATTATATATAACATATATCTTAAGAGTTCTCTCTCTATATAACTATTATATGTTATAAATATATTATATATAATAATTAATATATAATTAATATAATATATAAATGCATATAATATATTATATTATAATATATATTATATATAATATAATATAATATATAATTATATATTATAATTAAATATATATAATTAAATATATAATTATATTTATATATATAATTATATATATAATTAAATATATAATTAAATATATAATTATATTTATATATATAATTATATATATAATTAAATATATAATTAAATATATAATTATATTTATATATATAATTATATATATAATTAAATATATAATTAAATATATATATTATATATAGAGAACTCTTAAGATATATATAATATATTATATAAAGATTTTTCTCATACATATAATTACCTTTTCTGATGTGTTGTATCCTTATTGGTGAAATTGTATGATAGTTCCTTATCATCTTGCAGATGTAATATCTGAATAACAAGATATATATATTATATACATATATTATATATATGTGGGAAAACTCTAAATTCCGCAGGAATGTGAATGTGGGTCATTTGAGAGTACAGAGAATATGCTTGTGCTTTCCAAGATAAAAAGTCACTGCAGAAAAAATCAAATGACAGAATATGAAAAAAGGACACCTGGAGCCAAAATCATTTGGGAATTACCAGGTCTTGATTACAAGAGGACATGCTTGGCCCAGTAATGTCATGAAGGGAATGGAAGTGTAAGCTCCTTGCTGACTAAAAGTGTAGGCTGTAAGTCCTAAAGAATATTTGAGATTTGGAAATTGAGTGTTTCATTCCATTTTCTTCCATGTAGAATATGCCTCCCTTTCATTTTAGTAACTCGTGTCAAGATGTAACAGTAGAGTGCAGGAGCAAGAGATTTGTAGTCAGGCAGTGCGGACTTGAACCCACCTCATAGTAATTTTGTGAATTTTCTCAAATTCCCTGACTTTTCTGAGCTCCTGATCTGTAAAATGGAGAAAATAGCAATTTCTTCCTGCTTGTGAGGCTAAGTTGTAATAATGTATATAAATTACGTGTATATAAATATTAATAATTTAAACTGTGTACCATGTCCACTCATGTGGACAGCCCCAGGATGCCTACCTGATATGGTTTGGCTGTGTCCCCACCCAAAACCTCATCTTGAATTGTAATCCCCGTAATCTTCATAATCCCCACGTGTCAAGGACAGGACCAGGTGAAGGTATTAATAATTGGATCATGGGAGCAATTTTCCCCATGCTGTTCTCATGATAGTGAATCTTACTAGATCTGACGGATTTATAAACTCCTGGCATTTCCCATGATGGCACTCCCTCCATCCTGTTGCCCTGTGAGAAAGGTGCCTGCTTCTCCTTTGCCTTCCGCCAATGATTTTAAGTTTCCTGAAGCCACCCCAGCAATGCAGAACTGTGAGTCCATTGAATGTCTTTCCTTTATAAATTACCCAGTGTTGAGTATTTCTTTATAGCAGAGTGAGAATGCACTAATACACTACCTCTTACCAAATGTTTGAGATGTTAAAGAGGCAAAGTTTTTCTCCTGTCTTTGAATATAAACTTCTAAATATCAATAAAGAAGGTAGGTCAAAAAAATGAAACAAAATCTTGATACTATACTTGTAATTTGTATTATTTTTCCTATACAGGGCTTTTCCACACACATATCCCAAATTGTATAAGATTCAGGCTATACAAACCCTGCATCAGCCTTCTTATGGGATCATAATTTCTATCCTGGGGAGCTGAAACGCCTCTTCGGTGTATGCAAAGTTAACTACTTTTCTGATCTGTTGTATCTTCATTGGTGAAATTGTATGATAGTTCCTTATCATCTTGCAGATGTAATATCTGAATATTTAAAAAACTGAATTAAAACTGTATATAATTGTGTACATGTTAACTGTAATTTTTGATGAGGCTTACCTCCAAATCTCTGGTTCAATTACTTCGGGACATTGGTAGAATGGCATGGAAGTGAAGAAAATGCTTTTTTGCTAGTTAATACAAGTAAGTGTTATTTTAAGATGTTATTAATAGCTCACTTGTTTTGAAACAAGCCATGATTTGGTTTTGTTGTACTGGATTTCTTTTAATTGTTCTACACTGTCTTGTAATCACTGACATGAACTTGAGAGACAGAGAAAGGAAATATACAGTTCAAGGTCTTCAAGTAGAGCAGAGAATAAGAAAGGGTATGGATTCAGTGTCCTATAACCTAGATCATCCACCTTGACTAATTGACAAAAAGATTTTATATATTCAGATAAGACACATTAACAAAAGGAAGCTTAGAAATGTACTTCCCATGCAGAATACGTGGCAATAAAATAACTCCTTAAGATGCAAGAGCAGAAATTTTACCAATACCAGATGTATGGCAGATTTAAGAGAGAAAACCAAGTGACAAATATACCCCATATTTGATACATTATTGACAAATACTATAACACCTGCTATGTCACAAAATGTTTAGATAACTGTTCATTAAATGTTTAAAAATCTCTTATCTGCTTGACCTCTCAGACATCCAATGTGACTATGTTAAGTGATAGAAAAATCATGCCACGTTGTTTTTACAGAATCCTAGATTTGGAAAGGAAATTTAAACCATTTGTTTACTGCACCTCAGAAATATAATCTATTCTCTATAACCATGCTCCATTGAACACCAGTATTTGGTAAAATACTGACAGGTGTTTCTACATTATAAAGCAGGCCATCTTGTGGTTGAATGATCAAATTCAGCTATAAAGTACAGTTTACTAATATTAATGCAAAATCCCTCTACCATCCAACTAATCATACTTTTTTGTAGTAACTTAAACACTTCTCCTTTATCTAATTTTTTTAAATGTATGCTGTAGTGGACATTGTGGTTATTCCCTCAATATCCATTCTGCTCCATCCCATTGTATAGCAACTATACTTACTGAATGAGGTTGACTTCAGCAGGACCCTGAGAGTTCTAAGCCATCACTACTGTCTCCAGTGCCTCATCTTAGTTCTTCTCACTCTCATCTCACTTCAAGTCTCCTAGAATCACTTGTCTCTTCCCTGATTCCAATCCATCCTTCATGGAACCCATTCTTCAGCAGCCCAGATGATCTTCAGTAGCACAAATCATACTGTTACTTCTCTGTTTTATTTGTGCACAAAATTCTACAACTGTTTTGCATTGCTCTTTGAATAAAATCTATTATGTTTTTCATGGCTTGCATACCCACAATGTGACCCACTTTCTTTCTACATTCCTAGACTCATCTCATAACATTCCACAACTAAACCAGTATTCCCTGGCCACATCAGCTTCCTTTTCCTTTCAGTGAAGAACTCAGCTTTTTCTCTACAGATAGAATGTGCAGCTGTCATTCTTTTACCTGGATTTATTTTCCCACAGCAGTTCATGAGTCTCATTCATTCTCATTTTTCAGATGTGAACCAAATGTAGTTCCTTAGAAGAGTTCCATGACACACTAGTATTACTAAAGTACTCCCTCCGGGGTACTGTATTTCTTGTTCACCAGTTTATTTTTTTTAATGGAACACTGCATAAGAAATAATAATATTGTATGATTCTTAACTTTTAAATTAAATATCTCACCCACTGGAATGTGAGCTGCATGAAAATAGGGGATATTTTTGTTCTCTTCACTGCTTTGAAATGAGCACTTGAACGATGACTTTTATATTGTGTTTTGTTACACACCAACACATAATTGTTAAATGCTGAATAAATGAATGGAACTAGCATATAATATTTTATTATACCTATCAGTCATATTACTAAATAACAAGTATAAATTTGTATAGTAGATAGAGGGCAGTAGTAATAGGAGACAGTGCTTCTAATAGCACATCACAAAATATTAAATTATTTTCACTAACACCATCAGGGTACAGTTTAGCATGAAACAGTAAATTAATCACCTGTCCCATTTAGTATTCCTGACTACACTAGCCTATAATAATTTCTACCTATGAGCATCCTTAGCCTTTGCTAAATATACAACTCATTTGATATTGGCACACACTGTCCTTTGATATCAAGTATATTAATGCAAATTGCTCTCACATTTATAATTGCTTCATGTTTATAAGAAAGTGCCACATATAAATTCTAGCCTATTATGATCTGTTATAACCTTCCAAAGCATTCTGAAATATAGGCAATGCTAATCACTAGTAAATACTAGTTTAAGTCATAGTAGAAGCCAGAGGAATGAAACAAGGGAATAAGGAGAAATGTATTAAACATTTCCTATTAGCCACCATGCTAAGCATGAATGAGTGGAGTAAACACTAGTTTACTAAATAGTAAATAAATATTTTACTTGGCCAGGTGCGGTGGCTCACGCCTATAATCCCAGCACTTTGTGAGGCCAAGGTGGGCGGATCACAAGGCCAGGAGGTCAAGACCATCCTGGCCAATATGGTGAAACCTTGTCTCTACTAAAAATACAAAAATTAGATGAGCGTGGTGGCGCATGCCTGTAATCCCAGCTACTTGGGAGGCTGAGGCAGGAGAATCGCTTGAACCAGGGAGTTGGAGGTTGCAGTGAGCTGAGATCACGCCATTGCATTACAGCCTGGTGACAGAGTGACTCTGTTTCAAAAAAAAAAAAGTATTTGATTTAATGAATATTTTAGTATTGCTTTGATAAATTAGATGTTTGTACTTTTCTTGGGGACCTTCCCTTACCTTTTTCAATCATAAAGCCTATCAAAAACAAAATTTTTATTTTTACATGTGTCCTTCTATCCTCATTTTCTCCTAAGTGTAGAAACCAAAATTAAACAAAGGAAGATAACTTAGAGGTTTTGATTTCACAAATCTCTTTTCACTCACACTAGGTATTGTGCTAAATTTGGAGATATAGCTGGGAACAAAACAAATGATTTTTTTAATTGAGATATACACTTTACTTAAGAAAGTAATAAAAAAATACATACATTAGACAGAGTTTTTATGTTTTACTTTTTATGAGATGGAGTCTCGCTCTGTTGCCCAGGCTGGAATGTGGTAGTTTGATCTCATCTCACTGCAACATCTGCCTCCTAGGTTCAAGCCATTCTCCTATCTCAGCCTCCCAAGTAGCTGGGATGACAGGCACACACTGGCATCCCTGGCTAATTTTAGTAGAGACAGGGTTTCACCGTGTTGCCCAGGATGGTCTCGAACTCCTGAGCTCAGAAAATCCACCCACCTCGGCCTCCCAAAGTGCTAGGATTACAGACACGAGCCACCACGCCTGGCCAGAGTTTTTATTTTTTTGCTTTTGAAGGCAAGTGTGAAATGATCCCTTTTGTTGAACTGATGGAGGAGTCTAGGCTTTAGTCGAATAATCCCACAGGGAAACCAAGTTGGCCTGTATAATAAGATTGCGCTAGAAGGAGGAGAAACAAAAGAAGCAGCCTATGAGGACTGTTTGTGAGCAAGCTTAAGAGATCTTGGATTTAGGGTGAATGTTTTGATTAGCAGCTGTGTTTGAAATCTACATTGAGAATAAAAGTTGAAGAATATATATTTCTGAAAAGTTTTGCAATGTAACTAATTTATCATTAAAATATTTATTTGACTTTTTTTCATAAGTGTCCTTGGTTGCAGCAGTGATGTTCTATTGAGCCTAGTAGCACAAAGCCTAAATGGGTTACATTGAGTTAGTTCATACTTAGCATAGTAGCTGATAGGTAATATTTAATAAATTGGTCTTCTACCCTTGTTTCATTCCTCTGGCTTCTCTGATGATTTAAACAATCATGATTCTTTATGGTTAAAAAGCTTACTAAGCATGTCATACAGACCTACCTCCATTTCTCCCTCCTGCCTCCTGGTCTCTCTTTACTGACATCCTCCCTGATATGGTTTGGTTCTGTGTCCCCACCCAAATCTCATCTGGTAGCTCCCATAGTTCCTACATGTTGTGGGAGGGGCCTGGTGTGAGATAACTGAATCATGGGGGCAGGTCTTTCCTGTGCTCTTCTTGTGATAGTGAATAAGTCTCATGAGATCTGACAGTTTTAAAAACACTGGTTTCCCTGTACGAGCCCTCTCTTTGCCTGCGGCCATCCACGTAAAACATGACTTGATCCTCCTTGCCTTCTGCCATGATTCTGAGGCCTCCCCAGCCGCTTGGAGCTGTAAATCCATTAAACAGCTTTTCCTGTATAAATTACCCAGTCTTGGGTATGTCTCTATCCGCAGCATGAAGATGGACTAATACACTGCCTCTTTGCTTCCTAATATTTGTTAAACTCTTATAGTGGATCAAGCAACACAAATTTCCCAAAACATCAAAATAATAATTGGAATTCCTTCATAGATATTTTGAATCTCCCAAGGTCTTCAGTGTTTCATTTAACCTGACAGTCCCCTAGTATTTTCTCAGAGTCCTTTTTATACTCATCATAAATTATGAAGTTTACGTTTGTTTCTCAAAGCTAAGTTGATAACACTTTAATTTCCAAAATTATAATTTTTTTCTTCTTTTAGAAAGATGAATATACTATTAACCTCATCTGTTTCTTGGTTTGACATTTTATGAAAGTGTCAATTTACCTTCTTTAGAAGATCTCAGGGGGCCTTGCCCTACTCACAACTGAATATTTAGAACTAAATATTAAGATACTGTACTCTCTATATAAATATCTGTACATGGGTGATGTGAGTATATAGGAGAAAGACACAATTTAATAAACTCTGAGAATATCATAGGCACGAGGCTGAAAACTAACTATAGTTTTTTGGGTTTAAATACATTATCTTTTTTTTATTTTTTGTTATTATAATTTAAGTTCTAGGGTACATGTGCACAACGTGCAGGCTTGTTACACATGTATACCTGTGCCATGTTGGTGTGCTGCACCCATTAACATGTCACTTACATTAGGTATATCTCCTAATGTTATCCCTCCCCCTTCCCTCAACCCCACAACAGGCCCCGGTGTGTGATGTTCCCTTCCTCTGTCCAACTGTTCTCATTGTTCAATTCCCACCTATGAGTGAGAACATGTGGTGTTTGGTTTTCCATCCTTGCGATAGTTTGCTGAGAATGATGGTTTCCAGCTTCATTCATGTCCCTACAAATGACGTAAACTCATCCTTTTTTATGGCTGCATAGTATTCCATGGTGTACATGTGCCACATTTTTTTAATCCAGTCTATCACTGATGGACATGTGGGTTGGTTCCAAGTCTTTGCTATTGTGAATAGTGCCGCAATAAACATACATGTGCATGTGTCTTTATAGCAGCATGGTTTATAATACTTTGGGTATACACCCAGTAATGGGATGGGTGGGTCAAATGGTATTTCTAGTTCTAGATCCTTGAGGAATTGCCACACTGTCTTCCACAATGGTTGAACTAGTTTACAGTCCCACCAACAATGTAAAAGTGTTCCCAATTGTCCACATCCTCTCCAGCACCTGTTGTTTCCTGACTTGTTAATGAATGCCATTCTTACTGGTGTGAGACGGTATCTCATTGAGGTTTTGATTTTCATTTCTCTGATGGCCAGTCATGATGAGCATTTTTTCATGTGTCTGTTGGCTGCATAAATGTCTTCTTTTGAGAAGTGTCTCTTCATATCCTTTGCCCACTTGTTGATGAGGTTGTTTGATTTTTTCTTGTAAATTTGTTCGAGTTCATTGTAGATTCTGGATATTAGCCCTTTGTCAGATAGGTAGATTGTAAAAATGTTCTCCCATTCTGTAGGTTGCCTGATTACTCTGATGGTAGTTTCTTTTGCTGTGCAGAAGCTGTTTAGTTTAATTAGATCCCATTTGTCAATTTTGGCTTTTGTTGCCATTGCTTTTGGTGTTTTAGTCATGAAGTCTTTGAACATACCTATGTCCTGAATGGTATAGCCTAGGTTTTTTCCTAGGGTTTTTAAGGTTTTAGGTATAACATTTAAGTCTTTAATCCGTCTTGAATTAATTTTATATAAGGTGTAAGGAAGGGATCCAGTTTCAGCTTTCTACATATGGCTAGCCAGTTTTCCCAGCACCATTTATTAAATAGGGAATCCTTTCCCCATTTCTTGTTTTTGTCAGGTTTGTCAAAAATTATATGGTGGTAGATGTATGGTGTTACTTCTGAGGGCTCTGTTCTGTTTCATTGGTCTATATCTCTGTTTTGGTACCAGTACCATGCTGTTTTAGTTACTGCAGCCTTGTAGAATAGTTTGAAGTCAGGTAGCATGATGCCTCCAGGTTTGTTCTTTTGGCTTATGATTGTCTTGGCAATGCAGGCTCTTTTTTTGGTGCCATATGAACTTTAAAGTAGTTTTTTCCAATTCTGTGAAGAAAGTCATTGGTAGCTTGATGGGGATGGCATTGAATCTATAAATTGCCTTGGGCATTATGACCATTTTCACGATATTGATTCTTCCTATCCAAGAGCATGGAATGTTCTTCCATTTGTTTGTGTCCTCTTTTATTTCATTGAGCAGTGTAGTTTCGTTGAGTTGTAGTTCTCCTTGAAGAGGTCCTTCACATTACTTGTAAGTTGTATTCTTAGGTATTTTATTCTCTTTGAAGCAATTGTATATGGGAGTTCACTAATGATTTGGCTCTCAATTTGTCCATTATTGGTGTGTAGGAATGCTTGTGATTTTTGCACACTGATTTTGTATCCTGAGACTTTGCTGAAGTTGCTTATCAGCTTAAGGAGACTTGGGGCTTAGATGTTGCAGTTTTCTAAATACACAATCATGTCATCTGCAAACAGGGACAATTTGACTTCCTCTTTTCTTAATTGAATTCCCTTTATTTCTTTCTCCTGCCTGATAGCCCTGGCCAGAACTTCCAACACTATGTTGAATTTGAGTGGTGAGAGAGAGCATACCTGTCTTGTGCCAGTTTTCAAAGGGAATGCTTCCAGTTTTTGCCCATTCAGTATGATATTGGCTGTGGGTTTGTCATAAATAGCTTTTATTATTTTGAGATATGTCCCATCAATACCTAGTTCATTGAGAGTTTTTAGCATGAAGGGCTGTTGAATTTTGTCGAAGGCCTTTTCTGCATCTATTGAGATAATCACGCTCCTGAAGGAAGCACTAAACATGGGAAGGAACAACCGGTACCAGCCACTGCAAAAACATGCCAAATTGTAAAGACCGTTGATGCTAGGAAGAAACTGCATCAACGAATGAGCAAAATAACCAGCTAACATCATAATGACAGGATCAAATTCACACATAACATTACTAACCTTAAATGTAAATGGGCTAAATGCTCCAATTAAAAGACAAGACTTGCAAATTGGATAAAGAGTCAAGACACATCAGTGTGCTGTATTCAGGAGACCCATCTCACGTGCAGAGACACACAAGGTCTCAAAATAAAGGGATGGAGGAAGATATACCAAGCAAATGGAAAACAAAAAAAAAGCAGGGGTTGCAATCCTGGTCTCTGATAAAAGAGACTTTAAACCAACGAAGATCAAAAGAGACAAGGCCATTACGTAATGGTAAAGGCATCAATTCAACAAGAAGAGCTAACTATCCTAAATGTATATGTACCCAATACGGAAGCACCCAGATTCATAAAGCAAGTCCTTAGAGACCTACAAAGAGACTTAGACTCCCACACAATAATAATGGGAGACTTTAACACCCCACTGTCAATATTAGACAGATCAACGAGACAGAAAGTTAACAAGGATATCTAGGAATTGAACTCAGCTCTGCACCAAGCAGAACTAATAGACATCTACAGAACTCTCCACCCCAAATTAACAGAATATACACTCTTCTCAGCACTACATTGCACTTATTCCAAAATTGACCACATAGTTGGAAGTAAAGCACTCCTCAGCAAATGTAAAAGAACAGAAATTATAACAAGCTGTCTCTCAGACCACAGTGCAATCAAACTGGAACTCAGGATTGGAAACTCACTCAAAACTGCTCACCTACATGGAAACTGAACAACCTGCTCCTGAATGACTACTGGGTATGTAATGAAATGAAGGCAGAAATAAAGATGTTCTTCGAAACCAATGAGAACAAAGACACAACACAGCAGAATCTCTGGGACACATTTAAAGCAGTGTGTAGAAGGAAATTTATAGCGCTAAATGCCCACAAGGGAAAGCAGGAAAGATCTAAAATTGACACCCTAACATCACAATTAAAAGAACTAGAGAAGCAAGAGCAAACACATTCAAAAGCTAGCAGAATGCAAGAAATAACTAAGATCAGAGCAGAACTGAAGGAGATAGAGACACAAAAAACCCTTCAAAAAATCAATGAATCCAGGAGCTGGTTTTTTGAAAGATCAACAAAATTGATAGACTGCTAGCAAGACTAATAAAGAAGAAAAGAGAGAAGAATCAAATAGATGCAATAAAAAAGATCCCACAGAAATATAAACTACCATCAGAGAATACTATAAACACCTCTATGCAAATAACCTGGAAAATCTAGAAGAAGTGGATAAACTCCTAGCCACATACACCCTCCCAAGACAACCAGGAAGAAGTTGAATCCCTGAATCCCTGAATAGACCGATAACAGGCTCTGAAGTTGAGGCAATAATTAACAGCCTACCAACCAAAAAGAGTCCAGGACCAGACGGATTCACAGCTGAATTCTACCAGAGGTACAAAGAGGAGCTGGTACCATTCCTTCTGAAACTATTCCAATCAATAGAAAAAGAGAGTATCCTCCCTAACTTATTTTATGAGACCAGCATCATCCTGATACCAAAGCCTGGCAGTGACACACACAAAAAAGAGAATTTTAGACCAATATTCCTGATGAACATCGATGCAAAAATCCTCAATAAAATACTGGCAAACCGAATCCAACAGCACATCAAAAAGCTTATCCACCACAATCAAGTTGGCTTCATCCATGGGATGCAAGGCTGGTTCAACATACACAAATCAATAAATGTAATCCATCATATAAACAGAGCCAAAGATAAATACATTATCTTTAAAGCAACCCTGTGGAATAGGATCCATTATACTGTTTCAAAGATGGGGAATAAGCCCAGAGAGGTAAAATACTATCCTTAAGTTGGCATAGTTTGCACTAATTGAGTAGCGGCTTGAATGCAGGTCTATAGCCTGGACCAATACACTGTGCATAGTAATGAAAGCAATTAGATATTACTAGTGCAAGCAAATGTCAAGCCCAGTAGGCCAGGGAGAATACTAAGTGCTTTGTGTATATTAAATATTTTAATTTAATTCTCAGAATTCTTTTATCAGATGGACAAAATTATTAATTCATTTTACAGTTGGTGAAGTTGAGGCATGGGAAGATTGGGCAATTTTCAATCATCAGTTAAGGATCTAGTAAATCATTCCCCAATCTCTATTGCAATTTTGTAGAAATAGGTGTTTTTCCATTAATTATGTTTAAATAAATATAACTCAACTTAGTAGTCTATGACTGTCATTTTTCCCAAAATCAGATATTTGGAGCTTAGTTTGTACTGTATATTTTGCTCTATCCCAAGGAAAATTGAAAAGGGAATAAAATATATATTCGGCTTCTGGAAGTGTTCTAATTCTTCTGTCTTTAAAGTGAATTGAGATAAAAAATGTTTCAGTGAGTGTCTGTTTCACTGTGGTGACTTTGAGAAATGTGGACTCTGTAAACTATTCCAGTGCTTCTTTTAAATGTTTAAAATTGTCTCAATTAATGCATAGACCAATGGCCAGAGTGCTAGATAGGGAGTTGATATAATAGTACTTAAACAATAGATTTATCCTTATGTATGTAGTATTGAGTAAGCCATTTAAATTCCTCAAGCCTTGTTTTCCTTATGTCTAAAATGAAAACATTTTGACTGGAAGATACTGAAGGTTTCTCTAAGATTCTATTAAATGTTCTCCTATGTCTAATTTCAATTCTAGGAGCTTCAATTTAAGTCAAGGCTTATTAGTTTCTCAGTGGAAAGATGGGACAGATATTTTTCTTTCAAAATGATAGCATTGAAGGGAAAGAAATCACATATAATTCTGAGGCCAGGATTCTGGATCTTAAGAGAAAATCTATTAGTGAACATAAGCTTTAATCAGTTTGGTCAAGACAATATTCCTATGCTTAGTGGAACACAGTTGTGTTAGTGAAAGCAGTGATTGAGAGTGTTTAAGAAGGCAGGGGTATGTTTTTCAACTGAATATCTAAAAAATCTTTCTCCTAAAACCTGAAATTATAGTAAAAGCAAGACATTCCTCTGAATTTTCTAGATATAAAAATAGCCTTGTTACACTTCTAATTCTTAAAAGTATGGAACTTAGAGCAAATACAAATTAAGAGCTGAAATTCCTTATACATACAATTCTCCTCAAAATGAGAAAAAGCTTAATCATTGTAACAAGTAAATAGGTAGGACACACCTCAATATAAATTGATCTTGAACTTGCTCTCAAGGTGTTTGCCGTTTTTTGAAACTTGGCACCTTTAGCTCACTATAGGAAACTTAACATTTGCTGTAAAAGTCTTAGGCTAGGCAGGGTATGATGGTTCATGCCTGTAATCCTAGAACTTTGGGAGGCAGAGCCGGGCAGATAGTTTGAGACCAGCCTCGGCAATATGGCAATACTCCATTTCTTAAAAAAAAAAAAAAAAAAAAAAAATAGCTGAGTGTGGTGGTGTGGGTCTGTAGTCCTAGCTACTCAAGAGGCTAAGGTGAGAGGATCACTTGAGCCTGGGAGATAGAGGTTGCTCTGAACCAAGATTGTGCCACTGCACTCCAGCCTGGGCAACAGAGAAAGACCCTGTCTCACAACAACCACCACGATAACAACAACACAAACACACATACACACTCATTAAAAAAATTAAGTCTTTGACTCTATAGGATAGCAACTTAATAAAAATTGCATTTGAAATTAAAATTGCTTGACGAGTATAAGGATCATTAAAAAGAAATCTGGGCACAAAACAAATATTAAAATCAACAAGGATAAAAAAAGGAAAACAGAATAAAAAAATAAAGAAATGAATCTAACTGTATTTAACATGAATAATGCAACTACACTGAAGGAAATTTAAAAAAAGGATTCTAGCATTTGAACACAGTATTTTTGTTACAAAACTTTCTGCTATATGCAAAGGAATTGTGAAGAAATGTAAGACTGTTTAGTAAGTTTATTTTTCTCAATGTTTTGAATTAGAATTTATGAAACACTATATATTTCAGGGCTGAGTAGATAAGCACATATAATGTAAATAAAGAAGTCAAGATTCTCACTGTTGGAGAAGAGAGTGCATGATATATATATAGGAAAACTAGAATAAACCCTGTGATACTGAAATGGAATTGGAGGAATCAATATAAATTTATGGTTTTCAGTATATATAGGCAGATGTTTAAAATATAAATATAGTAAATAATGTTCATCTATATCAATTGTATATTATACATATGTGTGTGTGTGTATGCTATACATATTTTGTCATCAAAATTTGCCCCCTAAGTTTAACTTCCACTGATGTTTCTTGCCTTAATCAAATAATTACTATAATTACTATGAAGGTTGACAAATGGCGATTTTCTAATTCTATAATTCCTTCCACAGGTATTGGTTGGCTAGTGACATTTGACTATAAAAAGAAAAGAGATGCTGTGTTAGTTATTTCAGGCTGATATAATAAAATATCATAAACTTGGTGTTTTTTAAATAACAGATATTGATTTATCAAAGTCCTGGAGCTTGTGATATCTAAGATTAAGGTGCCAACAAATTGGATGTCTTGTGAGGGTGTATTTCCCGTTTCATAGATGGGTCCTGCTTTCTGTGTCCTCACATGGTGGAAGGTGGAAGGCAGCTCTCTGGGGCCTCTTTCATAAGGGCACTAATGCCATTTACAAGGGCTCTGCCTTCATGACTTAATCAGATTCAAATGATCCCCATTTTCTAACACCATAACATGTGTTAGATTAGGTTTCAACAAATGAATTTGGGTACTGGGGAGGCAGACACAAACATAACAGATTTTATGTAGGTAGATCTTATGTCTACTTAAAGGGCTTAGAATTAATGACAGCCTAGTAGCAATGAGTATGCCTGGTCCCCAGATCTTGTTTTCTGTATATCATATTCCACTAAATAGAACCAGGTCTCATTGAAGAAATGGATGATTCCAGGGATGAGGCAAAGTAATACAAGATGAAGCTGGAACATCTTGCTGAACAACAAAGAAACAAAGGTGCTAAAAATTGTGCAGGGAATGTCAGACACATAAGCAGGGCTTTCATTAGCTAGGATAATTTTCACATGTATATGAATAATGATGCCAATGATTCTAACCCATGGAATAGAACAGAAAGCCATGAGTCTGTACTGACATATGTAAATATATTAATTAATAAATAACTTGTGAAAACATATGTCAAGTCATCAACAAATGTCGAAGGGATGATGGAATTACAAAATCAAAACTTGTCAACCTACATGGTAATAACAAATTGAGGCAAGGCTCAATACATATTTGAATTGAGAGTAAAAGTTTAATGAGAAATACGGTATATACATAACCACAGATTTCTTCCCCAGTAATGACTCTTATTGGAGAAATCTAGCACAAACTAACTAAATGAAATGATCACAGTTAACATGACCAGTGATGAACACAGTTCACTTTTTTGTGCCAAAAAAGCCCCAGGTTTATTTTGAGTATTCCCCCTCTCAGTACTTGAATCGGCCATTTCTTCAATGAGCTGGGTTTTTTACATTAGATAATAACAGACATTGACATTTTTGAAGAGTCCAGTAAACCTATTGTGTAGTGTCTCTTAATTTGAACTTGTGTGGTGCTTTCTTATAATTATGCTCAGATCATGCATTTTTGGCAAGAACACCAACCTTAGAGATGATGTTTTGTTCTCACTTCATTCTCTCGGAAAGCATATAATGTTGGCTGTTCTGGGATTTCTTTTGGTGCAAAAAAAGGTGAAATGTACTGAAAAAAAAACCACACACACACACACTCACACACACACACACACGATAATGAAGGTATATCAAAGGGACATAGAATTCAACCAAAAGGGCACATCAAACTTCAGTAAAGCCACAGAAAAGCATCAGAGAAAAATCAATTGAAGAATTTTACAAAAATACTTGGCCAATATTCTTCCAAACTATCAAGACCATAAAAAACATGGGAAAGGTGAGAAACTGTCATAGTTCAGAAGACTCTTAGCAAACATGATGATGAAGTATAATGTGGTATACTGGAAGATATCCTGGGATGGAAAAACGAACATTAATTACAAATTTAGAAACTCTATGGACTTTTAGATAAAAATAATATATCAATACTTGTTCACTAGGTGTGACAAATGTATCATCCTAATGTAAAATCTTAAGGAAAACTGGGTACAGGGTACCCAGAAATCTCTGTCCTATCTTTGCAACTTCTAGAAATCTAAAACTATATGAAAACGAAAAGTTCCTAAAGAAATACATATCAAGGTCATGAAAGGGAAGGAAAAGCTGAACAACATTTTAGATTGAGGGAGAGTTAAAGAGACATGCAAAGCATGATTCTTATTTCGATTCTGTACTTTTTTTTCTTTTGCAATGAAAGTCATTGGGACAAATGGAAATATAAACAATTTCCACAAAGTAGTTGATTCCCCTAAGACTATTTTAATATTTGAGGCTTTAAACATAGGAGGTAAATCCAGGAGCAGGTTCCACGTGGCAATCCCTCACCTCCACTGCAATCATTGTGAACAAAATAAAAGTAGGCTTAATTTGCTTTGTAAATGATTATTTCTAAGTCAGTAATTGAACATCTCGCTTACTAAATCCTTGCCAGTTCACTTATGTAGATCAGATTCCAGAGAACAAAAGTTTTTTAACTTCATTGAATTGCTGGAGACCTTCCCAAACTGAGAATAGTCTTCTCCCTATGAAATTATTTAGCATCCACAGGACTTTTGCTGAGAGGCAGTGGAGGAGTGAGAGGACCCTCTTCACAATGCGGAAGTCTCCCTAACTGATGATCCAGCCTTAAATCTGTGAAACTAGATGAGAAATAGAACTAGCATGGGTAATTTAATAATTTTTTTCATTTTTTCTGACGCCTATTCCCACAGATCATGATGTGCAGACATTAAAAAACAACTTTGATGAGGCAGTGGCAGGAAAAAAGTGGAGAAAAATTAAAAGATTACATGTTCCATACCCCATGCACATTGGCTAACTCAAAAATAGGCCCACTTTAAGAATATGCAATAGAAAATTAGGCTTCATTTGTATGTGATCAGTTTAATTCCTGCCTTTATTGTTCCCCATTGGTATAATTCTATGAACCTAATATGAAAAGGAAATTGTCTTAGAGGAAACTAAATTGAAAAGAATAGGTTTTGTAAGAGAAAGTAGATTAGACATATTAGTTTTTTGCATCTTGGGTATTCAGAAATGTTTGAAATGTTAGGCAGTATTATCCACTAAATATATTTCTCAAAATCGAAAAGTTCTTTAATTCCATTTCTAATCTTTGTAATTGCTGCTTACAGGGTTGCCTTCAGCAATACAGAAGTATTGCTCTGATGGAATGAATGCACATAATTATTCCAGAACCTCACTCAGAGAGAGGTATCATTATTTGCCCGAACAGAGAGTACTTAAAATTTTTGACCTTTAATGGAAACAAAAGGAAAGCCATCCTCCAGGCAAGCCCTAGAGTGGACTCACCTCTGAATCCAGCGCTTCTCTAGCTTGCATTGAGGAATGTACCTCTCAGCAGATTCTCTCAGAATTTCATAATTATAGATATTTTGATGTTTTTAGCTAGTAATACCCCATTTCATCAGAACTCCCTTGTCAACTCAGTGATGAAATTAGGAGTCATGCTTTAAAAGAAAAAATGAAATTTAAATTTATGCATTTTATATGTATAGGAGATTAAAACTGCATAGCAAGAATGTTGTGCTAAATTGGATCACAATTAAATAGGGAAATCTCTCCTTTGAGTGATTTTGGGGAGTTTTCAGGAGATTTCAAGACCAACCCTTTTTAGAAGGCCCATTCTTTGTTACCTCCATCCCCAGCCAACAAAACCAGAACATTTAACATTAGTATAGCAGTTAAAAGCATGAATGTTCAGAATAAAAATGTTACTTCTGCACCTAAGTACAAAAATAAACAGTAACATATATAATAGAGTGAAAGTAAATAAAGCCTACAACAATAAGCTATTAATAAATTTCAGAGTAAACTTTGTGCAAGGGTCTAAAGGCAATGAAGACTATAGATTGGCCAGTAACAATAGTCCTGAGCAAGCAGTCGGCAGATTATACTTAAATTGTGGTTGATAAAAAATGAACATGAGGATATAGAAGTACAACTTTTCATTTAGCAACACTTACAGGACATATATCAGAAGCCCTTTTGTAGCCTTGTTTCTTTCATGCACTGCTCCTCAACTTACCGGATCCAGGATACTAAATGGGGTAGACACCTTAGATTGGCTCTCACTGCTTGCATTCCTCTTCCTTTCTAATTGGACAGGTAAAACAAACACACAACATTGTTTCCAAGACTGTTGTGAGACAAAGTGGAAGCTGGTTTTCAATTCCTGTTGCTGTGATAGATACAGATTTCTAGAGACAATTAAAGCATCAAGACTCAGTGTTCCATGTTTTCATCCCTAGCTTCATGGGTATAAAACATAGCTGTAGAGGACACAGCAGAAGCAGCTGCAGCCTCCTAGTCTCTGAATGTAACTGTGGTAGTTATAGTTGAGTTCTCTTAACCATAATAGGGTAGGCATGGTCTCTTAACTTCTGCCCCACCAGGTAATTCAGTGATTTGGCAGGACCCTAATTCCTTATGTTATTTCCCTTCCCTCTAGCAATACTTTAATTATTCTTTCTAGAATGGGCATTACGTTCTGACTGATTACCAAATTGCAATATATATATATTTTTTTCCACGTAGATTTCTATGTAACATTCTCTTTGCATAATGAGGTTCATTAATTCTTACAAAAGTCCATCTATTATTTTCACAAAGCCCTAAGTTAAAGGAATTCTTCTAATTATTGAACTTTGTAAATTCCCTTTTTGGAGATTTTTAACTGATTATTACAGTGGTACGGAAAGTAGTAAAAAATAAATAAACTTCTCTTGGACAATCCTGTGTTAATTATACTTAATGTTATACGGATAAACTCTCTATTACAAAAACTCTCTTGGAAGATACACAGTGCTAAGTTCCCAGGCTTTGTAAACAGATTCAGAAAAGAGAATCATCTATTGAATGTCACAACAATATTTATATTGGAATCAATCATTAATTGGCTCATATCATATAGTGTCATTACTAGCACATTGGATGTATTTGTGTGAATAAGAAAAGGAGACACTTTCAGGAACCCCCCCCCCCAAAAAAAACCCAACTTTAAAATAGATCCACTCAGGGTATAGAAATAATAAAAGACAATGACTCTTCCTCCTAGTGCACAAAAGTTATGCCGAGGATTTCAGCTACAATTCACCATTGCGTTGGCTGACCTTGTACATGGCATGGAATGCACACTGTTTATGATGGCCCTTTCCAAATGCTTGTCACACTGCTTGGAATATGGTAGATGGCTAAAATAAGTATTGGATTAATTAAATTTGTCTTTTAGGAGTCCAGCCAGTGAAGTATGGCAAAAAGACGATAGTATTAATATGTGCCTTCACGTCTTTATCTTCTGCACATAATCTGAGGACTGATGCATATATGTGGATACCTTACCAAGTCTCTCTCATGATCATGGTAACTACAATTCAGATGAGATTTGGGTGGGGATACAGCCAAACAATTTCAGGCTTATTTGCTGTTCTTTGTTTATATTTGTTTTGTTGTTGCTGTATCTTCAAAGTCATTGCTATTCCCTTCTGTAGTACCTACTCTTCTCTCAAGCCCTTCCAGTAATTTTTTTAACTTGGGATATTTATTTTTCATCTCTTGAATCTTCTATTTACCTATATTTATAGCTGCAATTTACACATTAAGTTTTTGTTTTCGTTTAAATCTACTATCACATTTATAAAAGGTTTTAAGGATTCATTCTGTAATACCAATAGCTCTGATATATCTTTATGTTTTTCTTCATATTTACTTTTTCCTTTAGAGACAAGGTCTCTGTCACCCAGGTGGGAGTGCAGTGGCATGATCATAGTTCACTGCTGCATTGCACTCTTGGGATCGAGCAATCTTTCCACTTCAGCCTCCCAGATAGCTGGTACTACAGGTGCATACAACCATGCCTGGCTAGTTTTTTTTTTTTTCTGTAGATACAGGGTCTTGCTGTGTTGTCCAGGCTAGTCTCGAACTCCTGGGTTCAAGTGATTCTCTTGCTTCAGCTTCCCAAATAGCTGGGACTACAGGCACATACCACCATGCTGAGATACTTCTTTCAAAAAAATTTTTGTAGATACAGAGTCTCTCTATATTGCCCAGGCTGGTCTTCAATTCCTGGGCTCAAGTGACCCTTCCTCTTCAGACATCCAAAGTGCTGGGATTTCAAGCATGAGCCACTGTGGCCAGCTTGGATGTCCTACTTTTGATTTGAATTTCTTCCATTTATAATTCTCATATTTGTTTTGTTTTGTTTTGTTTTTTGTTTTTTGTTTGCTTTTTTCTCTGTCTAGTAAAATTTGTATTGAATACCAGACACTGTTAATGTCATATATTTAGACTTTGAACGTTGCTATCTTCATTTAAATTGAATATTGTTTGGGAAGTTTGTTACCTGCAGATCATCTTTAGATGCTTTTGCAGCTTGTTTTGTTTGTTTGTTTGTTTTTGTTTTTAATGGGAGGTTTAGAAAACCTTTGTTGTAGGTTAAATTTAGCCTTACTATTAAGATCTTAACACTATAGGATTTCTCCTGGACTTCTCAAATGTGTAACAAGAACAAGGTCTCTCCATTTTTATGGATTATAACTTGAACAATTCCCAACCCTTTGTGAGCTCTTTGAATTGTTCAGCTACATCTCTCTGGTATTTTTTTTTCCAGTATGTTGATGTTTTACCCTACACAGGTACAATTTAGTATTCAACAGACTCATGTTATTTCTTAAGCAGATTGCTCAAGTTCCTCCCTTTCAGTAATTTGCCCTCTACATTGCAGCAGTGACAACTTCCCTAGACTGTAGTCTTTGCCTTGCCAACTCAGCCAGATCACCGTGTCCTTCTTGTATTTCTTCTCTCTGTACTACTCAGGAAAGTGAATCATGGCATAAAACCGAAGAATTTTAGCTCTTTTTAGAGCTGTTTTAAAACTCACAGTTATCTCTGGGCATTATGTGCTTGTATCCTTCAATAGGAAAAAATAAATGGGTAAATGTAGCCTTAATTTATTGCTACTGGGTTTTTTGAATACTAATGGAAATCAAGAGTGGTTATAGAAGACCATATCCTACTTTGTATACAATTATAAAAAGACTGTTGGAATTTTGATTCATGCATTCATAACAATGGACACCAATGATTATACCTGGCCTTCTGTCACTAATAATCAACAACAGATTGCCCAAGATGTGCAGCTGCTAGGCTGCTGAGCTGGAATCTACCCAAGCACCACAGCTCTTTTAATCAGGCTCTCCAACTCAGTGGCCCATTTCCCAAGCAATTACTTCAATACTCTTCAGTTTTTCTTGGCAAATCTTATATTTTCCTTTTATTGCAGGCATGATTTTTCCCTTGAGATTGATGGAAATATATTAACCATTTATATTTAAGATACGAAACTTTTTTCAAAACCAATTCATTGTCTTGATCCACTTCCTTTACTGTCCTATTTTGAAATATGACAAGTAAAACATTTTAGGCACAGATGG